>NW_022196905.1:186462176-186534805 GCF_008632895.1 Mastomys coucha | reverse complement strand
AAATTCAAAGTCTCTTAACTGTGGGCTCCACTAAAATACTTTCTTCCTTTAAGAGGGGAAAATATCAGAGTACAGTCTCAATCAAAAGCAAAATCAGTGTCTGGGATCCAACTCACGATCTTCTGGGCTCCTCTAAGGGCTTTGGTCACTTCTCCAGCTCTACCCTTTGCAGCACACATCTTGTCTTCTAGGCTTCAGATGCCTGTACTCCACTGCTGCTGCAGTCCTTGATGGTCATTGCATGGTACTGGCATTTCCAAAACACTGCTATCTTCCACTGTAACTAGGCTTCACCAATAGCCTCTCATAGACTGTCTTCATGGTACCAAGCCTCAATTCCTTTGCATGACCCCTTCAGTCCTGGGCCATCAATTGCAAACCGAGGCTGCCTCTTCACTAATGGTCTTCCATGGTCTCTCACTGTGCTGAGCCTCAGCTGCTCTTCATGACCCCTTCATGTTGTCAAAACCAGTACCACCTGAATGACTCTTATACATTTCCAAGTCCTGCTGCAGCACAAGGTACAACCTTGGCTATCTTTGGAACACAGCCTCTTTGTGCTCTTAGAAAACACTTCCCAGAAGATGTCACCTCAGTGATGCTGGTCTCTTCTTAATCATCGCTAATTTCTTAGCTCCAGCTAACTAGCATCAATAGTCCCAGAAATGCAAAGTTTTCACTTTAGTCGTTCTGGTATCTTGTTAATCACAGCTGATTCTTCAGCCCCAGCTAGCCAAAACCACAGAATCTTCACAATCAAAACAACATGGCCCTGATAAGAGTCTTTTAAATCTTCCCTCTGAAATTTCACAAGCCAGGCCTCCATCTCTGCACTGTTCTCAACATGATCTTACAAGCTCCCACAGAACATCCCACAGAGTTCTTAACAACCAGTGGTTCTTCTAGCTCAAAGTTCCAAAGTCCTTCCACAGTCCTCCCCTAAACATGGTCAGGTTGTCACAGGAATACCCCACTATGCTGGTACCAATTTGTCTTAGTCAGGGTTTCTATTCCTGTACAAACATCATGACCAAGAAGCAAGTTGGGGAGGAAAGGGTTTATTTAGCTTACTTCCACATTGCTCTTGATCACCAGAGGAAGTCAAGACTGGAACTCAGGCAGGTCAGGAAGCAGGAGCTGATGCAGAGGTCATGGAGGGATGTTCCTTACTGGCTTGCTTCCTCTGGCTTGCTCAGCCTGCCCTCTTATAGAACCCAATACTACCAGCCCAGGGATGGCACTGACCATAAGGGGTCCTACCTCTTTGATCACTAGTTGAGAAAGTGCCCCACAGCTGGGTCTCATGGAGGCACTTCCCCAACTGAAGCTCCCTTCTCTGTGATAATTCAGCCTGTGTCAAAGTGACACACAAAACCAGCCATACAATTTTCCAGTACAGAGGGCAACTTTAGCTTAATTCTAGGTTTCAGCTTTTGTGTTTGAATGGATACAAATGCCATTCGTGTAGGTAAAAATGTAAAAGTTTTGGTCCTATATATCTTGACATCCCTATGGATGTGGTCAGTTTGTAATTAGGTATGCAGATGTGCAATTTGGGGAAGAGATGAGGGCTAAACAAGTAGAATTATTAGAGAGGGAGTTGGTGAGTTGGTAGTGTTGAACAGAAGGGAGCTGGGTAGGCAATAGATGAACAGCCTGCTGAGGGGTGAGAAGAGCAGGCAGAGACTCAGGAGAGGAAGTCCTAGAGATGACTCGAGAGAAGAGAGAGTAGCCAACAGCATCATGGGGAGTGCAGACATCCAGAAAGGGGTGACTCTGTACTGCACAACTGGGTGGATATTGTAGGCCTATGCCAGGATAGTATAGGGCTTTAGGCAAAGAGGTGAAGGCAGCCTCAGAGGCAGAAATGGCATTAGGTTGCAGAGTGGGAAGTGGGAAGTCTAGGGCTAATCTGTGCAGCACACAGTCTAGAGGCAGGCTGAGGACGGAACAGAAAAGGCAGTGAGGGAAGATGGTGCTGTGGTGCATTATGGGATTTGATAGTCCTTTAAAATAGTTTTAGGCTTATTTATTTACTTTATGTGTATGAGTGTCTTGTGTCCATGTGTCCATGTACCTGTGTGTGTTTGGTACTATCAGAGGTCAGAAAAGGCTATTGGATCCCTGGGGACTGAAGTTATAGACAGTGTCAAGCTGGCACTCTGCTCATGTGTGTGCTGTTGTCAGTTTTCAGTGTTAAAGACTTCAGAGTTCGGAGGAAGGGGCTGAAAACCTCGGAGGTAGCGGCTGGCCCTTAGATCAGTGCCAGGGAGACAAGGTCAGAGCATGCATAGGCAATATCAGGCTTGAGATGGTAGGGGAGGGGTGAAGTGGGCCCACTATCTCAAGCCTGAAATATCTTGATAAGTTGGAGGTGAAAAATAATTATTGAAGGTGAGGAAGATGACATTTTATAGAAGTTACTTCCTTTTTTAAAAGGTTATTTTAAGGGCAATGGTAAAGTATTTGGAAATAAATGGATGAAATAACAGCAAGAACATGTATGGAGCCCTTGCCATCTACTCAGCATCATACTGAATACTCACTCCTCTCAGTCACAAGGCATTTACTACTGCTTTATTTTAGGAATCAGGACCAGGTTTAAATGGGCTAATGACATCCCAAACCTGATGGAGCTGATGAATGGCAGGTATGGCTCTAGGTTCTTCATGGCATGACAGATTAGACACAAGCATATCTCTTAGTCACTTAGATGTCATCTAAGCCAAGGGAAGCAATAAGACCAGGAAGGATCTGAGAGCTTCGAGGGAAGAACCGAAGGGATTATCTGCTGTCCACAGTTGTACCAGAGCCTTGTGAGTGCCTGTGGGGATGGTGACTTAGAGCCGGGCACTCTAGATGAGGGATGCGGAGTTGATGGTTAAGGCGCCATGTGGCTGTGATCTTACCCAGTGCTCATACAGTTCATCTTATTTCTCTTGTCTTTGAAGGGGTTGCTTCTCAAAACTCTCTGGTAAAATGTCTGCAGGGCGGCTGAGGAGATGACTCTGTAAGTCAGGGCTGATTGCCACTGGGCTTGATCCTAAGGACCTACAGTAGACAGAGAGAACCAACTCCTGCATGTTGTCCTCTGACCTCTACACACACAATGACTGAATGTGGAAAATATCATGTCATCAGGGAAAAGGGCATTGCACGTTGTGAGATGAGGGAGTGAGGAGGCTAAGGTTGGGGCAGGGGAGGTTGCTACCACCTCTGGACCACCCTGAAGCCACCTCTGGCTGTATCATTGTCATTTAGGAGATTTATTTGTGCTCAGGAGCCATTTCACTCGTTAGGTGCAAAGTTAGGTTTGGGTGGGAGCATTTTTACTTTTTAGTATAATTTTATAATTATGAGAGCATTTGAATTCTATAAATTGGTGGCTTCACTGACTTTCTTTAAATACCAATTTAATACTTTAATCTGTTACTCTCTCCTTCCCCTCTGGCCCCTTCTCTTGGTCATTAAAATAATCTTTGTGGTTTTCACATGAGAGGTAAATTGTACAATACTTTTGGTGTCTGATAGTTTTTCATGATAATCCATCTGTTTTCCTGAGAATGACATGATTTCCTTCAGTTGTGTATATACCACATTTTCATTGTCCATGTCTGTGGATACCTAGGTTGGTGCTATGACGGGGCATTGTGAATAGTGTTACAGTTAACACTGTGTGCGGATCTCTGATTTGTATTCTGACCTCATTGCTTTTGGATAAATACCCAAGAGTGCTATATTGGCAAGTCTGTTTTTAGTATTTTAAGGAATTTCCATACTGATTTCTGAAGTGGTTGGGCTAAGTGTATGGGGATTCTCAGTTTATGGCTTATGCTTTAGCCTTGTTAAAACTTCCAAAAATGACTGATTCAGCTTCGGCTTCTAACATTGTATAACATAGCTTTTGATGTAGGCACACTATATTTATTTAAAATACCTCTATTAAGCTTATTTCCCTTGCATTTTTTGTTGTTTATTTGTTTCCCTGCATGACCTTGGCTGTCCTGCAGCTCACTCAGTAGATCTTTCTGGCCTTGAACTCACAGAGCTCTGCCTGCCTCTGCCTCCTGAGTATGGGATTAAAGGTGTGTGCCACCACTGCCCAGCTATCTCTTGCCTTTTAAAGTAGTTAATGGTTTGTAAGTGGTAATTCTGCAGAAGAAAAGGAGCTCATGACATTTTTTTTTTTTTTTTGAGACAGGGTTTCTCTGTATAGCCCTGGCTGTCCTGGAACTCACTCTGTAGACCAGGCTGGCCTCGAACTCAGAAATCCGCCTGCCTCTGCCTCCCAAGTACTGGGATTAAAGGTGTGTGCCACCACTGCCCGGCGTATGACATTTCTTTATGAACACCATGAAGTAGCTACATAGTTATCACTTCAGTGCCCAGAGGAACCTGGACATGAATAATTTTTCTTTTTTGAGGCAGAGTTTCATATAGCTGGGGTTA
Organism: Mastomys coucha; assembly: GCF_008632895.1. Lineage (NCBI taxonomy): Eukaryota > Metazoa > Chordata > Mammalia > Rodentia > Muridae > Mastomys > Mastomys coucha. The sequence continues at coordinate 186,530,356 of NW_022196905.1, read as the reverse complement.
CATTTTTATTTAGTTAGAATAATCTGACTTCTAATCCTCTGACTTCCACCTTCCATGCCCAAGTTCCAGGCATGTGGCACTGCACCTGGTGGTTGTGCAGTTGGGATAGACCCTAGGACTTTGTGCAGACTAGGCATAGATGCAAAACCACAGCTCTCATCTTAAAGGGAATAAGAAAAGTTCATTCTGGAGCCATTTTGAGTGACTGTGGTCCGGGAACATTGATTTAGATTATCCCAAATTCCATGTTCCAGTGTGTTGGTGAGTATGTCAGAGAAGTGGGTACAAGAAGATGGGAGGAGCTTTTCCATAGGAGTAATATGCTATCTGATGAATTCTTAGCATTTGGGTTGGAGGAAGCTAGTATTCTCCTAAGTATTGTAAAAGGGTTTTTAAATCTATTGTCACAAGATGTTGATTCTAATACAGAGGTTGGCAAGGAATGGCTGTTTCAAAGGCCAGAACTTAGCCCAAGATAAGTGTACTTAGCCTCTGGACCTGAACATTTCAACCTCTCCATAGTACTGACATTCTAGACAGCCAGGCAGCCTCTACCAATAAGACAGATTCAGTTTTCCCTCATAGCCAGATGCAGCTTCTTTTTAGGAGTTTTTGTTCACATTGTAAAGCATTTGACTAGTTGAGCTACAAGTCAGAATCTTTAGATGAATCTTTTGAGATTCATCTCTAATTTTATATGAATCATTGTTTTATATTAAAATAAATTTCTCAAAATTCTCATTCTTATCCGGACCACTTAGGAGTGTTTCTCAAAGTGGGGTGCAGGGATTTTAGAGATTATTTAGAAATCATTGTTAAAAATACTCCAAAGATTCAGTCTAAACTTCTTTGGATTAAGAAACTTAGAAGAGCTAGATATGGTAGTTCACATCAGTGATTTCATTGCTTGGGAGGCCAAGGCAGGGGGATTGATTTGAATTTGAGGCCAGCCTGAGCAAGTTCCAGGCCAAGAATACACAGAAGGGTCTATAAAACTGTGTCCAAAGACCTTTTCCCAAATATATCTGGAAAATTAAATGCTTGCAAGTTGTAGATAGGGGCTTCCTGATGTCATGATGGATCAGGGAGAAATGAACTCACTAGAATGGCCTGAACTCAAAAGAGATCTGCCTGCCTCTGTCTTCCAAATGTTGGGATTAAAGGTATACAGCACTCCTGGCCTAGTGAAGGTTTTTCAGCCCTTTATCTAGTCAGAGGCAGAATTGCTCCTGTGGAAAGGCCTGTCTAAGAGGAGGATTTAGTCTTTGAATTTCAATATACACATTCATTTTAGCTAGAAAGGGAAGAATTGGTTGTTAATATCTAGCTTTAGGCTGGTGTTACCCGTTAGAAAGGACCTAACACCCTCTGCAGTAGATTCAGTTGAACTGCGCTTTGAGTTTTGTGCATAGCACCCTTGTTAGTGTCTTCTGCATGCCTATTACCAGGGCTGCTGGACGGAGAGTCCAGTTTGCTGCTTCAAGGCAACAGGCTTCACTTCATTGAATAAGATTAACAGTGGGAGTTTTCTAACTAGGCACAAATATTTTATCACAAGATTCTATTTAAAAACCAGCCAACCAATTAATAAAATGGTGTTGTGGTATTTTATATCAGAAATGGAATATAATGTGCTGGGGAAAAGCAGTTCTGTGTGACTCATCTAGTTGCTGGCTTACATAAGCTCAGGAGCAGGGGATGAGGCTGGCTACCATTTAAGTTCAGAGTTGCCTCTTATGAAATAAGATTATGTAATATATGTCAATATGTATGAATTTCAAAATTCTCATGAAATGCTCTTAGAGATTCAGTGGATGCTTGAGTAACTTCCTTCCACAACTGAAGGGAGGGGCTGAAGAGTGAAGAGGTTTCTGGAATATGGAGACTATTGGAGTTCTTAAGCACACTCCTGACATACAATGGCTTATTAGCTACTTGATTATGAATGTTTACCAAGTATAGATTAAATCCCATGAGCACAGCAAATGCACTTTATTTGCTGTTGTCTGTCAATATCCAACTAAGTGCTAGGCAGACTGAGTGAGGCCTCAGTGATTATCCAATGATTGAACAATTGATGGAAATGTGATTCATGTTACGGAAACCCAAGATTGTCCAAACAAACTCACACGATGTGAGTATATATATGACAGGAACAAGGAGCAAAACCTGGCTGCATTTCTATCCCACAAGCGTTTTCAGGAGCTCACAAAGCTCATGCCAGAGACGCTAGCCACTTTCCCTCAGCCAGTTTGCTTTTGACTTTTTCCTCTAACTCCATTATTCATTCCATACTCTTTAATTTCTATTTGTTTTATATTGCTATTTGCATGTTATAATTTTAGTTTTCAAATAATGGACTTAAATTTGTCTTAATCAAGCAGAGTATATTTTTTTAAGGTCCTTCAGATCGGTATGTAAGAAATAAAACATGCTCCCCCCATGTAAATCTGATTCTTTCAAATACATTGACAAACATCCCTAAATATTATCAGCTTATCTTAAAAATCTATCCATATTGAATAGCTTAAAGAGATTTCACCTTACTGACAATACTTATTTTTTTCCTTAGATTAGTTACGGAGAAACATTTCTAGAGACGTCTGCTTGTGACAGTTAAATCAGAAAGCATGAAAGGGATGTACAAGTCTGGAAGCACTGCAGAGAGTGCCTCTCCTTTGAGGGCACGCGCTTTAGGCTGTCGATCCGCTGGACAGGATATCCCAGTTAGTCACACATTTTGTACTCAGCTGGAAAGCTTCAGTGTTCCCCCCTCCAAGCTCCACGTGGTTGCTCTTCAGTTTCCTCTTAGCTGGTGTAAACTTCTTGAAGCAATTCTTTAATTTTTATTATTTCATTTTGGGGTGTGTGTGTGTGTGTGTATACCAGAGAGGGGAGAGAGAGGGAATGTGAAGATGTGAATGTAGCTTTGTGTCTACCACAGAGCATTTGTGGAGGTCAGAGACCAACGTTGGGATCTGTCCTCATTGTCACTTGTTTGATACCAGGTCTGTGTTTTCTCACGGTGTGCGCCTGGCTGGCTGGCCTGCAAGCTCTGGGGATTTTCCAGGGTGTCTTTCTCATACCCCCCCCCCCACAGGGGTGCTGGGTTACAGATGTTTTTCTCTGTGTCTGGCTTTTATGTGGATTTCAGAGATTCTAACTCGGACCCTCACATTTGTGTTTAAAAATTCTTGTTCCCACTGAACAATCTCTCAAGCCCATAGGAAAATCCTTTAGACGTTAAATCCTTTAAATAAAGTTAGGATACAAATCCACTATACATTTCATAAACACTTAGCATCTTTTAGAACATTTCTGGTCATACTTAACACGACAAAAAATGGAAATATTTTTATTTAAAATAGGAAAAAATGGTAGAAGCTAATTAAGTGTAGAGTAAACATAAATGGTATATGTCTTAGTCAGGGTTTCTATTCCTGCACAAACATCATGACCATGAAGCAAGTTGGGAAGTAAAGGGTTTATTTAGCTTACACTTCCACATTGCTGTTTATCACAAAGGAAGTCAGGACTGGAACTCAAGCAGGTCAGGAAGCAGGAGCTGATGCAGAGGCCATGGAGTGATGTTCCTTACTGGCTTGCTTCCCCTGGCTTGCTCAGCCTGCTCTCTTATAGAAGCCCAGGGATGGCACCACCCACAAGGAGCCCTAACCCCTCCCTTGATCACTAATTGAGAAAATGCCCCACAGCTGTATCTCATGGAGGCACTTCCCCAACTGAAGCTCCCTTCTCTGTGATAACTCCAGCTTGTGTCAAGTTGACACACAAAACCAGCCAGTACAGTATATATAAGTCATGCAAACACTATATTCCAAGGCTTTTATTATGAAAGCAATGCTTTTAATTCAATATTGAGTCTAAAAGCCTAATATGATCCTTCCCTTTGTTTCTATTTGATTGAGTTTGACTATGACCTCTGTTGTTGAATTAGGGAGGGCTGAAAGAAGCTGAGAAGAAGAGTGATCCCGTAGGTAGGAGGGCCAGCAGTCTCAATCAATCTGGACTCACACACACCCCCACCCCCCTGCCCCCCCAACACCAAACAGGCAGCATACACCAGTTGATACGAGGCTCCCGACACACATACAGTAGAGGATGCCAGTTCTGTGTTCATTCAGAGATGATGCACCTAACCCTCAAGAGGAGGCCCAGGGAGTTTAGAGGTCAGGTGGGGTGGGGGGTGGGGACATCCACGTGGAGACATGGGGGAGGGGAGGAGGTATAGGAAGTGGAACAATTGGAGGGTGGACATGGGGGGTGGAATAAAATATGGAGTGTAAAACAATAAATAAATTAATTTTTAAAAAGCCAAATAGGAATAGATTGTAATTTCTTTTAAAGGTATGCAGATGAGGGTGGTTGGATGGTTCAGTGGGTAATGTGCTTGATATACAAGCATTGAGAGACCTGAGTTTGGATCCCTAGAATCCATGTAAAAAGCCAGGCGTGGTTGTGCATGCCTGAGGATGGCAGAGATAGGATTTCTGAGGTCTGCTACCAGCTAGTCTACCTGAATATGCACACTCCAGGTACAGCCAGAGACCTTGTCCTGAAAAGTCAGGTAAGAGCAATTGAGGAAGACTCCATGTTGACCTCTGACCTCCATGTACACATGTGCATACACAAACAACACCCACAAAATATGTACATAGAAAAAGTGCCTTGATGGTTTATGATTTACATGCCATCTAGCTGCTGCTGTAACTCATGTGCATTCTTCCTGTTAATGCTCATGTTGACCTTGGTGGTTACTTAGGTACTATTGTTATCTGCTTTACAGATAAGGAAACTGAGGTACAGAAAAGTAACTCCCTCACAGTTAGAGTCATGAGACCTTGGACATACTGACTCCAAGAAAATAGACCAAAACACCTTTGGATAAAGGGATATTGCTCAGTTCATTCTTCACATCCATAATATATTGACAGATGTGTCCCTAGAACTTATGTAGCTGAAAATAACATTTGAAAATGTATAGCCTGCTTGAAATCTAGAGAATTATCAGTATGAGAGACTTGTACATTTTATTTCGAAAATAAATTTCCTTATACTTAAGATAGAAACTCATCTTGTTTAAGAGGGGGAATATGGTATGCTGTTGTTGTACCACAGTACAGTGACTGCATGTGACAGTCTTGTGCCAGGAGAAGGGGCTTCCCTTCCCTTTTCTTTCCTTTCCTTTCCTTTCCTTTCCTTTCCTTTCCTTTCCTTTCCTTTCCTTTCCTTTCCTTTCCTTTCCTTTCCTTTCCTTTTCTTCTCTTTCCGATGGGTCTACGTTGCATGGATTGGCCTCACATTATGGTCTCATAGAAGCAAGTATCTAGGACTATAAGCTTGTGCCATTGTACTCAGTTTGGAAAAATAAAAAGGATTGTTTTCATAGCAATTATTCTTTTCTGTTGTGTGTGAGTGGGCGCGTGCGCATGTAGGTATCAGGGAAGGCTTCAGATCCCCCAGGGCCAGCGGTACAGTTAGCTTCAAGTCACTTGACATGAGTGCTGGGTGTTGCACAGTGATCCTCTGCAAAAGCAACAAGTCCTCTTAAATCCCTGAGCCATCTCTTTAGCCCCCTTTCCCCCAAGGGGAATTTTCAAAGATTCTGTCAGTGGGACAAGTGGGACAAATCTGCAGTTCCTGCACCTGGGAGGCTAACGAGGACAATCTTGAGTTCCAGGCCAATCTGGGCTATAAACCAACTCTTTAAGAAAAAGCTTCCATCACAGTGAGGTGGTAAGTGACCAGTGAGATAGCTGACCTGATCTACACAGCCTCCAGTGTATGTGCACGTGTGAAAACATCACACAGTACCTTAATATGTACTTGTTCATGCTCTTATGTTATCAGTTAAAAAATACATTTTAGAGGCAGGTGGATCTCTGTGAGTTCAAGGCCAGATAGGGCTAGATGGTGAGATCCTGTCTCAGAAAACAAACACACTAAATCTTAAGACTCCATAAGAGGGGGAGAAGATTTTATAGATATCAACTACTTTCTATCAAGACAAAAAAAATTATCACTTAGCTTATGTTTTGACAATTTTCTTTTATGCCAAGGAAAGCAAGCTCATAAGGAAGCATAGCAAAGCAGAGGCCAACTTTAGCTAAACTGGCCTTTGTTAAAGCAGACGTGGCTTGTAGGCTCCGGCAACAGGAACAGAAACTGTAGCACAGCTCCAGGAAATGTGTGTTTTCTCCCTGTAAAGTGTAGCCACAAAGGCAGAAATATCTTAGGAGTGATGTGTCTGTTGCCTCACTCTGGGCGCCCAGCTTTCTGCTTTTCAGTGACTCTCATTTATACAAGAAATCCTGGCTAGCTAGCTTTCTTTCTTTCTCCTCCTCCTCCTTCTCTCCCCCTACTCTCCCCCTTCCTCTTCCACTCTCCTTTTTCTTGAGACAGGTCTCTTTGGACTGAACTGCCATGAAGACCAGGCTGGCCTTGAACTCACAAAGATTCATTTGTCCCTGCCTCGAGAAGTCTGGGATTAAAGGTGTTTGCTACCATGCCTGGCTCCAAACAGTTTTCTTGAAAATTGGTGACATTCTGTGTTATGTTATTGATCATAAACTGGACTGTGATGTTGCATGTGGGGCATTCTACCAAGAGCTTTGTGTGAGCCTACAGTTATGGACATGATGTAGGCTTGAACCTGCCTCACAGTTTGGTGCAGTGTAAGCCAATAATAGTGTTTGCGGTAACACTGAGTTAGAGGAGGTACCTAAAAATTATTGATTCCCATTTATTGTTGAGACAAAAAAATCAATACCCCTAGCTCAATGAGTCACAACCCCTTTCACTATTTATTACTTTCCTGGCCAATGCTGTGTTTTTCTGTTTTTGGAACCCCGATACCAATTATATTTAAAACTAAGGAACAATAAGACCCTTAAAAAGAGCCTAATAGAAAGTGTCTGGGTTGGGGGGTGGTATTAGCAAGTGACAGCAGAGCCAAGCCGGTCCAGCTGTGGAGCCATGTTCCCCAGCCCTGCTTTGCTGCACCAGCTCTGATGTGGTGCTCAGTGTGCTCAGTGGGAATTGTGTGCTTGAGTACGTTCCCAATCTTTGCCAGTCTTCATCTAATGAGATGGCCTTTCACGTTTCCTAGTCTTCTCATTCCTGCCTGGAAAGATATACATGGAAAGAAACTTCATTTCTTTGGCTTTGAATACATTATTTTTGAGGCCAAGGCAGATATAATTGTTTTGAAAGAGACAGGGATTTGAGAAAAGTGAGGAAATTGTGGGATCATAGAAGATGGTCAGATGCTCAGAATCTGTGGAGAGACAGCCCTGTGACACTTGTGTGGCTAATGAGAATGAGTGCAGGATTGTATTTGCTTTTGAAAGATAGGTTACCATTACAGTAGCTTCACCCCTGAACTCTGTGCAACCTTCCCTTCCTTTCCTTTCTCACCCTTCTTTCCCTCACCCTCTGTCTGTCTGTTGTGTTGCTTGGTTTGTGGTTTAAGTAGCCCAGGCTAACTTCAAACTAGCATTGTAGCCAAGGATAGCCATCTAATAACCATCCTTTGCATCCACATACTGGGATTATAGTCATGTGTCTCTATGCCTGGCTGTTTTTCTTTTTAACATAAACTAAACTGGAGTACATTGGGAAACACTTGAAAATCTATGTGCACAATAAGGAGGAGAGGCATTTGTGTACTGGAGTAGTGATGGTGACGGGCATAAGAGGAATTATGTCATGAGTGGCTTCAAAGCTACCCAGAGAGCATTGCCTTCTTCCCAGCCTGTGTAGGCTAAGGTTCAGACAGCTCCTGGTTGTCTAGTGACTAGTGTGTTGGCATGCCCAAGTTTCTGCAGGTTCTCTGGGTGCTTTCTCTTCAGAGGGAATCTCTGACTTGGCACATAGACAGCTTGAGTGTATCGTGGCTATGGACTGAAAAGCCATTATGGATTCAAGGAAATGTTTATTGCTATGCTGTCCTTGATTCTGAAGATCTGCTTACATGTATTAAAGAAGAACTTTCAAGTTTTGGCCTGGTTTTGGAAAACATTTTTCAAATGTGCAATTATATATTGAGATCTCTAATTTTTTTTCCCTCTAGAGAAGTCTGTGTGTAATTAAAACTGACCCTGGTTAGTTTGAGGTAGTTTTAAATCTTATCATGAAGATAGGTTTCATTTATTTTAATGAAATAAAAAGCCAAAATATATTTTTAAAATAATAGTGCCCTGGCCCACCAAAGCTTTTATGAATGAATATTGTGATTATGTATTCACCAAAGTACCAAAGCAGAAATGGGCTGATCAGATTCCATATGGAGACCATCTGAGATATGTAGTATTGCTTCAATGTAAATTTTCCTAATGCAAGAAACATGTAGTATGATGTTTGGGGATAGGGATATACATATAAATATATAAATAGATACTCTGTTGTTAGATGTTTTAAGATATTCTCTTAGAGTACTACTTATATTTATTTATATTGTTTTTGTCAAACAGTAATTTTCTATTTTAAAGTCATGCTTTGTTTTGTTTTTGTCTTCCTGTATAACTTTCAGCCTTTGTGCCTTATTGTAGAGAGGCCTTTGCTGTCTCATGATTATAAACATCTGATCCCAAATTTTCTAATTATTATTATTATATTTTTTTTTAGTTTAAGAAAATGTTTAGCTTCCCAATCAGTTTCAAGTTATAAATAAAGTATGGCTATCACACCCTCTCACGTATGAATACAAAACTATTCCATTATTATTTGTTGAGTAGGGTGCTGGCTAGGTTTTATGTTAGCTTGATACAGGCTAGGGTCATCTGGGAAGAGGGAACCTCCATTTAGAGAATGCCTCTATCAGATCGCCTGTTAAGCAAGTCTGTAAGAACATTTTCTTGATTAGTGATTGATGAGGGTGGTGCCACCTTGGGCAGGTGGTCCTGAGTTATGTAAGACAGCAGGGTGAGGAGCAAGCCAGTAACCCGTGTTCCTCTATGGCCTCTGCATCACTTTCTTTCTCCAGGCTACTGCCTTGAGCTCCTGCCCTGACTTCCTCAGTGATGGAAGTTTTGAGCGAAATGACTCTTTCCGCCCCAAGCTGATTGTGGTCATGGTGTTTGTAGAAACCCTAACAGAGACAAATAATGTTATCTTTCCCTCATTGACTTATTTTTTTTTGTTTATGCTTTTATTTCTTATCAATATATGATCTAGCTTTATAGTTTCCCACTATTTCCAATATTATAATATTTAATTCTTCTTTTCCTTAACATTTCTTAATTAACCTTGAACATTCGTCTACTTTTCCAGAGTAAGATTACACTCTCCTACTCTTTGTCTTGGTTTTGTCTTTCTATGTAGCTGATTCATTCAGTGATCTCTATCTTCTCTTTCCTCTCGTTTCAGAGCCCTGTGTATGGAAATCCACAGGAGACAGCTCAGGGCAGAAGAGTGGTCATTTCTCACAATATGGATCGTGCTCTGAGAGATGGTGAGGACAGACTGGGCTCATGGAATTGCAGTGTAAAGCAGTCATTGTTCTCAGAGGGAATTTGTAATCTCTAGTTTATCTACCCTTCCTACAGCAGGAGGACTCTTTCATGAGTTTCTGTTTGAAATTGGTGCATCTATGTTTTGGAAGTGCTTTAGACATTTATAGAGTAGGAATTTCCAGATCCCATGAAGCTAACCAGCATTGGAGAGATTTATCTACAATATGAAGTGCAAATCTGCTCTCTATTCTCCAAAATAGGTTCAGGAAATGTTTCATTCTGGACACTGCCTGGCAGATGTGTGTTAGGGGTTAGTGGACTCGATGCACTCACAAACAAACAGATTAGACAGTTTAAGGAGGTTCAGGGATAGCCTCATGAGAGTGGAGAACATGCAAATGAGGTTTTCATGGAAAGGTTCAATTGCAAAGTATACTATAGTATCTAAATATTAATGTTAATTAATATTAATGTGAAGGGTGCTATGAGTTTGAAGATCAAATTAAGGCTTTAAATGAATATTAAAATCAGATTTGTAAACATCGATTTCAATTATTATACATGGAAAAAGCTAAGAGGTGACTCTTAATACACAGATAAGTACTTTTTACTTGGCACAGTTCACAAAAATGTTTAAATTTGAGGACAAGTATTAAAGAAGTAGGGACAGAGTTTGAAAATTTGAATTTTCAGATTTTATAAAATCTCATTTAATGTTAGTAATGTTTCTTCTAATGATGACTATAATGACTTTTCTAAATTTTGCTGGATTTAAAATTTGGCTTTTATTATTCAAAACCTCATGGTTATGCTCGGCATGGCAAAGCATGCCTTTAGTCCCTGCACTTGGGAGGCAGAGGCAGGCAGATCTACATAGGCAAGGCTATACAGTAAGATCCTATCTTTACAAAACAAAACAAAAAGCTTTAAAGAGAATTTTATTTTTACTTATGTGTATGCATGTGCATGTGTAAGTTCGGATGTACATGTGCCATGCTGTGCATGTGGGGGTCAGAGGATAACTTTGGGAATCAATTGTTTTCTTTTACCATGGCCCCTGGAGACTTAATTCTGGTTGTCTGACTTGCACAGCAAATGCCTTTAATCACTGACCCATCTTGATGGCTCTGTGCCAATTAAAAAATGTTTATTTTAATTTTATGTGCTTGTGTATGAAGGGCTACGTGTATGCGTGTGTTCCACATGTGTGTCTGGTGCCCATGGAAAGCAGAACAGGACATTCAGATTCCTGGGACAGCATTTACAGCTGTTAGCAGCCACCTGATATGGGGTCTGGGAGCTGAAGCTGGGCTCTTTGCAAGGACAGCATGCACTGTTAAATACTGAGCAGCTCTCTAGCTCCTGCTCTAACTGCCTTAAGTTCCCCTCGCCCTCCAGAATTCTTAGTTGTTTCATATAGGAAGATTAGTCTGATAAAGGATTCTCATCACCTCTGTAGCTGCTGGAGATGTGGCTCAATGGTTAAGAGCACTTGCTGCTCTTGCAGAGAGAACCTGGGTTTGGTTTCAAGCATCTACAGAGTGGCTCCCAGCCATCTGTGTAACTAGTGTCAGAGGATCTTATACTCTCTTCTGGCCTCCATGGGCACCACACATGACATGGTGCACAGTCAAACACTCATACATATCAAATAAAAATCAAGGTTTAAAAGTGTTGGAAAGTTTAATTCTACAGACCATGTTTTAACTGTCTATTTGAATGCTGATTACTATTTCACTGTCTTATGTGCCACATCTTACTTGCTTACCCACTGGTGGACATGCGAGTTGCTTCTACTCGGGGCCATTGTAAATGCTAAAACTATAGTGCATTTTGAATTTTGGAAGACCTAGAAAATATCTTTGCAGTTTTTTGAGCATGACCCTTTTCTCTTGGATGGGCCAGTTTGTTTCAGCAGCCTTTGTGTGGGTGAGCTTAGGAAAAACTGACGCCTACTTGACAGAAACAAGTGACACATTGACCTTAGCAGTGGGTTCTTTTGGAAGGAAAGTGCCATACAAAGCCTTGGCATAGAAGCTTTGCTTAGTTATTATTTGGTCTTTCTTAGAGCACATTTGATGGTTTGCTTTCTTTTTTAAACTTGTTGTTTTTATTAATGTATCACTTATATGTATCATGGAGATTATATGTAGTATTTCATCTTATTGTACAGTTGGCACTAACTAAATCCAACTCTTTTCCTTCTGGTAGTATTCTCAGTGTTACACTGAGGTTGACTTTTTGTATTTTTCTCTTTTGTAGCTCAGCTTCTGTTATCTGTTAGACAGCATTGTTAAGCAGCTTCTTAAGAAACAGAAGTCCTTTGTTTTACATAAGATGTTTTTTGGGAAATTGAACATCACATCCTCTGCCAAAACAAGAGCTGTTGGCTGCTATAACAATAGATTCTGGAGTGCAGCTTATGAGTTTGGCAGCAGCTGATAACAACAGTAACAAACAAGCCAAAACTAGAATTCTACAAAGGTGGCCATGTAAATTTATGGTGAATCTAGAACTGAGTGTTGAGAAAGCTAAGATGATGTGGCTGTTGATTCTACCTTGCATATCAGAGCTATAAGATATTGTTTAATGAATGGTTGAAGATTGTAGTAACATTTTCCCCTTTCCTTCTCTCTTTGGAAGGCAATCATTCTCAGCTAGAAGGTACAACTGAAACCATTGGAATCCCCTTGACATTTTACTTAAAGTTTGGCATATTTAAATGTCAACAGAATTTTTGATGTTATATACGTGTTTTTTGTTTGTCTGTGTGGCTTTCTGTCTCTGTCTTCTGACTGTTAAGACAGGGTTTCCCTATATACCCCTCATTGGCCTGGAACTTGTAATGTAGATCAGGCTGTCCTCCAATTCTCAGAGATCTGCCTATTCTGTCTCCCAGCAGTTAGGATTAAAGGTGTGTACTACCCTACCAGGCACAGAGTAGTGCTTGAAAAAGAAAAGCTTTGAGAAATAAGTGATTTAAAAAATATCAGTAAGCTTTGTGTTCTTGAGCTGAGCAATATTATATGGCTAAATATGTCCCCTCCCACAGCCTTTGGAGGTGATGTCATCTATGCCAGATGTCGGTTTATTGTTCAGAAGTCCTTTCTTGAGTACTCACATTAACTTTACAGACTTTCTGTATTAAGTAGAGCGGTGATGTCTGTCGTGGACAGCTACTAGACCTACAATGGGACTTTGGAGCACCAAAAACTTCAAACTTAAGTAGTTCATTTGTGATTGCTGTAACTATATAATATGCACCAGATTTCAAAGCATGGTTTGGAAAAGTAATGAAAATATTTAATTTTTAATGCTGACTACCTAATATTATAAAAGTACATCATATGAAATGAAATATATTACTAATTTTACCTGGTTTTATTCTATTAATATGGGTAGCAGAAAAATGTGAAAGCACATATACAGATTTTCATGTTTCTATTGGATGGGACTATCCTACAAATATAGGTGGTCTTGAAATCACCCAGTGAAGGTTGACGGCTACACATGCTGATTGTGTGTGATGCTGGGTTGTGGAACTGTATTCTGTGGTTGTGTTCTTGTATTATTGTTCTGTATTGTTGGGGCCTTATTAGGAGACAGAATATTGAATCTATTCTCTAATTGAATGCAAAGGATCATGGTCCTGAATCATGGTTTAAGTACCAAAGTGTAAAGAACTCTAAAAAGTATATATAGGTAAGGAGGCAGAGTAAGTACCTTAGGATGGAATAAACTTGACAGAAATATCTTTTATTCACATGAGTTATGGGGTCTTTTTGGAGAAGCATGACCTTGGCCAAATCAATGATTGAAAAGATTGGCTGTATTATATGTATTTAAGTAGATGGGCATCAAGATCAGGTATTTAAAATTAGACTGTATAAGACCTCAGATATTCCAGTTAGATGAGGGTCTTCTAACTTAAAAGCTTTCCTTTCCCCTGTTCTATGTCCTAGCCTCACTATATTTTAAACAATGAACTGCCTCGATGTTTGCAACTTTGACCCAGCTTTGCTTATTCCTCACAGTGTTTGACTACAGCTACCGAGACTATATTCTCTCCTGGTACGGGAACCTCAGCAGAGATGATGGACAGCTCTACTATCTGCTCTTGGATGACTTCTGGGAAATTGTCAAGCAGATTCACCACAGGCTGAGTCATGTGGATGTGGTTAAAGTTGTCTGTAATGATATTGTAAAGGCTTTGCTCACTCACTTCTGTGACCTGAAAGCTGCTACTGCCAGGTAAGTGTGTAACATGATGTCTTAGTTAGGGTTCCATTGCTGTGAAGGAACACCATGACCAAGGCAACGCTTACAAACATTTACATGGGGCTGCCTTACAGTTTCAGAGGTTTAGTCCATTATCATCATGGTGGGAAGCATGGCAGCCTGCAGGCAGGCAAAAAGCTGAGAGTTCAACATCTTGATCAGAAAGCAGCCAGAAGACAGTGTCACACTGGCCAGACTTGAGTATATACATGGGGCCTCAAAGCCCTACCTCCACAGTGTCATATTTCCTCTAACAAGGCCACACCTCCTCCACTAAGGCTACATCTCTTAATAGTACTACTTTCCATGGGTCAAGCATATTCATACCACCACAATCAGCAAATATTTCCCCTTCCTCATTAAAACTTTCCTCTTTGAGGAGATAAAATTAAGTAATACTTTAAAATGGTCTGCCTGCTTGACTTGGAATGTAGACATTTTGAAGGGAAATAGTCACAGTGTACTCAGAGAATAGATTTCTTAATAACTTTATAATAGAAAATTGCTTTATACGTGTATGTGGTTTTATAAGTAATTCATGCAGTATACTGTTGATGGGCTAGCAAGCCCCATACTGAACTTAACTTACAATATTGTGGGTACCTAAAGATGAAATAAATACACTATTTTATAATGTGATATAGAATCAGTGAGCTTAGAAATTTGAGAAAAATTTAGCTCATATTTCTTTTCGTGTTTCTTTTAAGAGCTCAATTATATCACAATAGCCTGAAAATTATCTTTTTAAATTTTCCCCTGTGAGTGTATATTCACTTTACACAGAACCTTTTCATATATGAATGTGATGCATTTTGAACATCCTTCCCTATACCTCCTTCCTGTTGTTCCAATGGCAGGGGGCCGGCCTGGGCTGAGGTCTGCCTGTGGCTTTCTTTCTCTCCCTGGAGGCAGAGGGCCTGCTGCTGACCTGTTGGCTGCTCGGTGCCTTTATTAAAAAGGAGGCAATGTATAAATGAGTTATTTTATTGTAGGAAGGAGAAATATGCTGGTTAAGTAAAGGGAAGGAAAGGAGAGGAAGAAGAGAGAGAAAGAAAGGAGAGGAAGAAAGCCAGAGAAGAGAACAAAGAGAAAGAGAGGAAAGAGAGCAAGAGGGAGAGAGAGAGGGAGAGAGTAAGAGAGTGAGGAGGGGGCAAACCACCCCTTTTATTGTATGGGACGTGGCATGCCTGGCTTGTGGTCAGATGACTGGGTGTAGGGTCCAGCTAGAATGCTGGGAGCTTGAAGCATTGTCTGCCTGATAGAGCACACATCTCCTGCGGGGGGGGGGGGCAGCTGTGAGGGGGTTGGGCTGAAATCTGAGCCATCAACTCAGGAGATATCACCCAACTCCTACCATCCCTTGTGGACAAATTTACTTTGCTCAGTGGGTCTCTGGGGTTCCAAGGTGGCCGCTCTACTGGACTCCGGCTATCAGAACTGCCCACTACCCCACACCTTCCCTTGCTCTGTCACATCTCTACTTGTTAGTCCCCTTTGCTCCCCTAGAGTTTTAATTCTCCTTTCATGCTATGTAGTCACACATAAGCATAGCATTTTATGTGCTTAGATGAAGATATAGAAACCACAACTGGAAGATGGATATTTGCCTTCCTGAGACCTAATTCACTTTATTGTGATTCTCTCCAGCTACACTTATTTTCCTACAATCAACATAACTTCATTCTTAATGAATGAGGTTCAGAAATTTGCATTGTTTAGATATACCAGACTTTCTTTATCCATTACCCTGTTGTTCAGCCTCTAGATTGGTTCTATAGCATAGCTATTTTAACTTTTTAAAATAATGTTTTTTTTTTAACTCTTTGAGACTCAGTTTCCATACATTTTTAAAATGTATATTAATTAACTCATCTCCATTACCTCCTTCTCACTCCCCCATTGCTCCCCAGCCCATTCCTCTCAACTTCATGTGCTCCTTTTCTTTTTTGTTTTGAGTTCCATTAGTGCTGCCCATAAGCACTTGGGTATATGGACATCCACTGGGGCTCAAGTAGCCTACCAGCAGCCATGTCCCCAAGGGAGAGAGGCTTGTCCTCGACCCCTGTGCAGCTATCAGCTGCTGCTCCTCCAGGAGAAGTGGGGCCTCATCTTGAAGCCCACTCAGCGCTAGGATTTTACTGGCCTGCCCTTGTGCAGGTAACGATGGCCACCATGAGTTGTGAGTGCAGTGACTCTGTCATATCCGGAAGCATTTTGTAGCTCTACCCCACATGCAGTGGCTCTTTCCTTGCCCTCTTCCCCTAAGATGTCCTGAGCCTTGGGTGGAAAGAGGTGGATACAAAGGACTCAGATAGAGCTGAGTGCTCAGTTAGTTTTACATAGTATTTTGACCAGAAATGAGTCTGTATCAGCCATCACTGCAAAGAGAAGATGCTCTGACGGAAGTTGAGAGCAGCACAAATCTGTGGGTGTAAACAAATATTTAGACGGTGGTTTAACCGTGTGGCCAGTTAGTGAGACAACAGTAGGTTCCCGCCAAAACCCTATAACTTCCCTAGTCTTGGGCATCTGACCACGTTACAGTACCAGGCACAAAAGCCTTCCCATGGAGCAGACCTCTTGCCAGTCTGAAAGCAGTTTGTTGTGCCCATAACTGTCATGTCAGGATCACACCAGGGCACATCTTTCCTGGAAGGTCAGGCATTACAGCATGCAGGGCCCACAGCTGGATGTAACATTGATATCTTTTCTCTCCCAGCAAGCTGCACAGCACCTCCCAGCACTCTGAGAGCTAGTCAGCAGGGAGAGTTTCCTAGTCAGAGGGAGGTTCATCTCTCCATGTCCTGCTTCCAGAATGAATGGTGGCTTCAGTGGTGGTGTCCTATCATCTGCATATGCTGGGCAACAAAAAGCAGTGGCAGTAGCCCACCTTGTTCTGAGTGCCTCTGGCTCGCTAACAATAGCTCAGAGGGAGTACCCTGAGCCTGGCATTGATGCCTTTCGGGAGCAGCACTGTCTACTTGTGCAGAGTACTCCTACTCATATTCCCCTTTAAAAAGAATATGCTCAACACACTTAGAAACTAGTGGACTTCTCTAAGGCTTCTTCATGTAGCCTTAGTTTACTCTCCCCTCCCCCTCCCCCTCCCCAGTTTGCCTATCTCTACTCTAGCTCTGACTGAGGATAGCCTCCATACATTTCATATTGCCAGTTCTCTAGCATTCCCTCTAGTTAATTTTTCCTTGTGTTGGTGAATCATATGTTTCTATGAAGCTTTTTTACATACCTTTCATGTTTGTTAAGCCACCTGCCAATGCCTCATTTCCCCATTTCCCATCTCCTTCCATGTTTGAACCCTTCTGCCCATAGTATCCCCTTCTCTACTCTCATTTTACCTGTATTTTGACATTTCCCTTCCTCTTAAGATGTCCACCCTCAGTGGCCTATTTCTAGTCTTCCTGGCTTCCATATGTACTCCAGATTAAACAGAACAAAACAAATGATTCAAAGTATGATCTACATGTGAGAGGGAACATACAGCATTGTCTTTCTGGGGCAGAGCAACCTCACTCAGTAGAGTGCCTTCCAGTTCTATCTTACCTTCAAACTTCTTTATTTTTACAGCTGAGTAATATTCAGTTGTGTCATATACCACATTATTCTTATCCATTCATTAGCTGATGGACACTGTGGTTGATTCCGTTTCTTGACTGTTGTGAATTGAGCTGCAGTACAAGGTGTTTTCAGGAGTGCTGTAAAGGGCAGTGGTATGCAAGTGTTTGTGTTACATGGAGACTTGTGGTCACTGGGTATAGCTAAGAGTGGCATGTAGTTGGGTCCTATGATAGACCTAATTTTAGGTTAGTTTTGAAAAAAAGATTTTATTTATTTATTTTTTATTTATTTATTTATTTAATTTGTGTGTGTGTGTGTGTGTGTGTGTGTGTGTGTGTGTGTATGTGTGCACACTTAGGTCTTCAGGCTTGTGTGGCAAGCACTTTTACTTGCTGAGCCATGTCTTGGGCTCTGATGTTTGTTTTCTGAGGTGCCCTCATACTGACTTGTTAGCGACTAGATGAGTTTATATTCTCACCAGCACTGTGTCAGGGTTCCCTTTGGTGTCTGCTCTTGCTGCTTGCATTCCTTTCTCTTTTCTTTCTTTTTCTTTCTCTTTTTTTTTTTTTTTCAAGACAGGGTTTCTCTGTACACCCCTGGCTGCCCTGGAATTCACTCTGTAGACCAGGCTGGTCTCAAACTCAGAAATCTGCCTGTCTCTGCCTCCCAAGTGCTGGGATTGAAGGCAAGAGCCACCACCGCCCGGCACTGCTTGCATTTCTTGTTACCTGTTTTTCTAGTGACTGCCATTCTGACTAGGTTGAGATGGAATCTCAGTGTAGTTTTAATTTGTATCCCTCTGATACCTAGTGATGTTCTGAGACCTGTTAGGAGAATCTAATGTTAGCACTTGCAGGCTCTTAGAGAAATGGCTTCATTTAAGAAAGGTATGTGTGTGTTTATCTGGTGCAAACCTGGCTTTGGAGGATGTCTGCAGGGCTATTTCTATGCTAAGGACAAATCACTTTCCTAGGCTTGTTGGTAGAACCTTAAGTTTGTACTATGCTCTCGAGTGAGTGCAAGGATGATGAAATATGGCCCGTGTGACTTAACACAGTGAGTGTGGCCCTAAAGAAAGGAGGAGCACTGCCTGTCAGGCCATGCAGTTGTTTGGAATGGCACTGGGATGATGTGGAGTTAAGATTGCTTATGCTTGGTTTCAGGAACATCAGTCTTGGCTCCCTAGTTAGCATTGGATAGCTCTGTGCTGAGTTTATCCCATGATGGCCCCTGTTCAGGTTGGTGATGCTGCCCTGGCAGTGAACTGGCTGTTAAGAGTGGCAGCTATACATTCTCACTCACACGGAGCTGTCTTCTCTCCCCAGGTCTGCCAGCCTCAGGCTGATGAGGCTAAAATCCAGAGCCATTACATTCCCACTGCCTTCCCACTGTTTCCTGCTGGCTGCTCCAGCGTTTTGCATGCTGGTCCAACTGTAGTGCATAGTGAGGAGTTCGCTTCTGATGTGCCTCACTTTCATAAAATGGTACTCTTATTAGCTGTGATAACTGATTTTTTCCCGTAATGCTTTTATTTAAATGTCATTTGAGACTAACTCAACTTTATCATCTTATTACTTAGGCACATCCTGTCTAAAAACATTACCATAGGACTGTGCTTCTCAGAATTCTGTATCTGAAGATAGTCCTATATCTTAAGAGCTACCAAACATCAAACAGCTGTTGTTCATGTGGTTCACATCTAGTAATATGCCATAGCCACCCTGCGCTGGCAGGTGACAGCATATTGCATAGCCCCTCATTGTTCCAAGTGAGCTCAGTGAAATCATATTGCTGTCTTGAAATTGGCCATTTACACTATGAAATGGGGAAATACTTCAGCTTAGAATTTGGTTCCGTGAAGAACTAATTGTTAAATATTTGCCAGCTTCACTTATTGAATCCATTATATTCATCAATATTTACAACATCAGATATTTAAGCCAAAAAGCTTTTCAAGTACAAGTTCACATTGTGTTCTCTTTAGAAAATCCCGCTAGTGATTTTGGAAAATCATTTGTGAGTGAAAGAGAAAAATGGCATTTTGTCACTTTGTGGTAGTAAAATAATAATGAATATGGTGTTGGCCTTACAGATCCCCTAAAGTGTGTTTGGAACAAGTGGGAGTCTCTCACAGCACCCTGCTGTGTGTTGTAAAACTACCTTCTGGCAGACAGTGTGTGCGGTTAGAAAGTGAAACAGGATCCTTAGGTCCCTGCCTGTGGTCTCTGTAGTTTATGTCCTCCTTTAGGCCTTGGCACTATTGTTTATTAGTATATCGTTTACTGTGGTGCCCACCAGTGAAAGTATTCCATGGTTCCATGGTACGGCTAATAGGTATTAAAGACTCACTGGAATTCATAGAGGCTTGTTTCAAAGTAAGCTACACTCATTAGAGGACAGTATGTTAAATGTTTCAGTTAGAAGAATAATAGATTTAGGAGAAAAGGACACATGGTTAGAGAAATGCAGTGTTTTATGAATATCTAATTTCAACATAAGAGTATGTTTTCACCGAGGTGTTTGCCAGCTTTCTGAGAGCTACTTTAGGAGATGGTGTCACATTGTTGTAAGTAGAGCATGAGAATGACAGAGAGGACAGACAGAGTCCGTGTTAGAAGCCTGACTCTTCAGGTGTGGAGGGTTTTTCAGTTTATTTCATTGTTTGTCTTTTCCTGTGTCCCAGACTGGCTTCCAGTTCACTGCATAGAAGAACTTCTAATCACTTGCCTTCACCTTCTGAGTTTCAGGTGTGCTATCACCTTGGTTTAGTTGTGTTGGGTGACCCCCCCAAGTGACCCCAAGGCCTTGTGCAGGCTAGGCAACCACTGAACCAGCTGAGCCACAGCCCCTAGTTTTTGATTCCTTTTTACTTTAGTTGATGATAAAAATGTAGAGAAAAAAAATGAAGTTAAATCTATACCCGTATTTCTATAGTTACAGTTACTTGAAAGAATACCAGTTCCTCACTAGACCTGTTCCTTTGGGTGGTTTGGTCTGAGAACAACTGTTACTGGCATAGCATTATAAAAGCTCACAGTCAGATCTGCCTGCAGTGAGGGTAGGTTTGACCCTCACTGTAGTGTCATGCCTGTAGGGCAGCTCTGGGTAACACCATTCTTGTCCTGTAAATCTGGCTGGTGGACAGCTCTCTCTGGGCTGCAAAATGAGGTGGGTGGTCTGGGAAGCACCTTGGGTTGGCGACTGTCAGGAGAATAACGAATTGCAGTAATAAGAGGAAGGCATCCTTTGCCTGGCTGCTAAGCGTTTCCGGTCAGCCAGGGCTTCTTTCTAGCCTGTCAGTTTGCTGCTGCTGCAAACCAGTCCAGATCACACTTAAAGCCTGCTCAGCTTCCCCTTCCTTTTCCCGTCTGTCTCGTCTCAGTGTGCTTCAGAAAGTCTAAAAAAGATTGCCTTTATGCTTTAATTCAATAGCATTTTAAAATTTTGCAATCTCTTTATAATCTGTGTTTCGTGTGGCTGTGGAACACAGGCTACTTATTTGAGGAAACGCCTTTATTCACATATTTTCTTTCTTTACTTTTGACGTGTTTTCCCCTGTTTTTTTCAACCTCTGACTACAGTGTAGCATAGCACAGACTTCAGAGGGAGACAGAGGGAACAAGAACTGTTTCCTCCATTTATCACTTCCGTGCCTTTGTTCATCTGTGCCTATCCACACCTTCATTTTCTCATCTGTATGATGGTAGTGTGCTATCTTCCTCTTGGTGTAGGTGGGAGGGTCGGATACTGTAACTGTGAAGCATATCAAAGTTACTGACTTCTTCCCTATTCAAGGAGTGAGAAGTGCAAAGGCTGATGAACACTGCCAGAGGCAGGATGCAGCAAGCCCGTTACAGCTCACCAGAAGCTGGGTGGGCTTGCTCACCCACAGCGGCTATGCTTTGTGAGCCCTCTCTGCTCATAAACAGCACCGATGCCCACCTCCTAAAGGGCATCATGAAGTGTCCTGCAGAGTTTGCAGGAGAGTCTACAGGAGTTAGGTGGGAGGTTTTCCTATACAGTGAGTGTATTGGGCCAGCCCTCTCTTTTGTTTGGCTTTCTTAGTTTTCCCCTGACTCAGCTGTTAGGAAGGAGGGAAATTTGTGACATTTTTATGACCATGCAGGTCCCAGCTGATGTATAGGCTCAGTTTTATCTAGAGAAGTTTCTCTTGTAAAAGTAGATTTTTTTTTTTGGTTGTCCTCCTCCAGTAAGTACTAACCAGATGTGTATTTTAAAGTATTAAACCCATACCAGGGCTTGAGATGACCAAGGAATAGCATCTCTGTGTTTACTGTATGGAAAGAGCAGGGCCAGCAATAGTTTAAGATAAACGAAGATACTTGGGGGGAGAGTCCTAGGGTTCCAGCATGTCCAGGCTCTCGAGCAGAGCTAATGCTTTACTATTGAGTTACAGCCCCAAGCCACTCCTTTCTTTAATTTTTTTTGAAAGAGGATCTTAATAAGTTATGAAGGCTGACATTAACTTCATTCTGTGGCCCTTTCAGGCCTTGAACTCTTGATTGTAGGCCTGGCCTCATCTTTTGTTGGTTGGCTGTTTTTGTGTTTTTAAAGACAGGGTCTTACAGCCTAAACTGGATCAGAACTCCTGATCCTCTTGCCTCTCTCTCTGAGTTCTGGTTTTATATAGTGCACCATCATGCTTTCCTTCAGGAACCTTTTACAAAGCCAACATGGAGACCAGAATGTAGACTGTTAATCCAGGATGCATGAAGCCTGCATTTGATTCAGATGCAGCCTATAAATGGGGCACACTGGTGCATATCCATAATCCCACAGCTGGGAGACGGAGGTAGGAGGATCAGGACTTGAGTATTATCCTAGTGCTGCATAACTAATTCAGGGCTAGCCTGGGCTACAAGAGACCCTGTCAAAAATAAATCAATAAAAATAAACACCAGCCGAGGTGTGCATATATAAAGCCTTACTCATTAAATGTCTCCATGTCATTGGCTTTGCACATTAGGATAGAATTCTTCTAGGTGATTACAGCAGGCAAAGAAGGAAATTGTTCTTTTTTTGGTGTACATATTCCAGTTAGTCCAGTCTCTAGTGTAAGAAGTCACAGTGTACTCTTGAGAGGCATTAATCATAAAGATACCAATATGCATTCCATGTTTCATTTCCTGTACAGCCCTTAATGTGTTTTCTGTACTCTAGAGTATTTGCTCAGTATTGGCCTCTTGTTACGATGGAATCTTTGCCACTTATCTCCAATAATAGGAGAAAAATTACCATTTCATGATGCTATGGAATAGAAAAACTTAGACTGGTCTTTCTACTATTTTTCAGTCGGATTCTCCCAAATCGTGGTTCTGGGGTGCACTTAGTGCTGACAGTGATCTATGGCCATGACTGGAAAGAACCTGGGATCCTCACAAATGCAATTTGCCATCACCTTTGGGAGCATTAAGCAACAGACCCTTTACCCATAGAAATAATCCAAACTTACTATCCTACAATTTCTTCATCAAAAAAAAATGGCTCATGATACTGGTTTATACTTTATTAGTTTTAAAAAATGATGCTATATATCACATATATTTAAGACAGACTGTTTGTCCTCTATTTGAGGAAGGTCATTCTCTTCAATTAAGTGTACAGCTTCATGCAGGATCCATGGAGTGGTAAGGGGACAGGAACATCTACCTAGCCAGCCACATCAGCTGACTTAGTCCCAGGGACCATGGGTGACAGATGTCAAAGCCTGTTTACTTTCGCATCCAGCCTTTAATTAGCAGTCAAGAGGAAGAGGCAGATGGATCTCAGAGTTTTAGGCCAGCCTGGTCTACATAATGAGTTCCAGGCTGGCAAATAAGTAAGCAAACACAATCAAACAAAC
The DNA here is from genome assembly GCF_008632895.1 of Mastomys coucha. Classification (NCBI taxonomy): domain Eukaryota; kingdom Metazoa; phylum Chordata; class Mammalia; order Rodentia; family Muridae; genus Mastomys; species Mastomys coucha. Next base: position 186,507,169 of record NW_022196905.1, on the reverse strand, counting down.
AATAAATAGGATTCATCTGGAAACTTGAAGGTTGTTTAGTTAAAGAAATACTCATACCATTTTGAATTGTTGCTAGTATTTGGAAGTTCTTATGACCTTTGATACTACTTATGGTAGTTATCATGGTTGCCTTTGAAAATACAGTAAGGCCACATACCCTTCTTTCTTTTCTGTTGTTGTGGCAAACACTGACCAAAAGCAACTTGGAGGAGTGGGTTTATTTGGTTTATACTCTCTGAACACAGTTCATTTATTATTGAAGGAAGTCAGGCCAAGAGCTCAAGAAAGACCTCAAATCAGGAACTGGAGCAGAGACCATGGAGGAACACATGGCTGCTTCTCCAAGGCTTGCACAGCTTGCATTCTTATACACCCCAGAAACACCTGCTCAGGAGAGGCACTGCACACAGTAGGCTGGACCTTCCCTCATCATTATTAATTAAGAAATTGCTCTCATTGACAAGATATGGCTTAGCAGTTAAGAGCCTTTGTTGCTCTTCTAGAGGACCCGGGTTTGACTCCCAGCTCATGGAGACTCACAACCATCTCTAACTTCAGTTTCAGGATATCCAATACCTTCTTCTTGCCTTCTAGAGTACCAGGCATGCATGTGGTACACAGACATATATGCAAACAAAATATCCATAAACCTAAAATAAAAGGAACTTTAAAAACAGAAAAGGAAGGAAGGAGAAAAGAAGGGAGGAAGGAAGGAGGGAGGGAAGGAAATGCTCTTACAAACATGACCACAGGCCAGTCCGATGGAGGCAAACCTCACTTAGGTGTCCTCTTCCTAGGGACTCTAATTGTGCTATGTTTACAGAAACTAAGGATGGCATCATACATTTACATTCACTCCAGCACAGGCTCTCCAGATCAATCCATGTCTAAGGAAAGTATTGATTATTGGAACTTCTGAGAAGGCTACAGTTATTTAAATCAATGTGTTGCTTATTTAGAATATTTTTTACCTAATGATATATAATTGAATTATTTCTGAACAGTTTTCCCATCCATCTATCTATGTATATAATCTTTGTATCTATGTATCTGTCTATGTATGTATGTATGTATCTATCTATCTCTATCTACCTACCTATCTATTCTTATTTTAATTCTTTGATCCTTTTTTAAAATCCAGTTTTTATCCCTATTCCAGTCTGACTTCCTCATCCCATACCTCCCTCCACCCCTGTCTCTAAGAGGATATCCCCACTCCCCAAGTCTCTTGAGGGTTAGATGCATCTTCTCTCACTGAACCCAGATCCGGCAGTCCTCTGCTCTATATGTATTGGGGGCCTCATATCAGCTGGTATATGCTGCCTGGTTGGTGTCTTAGTGTCTGAGAGATCTCCAGGATCCAGGTCAGTTGAGACTGCTGGTTTTTCTATGGGGTCACCCTCCTTCTCAGCTTCTTCCAGCTTTTCCCTAATTTAACCACAGGGGTCAGCAGCTTCTGTCCATTGGTTAGGTGTAAATATCTGCATCTGACTCTTTCAGCTGCTTATTGGGCCTCTCAGAGGGCAGTCATGCTAAGCTCCTGTTTGTAAGCATACCATAGCATCAGTAATAGCCTCAGGCCTTGGGGCCTCTCCCTGAGCTAGGTCCCAATTTGGGCCTGTCACTGGACCTCCTTTCCTTCAGGCTCTTCTCCATTTTTGTCCTTTCAGTTCTTTCAGACAGGATCAATTTTGGGTCAGAGTTTTTGACTGTGGGATGGCAATCCCATCCCTCCACTTGATGTCCTGTCTTTCTTTTCTTTCAGACATGAAGAACAGCCAAGGCCTTTTGTGTTGCATGCATGCTTGAAGGACTCACACGATGAAGTAAAATTCCTTCAAACATGTTCTCAGGTTCTGGTGTTTTGCCTTCTTCCTTCGAAGGATATCCAGTCTCTCAGCTTACGTACAATGCTCTCAGAAATTCTCACGACAAAAGGTAGACTTATAAAATTAATACCACTAATGTCATGAGTGTTTAAACAAATGTCTGTATCCTGTGATTATATTTCATATAACATTTGTGCAGATCTTATATATTGCAGACCATGTGGGTTGTAAGGAATTTCAGATACTTTACATTTTATTATCACATAAAGGCTTTGGCCATACATGGTTTGAAAAGTTTATATCTGTATTTAAAAGTTTATTGCTAATGCTATTTTAATATAGGAAAAAGCCACTCTTCATGTATGTATGAACACATTCACTTGGAATAGTTGTCGAGTTATCTAGGCCAGTAGAAATACATCAAGGAAAGAACACCCACACATTTGCACAGAGACTCTGTCAGCGTTTACTTCTATTTTTTCTTTTAAGTTTCATTGGGAATGCTGCTTTTGTGAACTTTTAATAAACAATACGTACTAAACTATAGCATAATAAGAAACATTTAAAGGTTATTTGTATAGCTAAATACTTAATGAGAATAAAAGAATGGAAGAGCGGCAGGGAGATGGCTGCAGCTAAACACTTGTATGAGAATGAGGACTGCAGGTTACCAAAGCCAGGTGTGTCCCCACACGTTAACCCCAGTGCTGGGGACAAGGACAGCATATCCTGGAGCTCGCTGGCCAGCCAGGCTAGCCAAAATGGAGCTCCAGGTTCAGGGAGAGAGAGAGAGAGACCCTGTCTTCAAAAAATATTTGGGCAAAGAGTGATGAAGAACACTGGATGTTGATCTCTGGCCTACACATGCATACATACATTCACTATAAGGGAAGTGGTGGTGGATGCAGACATGTGAAAGAAAAATGACTTAAGACAGACGTTCCCTATCTAGGAATTTTAAATAAGGGAAATATAGTGGTTAAACATCTCCTTCATATAATAATAATAATAATAATAATAATAGTAATAATCCATTTATTTGTGCTTATCAGCTGGTTTACTAACAAAAGGGCACTGTAAACTTAGGCAGGTGGGTTTGCCATGGTGTTCCTGACTTACACAGCATCCTCCCCAATGCCTGCTTTGAACAGTTGGGGGAACATTGACATTTATCTTTTTGTAGGCTATACTGACCAAAACAAAATGAACCTTACAAAAAAGTGAGAAAAAATCAAGAGTGTTTCCTTGGCAGTATGAGTTCCAGAAGGCTTCCTTCCAGTGTTCTTTTCATGTGTGTATTCAAATAAGCACTGATTGTGCCTACACAGACCTCCCTAGAGGGACGGGCAGCTCTGTGTGTGCATGCAAGTGTGCACACACATTGTATTTCACAGCGTGTGTGTACACATTATCATCAATGTAGTGTTCCGCCAGCGGACCCTGGATTGTCCTGGACCGGAGGCGAAGGGGACCTGTGAACAATAAGCGGGTGGGGGAGCAAAAAGAAACCACACCAAGTAGATGTGTCAAGGTGTACTTTACTCAGGGTGCAGTGTGTTTATATAGTAAAAGGCAAAAAAACCGAAACCACAGCAATCAGACTTTTAACATAAACATGAGACTGGACAAAGAGAGAATAGCAGTCTGTTTATAGCAGGAACTTTAAGTCTGAGTTCTGGCAGAACTGAGCTGATTGTCAGTCTTTGATCTCAGCAGTCAGCTTTTCACTCCACAGGTGGGCAGCCTCAGTCCCGGGCCTGCCAAGGCATTCTTTCCCTTACTGGAACAGGGGAGGGAGACCTCAGTAAGTCCCCCATTTGGTTTGTAGACAGTTTTTCCCATATACATTTTCACTGATGTGATATGGAATCTGTCTCTTCAAGAAGAGTATATTTTTCAGTGACACTCTCATTTCTTTTCCCTAGTCTTGAAGCCAGTAGTGGAATTGCTGAGTAACCCTGACTACATTAACCAAATGCTCCTTGCACAGTTGGAGTACAGAGAACAGATGAGTGAACATCACAAGAGAGCCTACACGTATGCTCCTTCTTACGAGGAGTTCATCAAGCTCATCAACAGCAACTCTGATGTGGAGTTCCTGAAGCAGCTCAGGTACTTTGCCTGTAACTACAGCACAAGACAGATGCCAACTGTCATCCATTGCCTAGATAGGTCATGAGTGTGTGTGTGTGTGTGAGAGAGAGAGAGAGAGAGAGAGAGAGAGAGAGAGAGAGAGAGAGAGAGAGAGAGAGAGAGAGAGAGAGAGAGAGAGAGAGAGAGAGACAGAGACAGAGACAGAGACAGACAGAGAGACAGAGAGAGAGAGAGAAAGAGAGAGAGAGAGAGATTGGGAGTTAGTGAGTGTTCTTTTCAGGATTTTTTTCATTTAGTGACAACTTCATTTGTCCAGCTTTTCCTTAATAGTGGAATTAAAATTATTTTTTTAAAAAAAAGCATTAGGTTTTCCTAAGAATTAGGTAATAATAGCTTAAAAGCTCTTTAGCTATTAGAAGGCCCTGCATAGCTGCTCAGATGCCTGCCACAGGAAAGCACTTGAAAGAGAGCATGGTTTTTCCTTCCCTCCTTCCTTCCTTCCTTCCTTCCTTCCTTCCTTCCTTCCTTCCTTCCTTCCTTCCTTCCTTCCCTCCCTCCTTCCTTCCCTCCCTCCTTCCTTCCCTCCTTCCTCCCTTCCTTCTTTCCTTTCTTCCTTCCTCCTTCCCTCCCTCCCTTCCTCCCTCTCTTCTTCCCTCCTTCCTTCCCTTCCTCCCTCCCTCCTTCCTTCCTTCCTTGCTTTTCTTCTTTCTTTCTTGTTTTAAATGGCAGCATAGAACCCTGTGTTGATTTTCATTTATCTTAGAAAATGAAGAGGCTGGAGTGGGAAAAGGGCTTCCTCACTACTGATTTTGAGAATCCACATTTGGACCCACCCCAGGCATCACTTCAGAGGGAGGATGGCTTAGAGGTGTTTGGGGAGTGTTGGTTGGTGTTCTCTCAGCATTTACATGTATACTATGGTTATTTGGTTGCATCTAGTTCTGGGTTCATTTCCCTGCATCCCTTTTATTTTAATGTTTCCAAGTGGTAATGGGAAGGAAAGAAAACTCTGGTGGGTAAATTTTTATTTTATCAATGATTTTATTAATAAAAAAGTAAAATATTGACCAAAAATTGGACCTTAGAACTATTTAGAGATGTTAGATATGTGGCCTTCCTTTGAACAAGCATTAATATTGAGATAGCCTGGGCTGCATAATCTGGTCTGTATAACGCACCACCTAAAAGACATGTCTTGTTCTACCAACTATGTCATGATTAATCTTGGTCTTGGGGATAAATAATCATCTCTTTAAAAATTTATTTATTTATTTACATTCCAAATGATGGCCCCCTCTCAGTTCCCCCTCAAAGAGTTCTTCCCCTACCCATCCTCCCCTTTGTCTCTGAGAGGGCAGTCCCATGCTGGGTATTCCCCCACCTTGGTACATCAAGTCTCAGACTGAGACAAGACAAGGCAGCCCTCTGATACATATGTGCTTGAGCCAAATGGGGGCCTTGAGCCAGCCTGTGTATGCTCTTTGGTTGGTGGCTCAGTCTCTGGGAGCTCTCAGGGGTCCAAGTTAGTTGATACTGTTGGTCTTCCTGTGGGGTTGTCATCTTCTTGAAGGCCTTGAATTCTTCTCTTAACTCATCTGTAGAGGTCCCCGGCCTCTGTCCAATGTTTGGTTGTAGGTAACTGCATCTGCAGTTAGCTGCTGGGTAGAGCCTCTCAAAGGACAGCCATGCTAGACTCTTGTCTGCAAGCACAACATAGCATCATTAATAGTATAAGGGACTGGTGCCTGCCCATGGGATGGCTCTCAAGTTGTGCTGGTCCCTGGTCAGCCATTCCTTCAGTCTCTGCTCCATCTTTGTCCCTACATTTCTTTTATACAGGAACAATTTCAGGTCAAAAGTTTTCTAGGTAAGTTGGTGTCCCCATTTCTCTACTGGGGTTCCTGTCTGGCTACTGGAGGTGTCTCTTCAGGTTCCATATCCCCGCTATTGGAGAATTCCTGCTAAGGTCACCCCCATTGACACCTGGGAGCTTCCCTCATCCTAGGTCTCTGGGACTTCCTAAGGTTTCCCCATCCCCTGCAGCTGCATACTTCCATTCATTTTCCTGCCTCTAGGCTTCTCTCCTGTGTCTCCCCATGCCTACTCCTACTCCCCCAACTCCCTTCACCCTCTCATCTTCCATGCCTATTTTGTTCCCCCTTCTAAGTGGGATTCAGGCATCCTCACTTGGGCCTTCCTTCTTGTTTAACTTCTTTGGGTCTGTGAGGTATATCATGGGTATTGTGAACTTTTAACTAATATCCACTTATCAGTGAGTACATATACCATGTATGTCTTTGGAGCCTAGGTTACCTCACTCAGGATGATATTTTCTAGTTCTATTCATTTGTCTGCAAAATTCATAATGTCCTTGTTTTTAATAGCTGAATAGTATTCTATCTTGTAAATGTACCATAGTTTCTGTATCCACTATTCAGTTGAGGGACATCTGGATTTCTTCCAGTTTCTGGCTATTATGAATAAAGCTGCTATGAACATAGTGGAGCATGTGTCCTTGTAGTATGGTAGATCATCTTTTGGGTCTTTTAGGTCATATGCTGGGTCTTCAGTTAGAACTATTCCCAATTTTCTGAGAAACCACCACATTGATTTCCAGAGTGGTTGTACAGTTTGCAATTGCACCAGTAATGAAGGAGTGTTCCCCTTTCTCCAAATCCTCACCAGCATGTGCTGTTGTTTGAGGGTTTGATCTTAGCCATTCTGATTGGTGTGAGGTGGAATCTCAGGGTCTTTTGGTTTGCATTTCCCTGATGACTAGAGATGTTGAACTTTTCTTTAAGTGATTCTCAGCAATTTAATATTCTTCTGTTGAGAATTCTCTGTTTAGCTCTGTATACAATTTTTGATTGGGTTATTTGGTTTTTTGGAGCCTAACTTGTTGAGTTCTTTATATATTTTGGATATTAGCCCTCTGTCATATGTAGAGTTAGTGCAGATCTCTTCCCATTCTGTAGGCTACCACTTTGTCCTATTGACAGTGTCTTTTACCTTACAGAAACTTTTCAGTTTCATAAGGTTCCATTTATTAATTTTTGACCTTAGTGTCTGAGTCATTGCTATTCTGTTAAGGAAATTTTCTCCTGTACCAATTAGTTCAATGTTATTTCCTACTTTCTCCTTTATTAGACTGTGTCTGGTTTTACATTGAGGTCTTTGATCCATTTGGACTTGAGCCTTGTGCAAGGTGATAAATATGGATCTATTTGCATAGTTTTACATACAGACATCCAGTTAGACCTGCACCATTTATTGAAGATGTTCTCCCTGTTCTATTGAATGTCTTTGGCTTCTTTGTCAAAAGTCAAAGTATGTGGATTTTATTTCCATAGATATGTGGGTTTATTTCTGGGTCTTTGATTCAATTCTATTGATCCACCTGTCTGTTCTTATATCAATACCATGCAGCTTTTATTACTATTGATCTGTAGTACAGTTTTAGGTCAGAGATGGTGATACCTCCATAAGTTCTTTTACTCTTCAGGATTGATTTGGCTATCCTGGGTTTTTTGTTTTGCCATGTGAAGTTAAGAATTGTTCTTTTGAGATCCGTGGAGAGTTGTGTTGTAATTTTGATGGAGATTGCACTGAATCTGTAGATTACTTTTAGTAAGATGGACATTTTCATTATATTAATCCTACTGTTCCATGAGCATGGGAGATCTTTCCATCTGATAACTTCCTCAGTTTCTTTTTTCATAGCCTTGAGTTCTAGTCATAGAGTTCTTTCACTTGCTTGGTTAGAGTTACACCAAGGTGTATTATGTTATTTGTGGCTATTCTGAGTGCTACTGTTTCCCTAACTTCTTTCTCAGCCCATTTATTGCTTCTGTAGAGAGGAGCTACTGATGTCTTTGAGTTAATTTTGTATGCAGCCACTTTGCTGAAAGGGTTTATCAGCTGTAGGATTCTCTGGTGGAATTTTTGGGGTCACTTATGTATGGAGATGCCTGTAAAGGTACAAGAAGCTTACCGAACACCAAACAGATTAGACCAGGAAAGAAAATTCTTCTGTTACATAATAATTAAAACAGTAAGTATACAGAACAAAGAAAGAATTTAAAAAGCAGCAAGGAGAAAAGGCTAAGTAACATATAAAGGAAGTTCTATCAGAATTATACCCAATTTCTCATCTCTGACTAAAAGCTAGAAGGGCCTGGGCAAGCTCTAAGAGATCATGGATGTCAGCCCAGACTACTATGTAGAGCAAAGCTTTCAATCACCATTGATGGAGAAACCAAGATAGTACATGACAAAAACAAGTTCAAACAACACCTTTCTGTTAATCCCAGCCCTACAGAGGATACCAGAAGGAAAACACCAACCCAATGAGGCTAAGTATACTCAAGAAACAAGAAATAAGTAATTTTACAACATTAAAATCAATAGAAGAGAAACACACACACACACACACACATAACACTCTCAACTAGCACCAACATCAAGATAAAGGAAGTAACAGTCATTGATAATTAATATTTCTCAAAATCAATGAACTCAATTCTCCAGTAAAAAGACACAGGCCAACAGAATGGATACATAAACAGAATTTATCATTCTGCTGTATACAAGAAACACATCTCAGCAACAAAGATAGTAATTATTTCAGTATAAAGGGCTGGAAAAGGTTTTCCAAGGAAATGGACCTAGAAACAAGCTGGAATAGCCATTCTGATATCCAATAAAATGGACTTACAACCAAAAGTAATCAAACAAAACAGGGAAGGACAATTTATACTTATTAAAGGAGAAATACACCAAGAGGACATCTCAATTCTGAGCATCTATGCCCCAAATGCAAGAGTACCTGCATTTGTAAAAGAAACATTACTAAAGTTTAAATCACACATCAAACCCTAAACATTAATAGTGGGAGACCTCAACACCCCACCCTTACAATGGACAGGTCATTGAGACAGAAAGTAAACAGAGAGAAAATAACACTAACAGAGGTTATGATTCAAATGGACCTAACAGATATCTAAAAACCTTTCACCCAAACACAAAAGAATATACCTTCTTCACAGCACCTCACAGAACCTTCTCCAAAACTTGTCACATAACCAGTCATGAAGCAAACTTCAATAGGTACGAGAAGACTGAAATAACCCCATGCATCTTACTAGGTCACCATGGATTAAAGCTTGACTTAAACTACAGAAATAACAGAAAGTCTGAAAACTCATGGACACTGAACCACTCTCTACTCAATGATCACTGGATCAGGGAAGAAATAAAGAAATTAAAGACATTCTGGAACTCAATGAAAATGAAGGTACAACATGCCCAAACTTATGGGACACTATGAAAGCAATGCTAAGAAAGTTCACAATACTAAGTGCTGTCATAAAGAAATTGGAGAGTTCTCATACTAATGAATTAAAAGTTTATCTGAAGGCTCTAGAAAAAGGAAAAAAGCAAACACAGGAGGAGTAGACTGCAAGAAATAATGAAACTGGGGACTGAAATGTATCAATTAGAAAAGAGGACAATATAAAGAATCAACAAAGCCAAGAGCTGGTTCTTTGAGAAAAGCAACAAGATAGACAAAGCCTTACTTAGGGAAACTAACTGAAAGGCAGAAAGACCATACCCAAATTAACAAAATCAGAAATTAAAAGGGAGATGTAACTGAGGAAATTCAAGGAATCATTGGGTCTTACTTCAAAAGCCTATATTCCACAAAATTGGAAAATTTAAATGAAATGTTTGGTTCCTAGACAGATAGCAATTACCAAAGCCAAATCACAATTAGGTAAACTATGTGAATAGTCATGTAACCCATAAGGAAATAAAAGCAGTCATTAAAAGTATCCCAACCAAAATATCCCTGGGCCAGGTGGTTTTAGTGGAGAATTCTACCAGACCTTCAAAGAGCTAATGCTAGTACTCTTCAAATTATTCCACTAAACAGAAACAGAAGGAACACTGCTAAACCCATTCTATGAGGCCACAGTCACCATGATACCTAAACTACACAGAGACTCATCAAAGAAAGAATTTCAGGGGGCTGGAGAGACTGCTCTTTTAGAAGTTCAATTCCCAGCAACCACATGGTGGCTCACTACCATCTGTAATGAGATCTCATGCCCTCTTCTGGTGTGTCTGAAGACAGCTACAGTGTACTGTCTTTATAAATAAAAATATCTTAGAGAATCAGATCTTAAAAAAAAAAATTTCAGACCAACTTCCCTTATAAACATTGATGCAGAAATACTCAATAAAATACTTGCAAACAGAATCCAAGAAGACATCATCCACCGCGAATAAGTAGACTGCATTGCAGGGATGAAGGAGTGGTTCAGTATACAAAAATCTATCAAGGTAATCCACCAAATAGACAAACTGAGAGGAAAAAAACCCACATGGTCATCCTACTAGATGCTGAAAAAGTGTTTGATAAAAATCCAACAGACCTTCATGATAAAATTCTTGGAGAGAGCAGGGATACAAGGAGCATACCTAAATACAATAATGGCAATATACAGCAAGGAAATAGCAAACATCAAATTAAATGGAGAGAAAGTTAAAGAAATTTCAGTACACTTAGAGACAAGAGAAGGCTGTCCACTCTCCCCATATCTACTCAATATAGTACTTGAAGTCCTAGCTAGAACAGTGAGACAACTAAAGTGATGGAGGGGATACACACTGGAAAGGGAGAAGTCGAAGCATTGCTACTGGCAGATGATAGGATAATATATATAAGTGACCCCCAACAGTCTACCACAGAATAATCTTGGTGGCAGATAATAGTGATACACAAAGGCGCTAGGCAATGGGTCAGTGAGTAAAATGCTTAGTGTACATGTGTGAGAATTGGGGGTAGGATCCCCATACCCATATAAAATCTAGGTGGCTGTGGCAGATGAGCTGAAGTCTCCAGTGGCAGTATGCAGAGAGCAGAGATTGGGAATTGTTAAACAAGCAGGAGAGTCAGGTGATCCACAATGATGAGCCTTGGGTTTTATATAACATGGGGAGCAATTGAGAAAAAACCTGACATCAACCTTGGGCCTCTACTTGAAGACATGTACATGTATGCTCCCATAATTTAAATACACATATAGACAAACATATACTTAACACAGACATATTAAAAAATAAATGCATGAAAATGTCATAGAGACATTTTGAATGATCATCAAAAATTAATTAAAAACAATTTTTTTTGTTTTGTATTTTTTTTTCTTGAAGTCCGGCATATCCTCTGCTGTGGGGGCATGGGAATCCAGAATAGTTTCTAATCCCTTCAGCAAGCTTGGCAAAGAATGATGGGAGAAAATACTGTTGCAGGTACTTTTCTTAATGATAGTTGTATGCATCAAGAGTTCCCTTTAGAATGTCTGTGAAAATGCCCACTATCCCAAGGTGTGTCCTGGCACCATGACAGCTCTCTGGGCTTTGTTACACAGGGCTGATTTCAGTCAGTCCTGTCTGACCTGTGCCAGGGTTTATTTTATCTATGAAGAATTTAGCTTATCATAGGAACAGAGCAGTGACTAACCTCTATTCTCTGTGTCTTGTATAGCTGATGTGCAAAGACCCCCTCCCCGCAGGATGGCTGTAAAAGCAGTGACCTGTCTCTTTGCTTCAAAATGTGCATAATGTCATACACATAATCTTTCTACTTGGTTAATTACTGCTTGATATAAGATTTCTCTCTACATAAGGAGCAGGTCTACTCACGGTTGCCAGCTGTGCAGATTGCTGTTCATTAGACGCTTGTCTAGTTGCCAGTGCTGAGACTCACTGGCCTGCAAACCCTAATGGAGTTGCTCTCTTTGATCATAATCAGAGTCTTCAGCTGTCTTTCTGGTACATTAGAGCACTCTGCTGTCTGACTTTATTAGTATCTGGGCCGCTGTATAAAAATGACTCTCATCCAGACTAAAGAACACTGCTGCAGGCGGGGAGTGCACTCTATTTAGCTAAGCAGCTGATGAAATCATTTAGTTTTATATATCATTTATTTGGGAGATGATGCATATTTTCTGAAGGAAATAAAGTCATTTGATTCTTCTAGGCTGAATGCATTTAAACGATAAAGTAAACCTCTTGAGGGTGATATTTATAGTTTGGGAATAATCTGGTTACTTTCTGTGTCAGTGTAAGGTGCTTTCATGGTGTTATTAGGATATGCCTATGAAATTATTAGAGCTAGAAACACTTCTTTCCAGGTCACTGAACTAGTAACCTTTAATGCTGGCTTTATTCCAGGCCCGTCTGAGCTTTACCAACCCTCTGTCCTTAGAGCTGCTTCCTCTCCATGTCATGTAGGATCCAGGAATCTGAAGTGATGATGCTATGGTCAGACTGGGGTGACATTGTGAACTTTTTGTAGTTTTTTCTAGAAGTAATGATCAGTTCTGCTAGCTACAGGAACCAAGCATATGAATGGCATTTCAGAGCCGGGCTGTGGTGGCGCATGCCTTTAATCCCAGCACTTGGGAGGCAGAGCCAGGCGGATTTCTGAGTTCGAGGCCAGCCTGGTCTACAGAGTGAGTTCCAGGACAGCCAGGGCTACACAGAGAAACCCTGTCTGGAAAAACCAAAAAAAACAAAAACAAACAAACAAACAAAAGACGAATGGCATCTCAGCTGCAGGATGCTAGAAAGCAAAACAAATGCTTTGATTCCCACTGCTGCTGTCATAGGTGAGATGCCATAGTCCAGAGCTCAGAATAATGCAGGTGTAGTCATTAGCGAAACTCAACAATGAGGACCATACCAGGGAAGCAACTGAATATTCCTGTATTTTGAAGATAAACTGGAGTCCAAGTACACAGTAAGGGAGAAAGAAGTGAGAGGTTCTACCCTTAAAGAACCTTCAGCAACGGAAAGGACAGGTTGCGCACCTGGACAGTATCCAGTGCTGTCTGTATTGATAATTTGCCAGTGAATTTGTAGAATGTACTCTAATGAAATATATTTGTTCCTCAACAGAAAAAATGCAGATATCCAGGCTTTATGCCAGGAATTTATGTAGTTGGTTTGGCTCTTGTCACTGGGATAGAACAATACCCGAAATAAATAATTTAAAGGAGGAAAGATTTGTTTTGCTCCAGTTTTAGTCAGTGGTCCTTTGACTCTGTTGCTTCCAGCCATGCCTGGAGAAGCAGAGCATTCGGACCCAGAGCATGCGGTGGAGCAAAGCTGCTCACGTCATGGCAGACAGGAAGTGGTGAGTGGAGGGCCAGGGACAAGACATGTTCTTCAGCAGCATGACCCTGGTGACCTACTTCCTTCTACCAAGTCCCAGCTCCTAGGGGCTCAGCGTTACATCAGACCATTGGTGAAGCTCTAGGACTTCACAGCACCGTCATCTGGAGACCAGGCCACATGAGGCTTTTCGGCTCTTTTCTATGTAACCCATAATGGAGAGAAATGGGACATCGAAAGCTCCCCAGTGACTGCAACTCATATTGATAATCTGCCATATTAGGTGCCTCCTTTCCCACTGAAGCCAGACAAGGAAGCCATGAAGACTGAGCTGTCTATTACGTAGGTTCCCTGGGGCCATGCTCCAGCTCATGTATGTTCTTTGATTGGTACCGAGACTCTGAGAGCTACCAAGGGTCCAGATTTGTTGTCTGTGCTGGTCTTCCTATGGGGTTCCCATCCCCTTCAGGGCCTTCAAATCTTCCCCCAACTCTTCCATAAGTATCTCAACCTCTGTCTAATGTTTGGCTGTGGGTAACTACATCTGTTTTAGTCCACTTCTGGGTAGAGCCTCTCAGAGGACAGTAATGCTAACTCCTGTCTGCAAGCATACCAGAGTATCATTAAAAATGTCAGGGACTGGTGCTTGCCCGTGGGATGAGCTTCAAGTTGGGCTGGTTATTGGTTGGTCCTCCCTTTCATCTCTTTTCCATCTTTGTCTCTGCACTTCTTTTAGAGAGGACAAATTCTGGTTTGAAAGTTTTATGGGTGGGTTGGTATTCCTAGCCTTCCTGGGGGTCCTACCACTCAGCTTGTTTTTTATAGAACCCAGGACCACTCCCAGGGATGGCACCACCCACAATGAGCAAGGCCCTTCCACATCAACTATTAATTAAGAAAATGCCCTACAGGCTTGCCTACAGCCTGATCATAATGGCACATGTTTCTCAATTGAGACTCTCTCCTCTCTGATGACTCTGGCTTGTGTCAGTTTGACATAAAACCAGCCAGTACAATATTGTCTGGACATTTCTTCTTTTTACCATATTTATTGTGATGGAACATAGGCATCTTGATTACTGACCTTTCAGGTAGTTTTGTTTAACTCTTCATTTGAGGTGGAACATACATTAAGGTGAGGGATTGTTCTGTGTTGTAAAATATTTAGCAGCATGCCTGGCTGATACTCACTGGATGCCCAGGAGTACCCTGTAGCTATAACAACTTAAAATGTCTGTGGACATTGCCAAATAATCCCTTGACTGAGAGTGACTGGTTTAACGACACGAATAAGTCAGTACTAGATGGGATTAGATTCAACTTGAAATCCAAGAAACCCAACCATATGATGATGACTTTCAAAGTATAGTGTCCTCCCAGCTTTATGGTACACTTGACAACTAACATTTCTGAATATAAAGGTATACAGTGTAATTAGCATGCTAAGTTATAAAATGGGTCACCACAAGCTCACTAACATAAATCACTTCACATTGTATTTTTTTTAGTGAGAGCACATAGGGTTGAGTCTGTTAGCAGTTCACTCATTGTGAAAATATACATACTTTTAAAGCTAATTACTATGCATAATTTATCCTAAGAAAATAATCATGACTTTGTGGAAAGTTTTTTTTTTTTTAATGAAAGTGTTGGGTTTTGTTTTGTTTTTGTCTTGCAATTTTATTTAAAATAGAGAAGAGTTAGAAATAAAACACTTAACAATAAATGTTTATTTTTTTAAAAAATTGGTATATCTAATTGTGTATTACTAATGACACAGAATTGGAATATTTAAATATGGCATCTTCCATGAATATTAACTTCTGGATTATGTATATATATGTGTACAAGGGAGGAGGGGTTATTGTACATAGTACTTTTATTCATGTGTATTTGTGTGTGTCTGTACGCATGCGTGTATATGAATGGATCATAGGTCAGAACACCATGTTGGACTCCTTTGGAGCTGCAGTTACAGGGACTTGTAAACTGCCAGGCCTAGGTGCTGGGAACCACATTCGGTTCTTCTGTAAGCACTGCTAATCACTGAGCCATCTCTCTACTCCTGAAATTAGCCTTAAATTGATCTTTTAAGAAGG
Organism: Mastomys coucha; assembly: GCF_008632895.1. NCBI lineage: Eukaryota > Metazoa > Chordata > Mammalia > Rodentia > Muridae > Mastomys > Mastomys coucha. Next base: position 186,491,967 of record NW_022196905.1, on the reverse strand, counting down.
ACCTCTGAATTAGTATGTCTTCAAAAGCCAAGAAAGCACAGAGTATGAAGAAGGTTTGCCATGTGTGAGCTGAGGGCGGCAGAGTACCGTGTGTACGCTGTGTGTTCCTCATCCTCAGTAAACACATGTCGTTTTAGAGAAACTAAACATTGGCTCACATTGAGAAAATGAAGTCTATCCAGCCATTTATCAGACTCTAGAGCCTTCTACCATGGTAACAGGAAGCGAAATTTCTCCCTTGCACACTGTAGCTGTAAAATGTCATTATGATCAGAACGTGATTGGGGTTGTATCAGCAGGAAGGCATGCCCTGGTTTTGACTAGGCTCCAGGTCAGTTTTATATACAGAAGCACCCTCAATTTATACTTGAGATGCAGAGCTTCAGCTGAAGGGTTCCTGCGCATACCAGGCTGTGTCTAGCTTTCCTTACTGCACAGGACTAAGCTCTTTCCCAGACTTCCACAGTTCTTCCAGTGTGCTTTCTTTAGCCTCGTGTGGTTAGAGACCTCAGTGGATAAACCTGGTTCTGTCAGACTCAAGGTCAGAGAGTCTGGGGCATCAGAACTAAATACTTCTCTAGTTAGGAGAAAGGATAGGCACATTAAAAGTCTTTTATAGCTCTGACTCAGAGCATCAGTTTATCTGAATGGAATCACCATGGATTTCTTTCTCATATTTTAGCTGGAATCCCTCAAGCATGTTTTTCCTAGGATTTGGAAATTCTGAAAATATCTCTTTTAAAATGTTTTGATTTTCTTAAATATTTTCCATCTTTACTGATTTTATTTATTATTTAAATATTTACTTATTTTTGAGACAGGTTCTCACTCAATGTCTTGGAACACACTATATAGATGAGGCTGGCCTAAAACTCACAGAGACCCACCTGTCTCTGCCTGTCTCTGTCTCTGCCTCTCAAGTGCTGAGATTAGAGGTATGTGCCACCATACCTGGCTACATCCTTAGTAGTTTTAATATAAAATAGTATTTCAAACTATTTATCAAACTAAGGGTATCAAGTTATTATACCCCAAGCTAAGGTTTGTTCCATCTTCTATTTCTCCACAGCTTTCCAACATGAATATGCCCAGAAATCTCAAAACTAATAATTCTTTAAAGGCCATGTAAAGTGGACTTAATAAATGAAGCATGCACACACACTCACACACTCATATATACTCAAACACACACACTCACACTCACACATACTCATACTCACACATTCACACACTCATACACTCACACTCTCACACACACTCACATTCTCATACATACACACACTCACAGAGCAGGGAGAGGAGTGGGAGCGGGGAGAGAAATGAAACAGAGAGGGGCAGACTGATGAGACTTCATTTGGTGTGTATGCAACTTTAAAGTCAGCTTTCTAAGACTCCAGACCTGTTGGGAGCAGTAGTTAGAAGAAGTGTGATAATCTTTGTGTTGCTTTGAAGCTCACTGCTTTTAAAGAGTTTTAAGTGTTTCAGTTCATAAATACAAACCTGTTCTAAGTCTGTTTATCCAGATTTAGTGCTTAAAATGGAAGAGAGGGGAGGTGGCTACTCAGAGGAGCAAATGGTGCATCTTTGTGTGACAGAAGAGAGACTGCAGGAAGGGTAATTGCTGGAGTTGGGAAGTCGTTGAATTTGGGTTATGATATTTCTCTTTAACTAAAGTTTTAAATTTTTTACTATAGTTTTAAATTTTTTACTATGTTTATTTATTGTGTGCACATGCACACATGTCCCAGGGCATCTGTGGAAGTCAGCAGACAACTTAGGGGAGTCGGTTCTTTCCCCCACATGTGTGTCCAAGGGATCAGACTTTGGTTGTCAGGCCTGTTGGCATGGCAGTACCATCCCTGACTCATTTGTTTCAAAGCATGAATCACTAAGAACATCAAAAGAACAAATTGTTCAGAATATTAGGTGTACCCATTAAATGTTAGAGACATTAAATATGTTCTTAGTGTAGCCATTAATATGTATTGAATGCCTACTGTATGCTTAATACCAACCTGGATACAGGAGGAGAACAGACCTAGCCTCGGGGGCTTATGATTCCATGCAAAGGAAAAAGTATCCCTGTCTCTTCCCAGACAGAGCCACGGTGTTGTCTTGGCCTGAGATGTACCAATCTTAGACTTCCATGACAGAACACACAGTGGCTAGATGCCACTTTTATTTGTCTGTTCCTAACACTCTGAGGAAGCAGTCTTTAAACCAGCAGTGTAAAATAACAAATAAACAGGTCCTGTCATCAGGAAAAAGTGAGCTAGGGTTTGAGAGAAGTCAGACTTTAATGTGCATTGTATGTTACATGGGAAGACATGAGGAAAGGCATGAGGTCTATTACCTCTAATTCAATAGAGCTTCCTAGGAGATTGCCTTCTGGGAGGATGCAGAGCAAGAACCAGGAGAAACTAGTCTGCAGAGTGGCACAGAAGTTGACCTAGCTAGGGTCTGTGTTTCTATTGAGGGCAAAGAGCAGCTGGGTTGGTGGGAGAACAGATCCTGGTCCACTGGTAGAGGGGACGGCAGCTGGGGTGTGGGTCACCTGTGAGGACATACTGAGGAAGGGCAGGGTGACAGTCAGGGGAGGTGTTCAGGTGAGTTTGGGTGGGAGAAGAGAGGATGGTTGAGCCAGTGCAGTGACCCACGGTGAGGAGAAGTGGGGTGACAGCAGAAGGAAGAATAGGAGCACATTTGAAGACGTACAGAAGACCAGTCAGAGGGCCTTTGAGATGGATGCTTACCGACAGACTTGGTTTCTCAGAAAGAGCAGGGTTCTTAGATGGGGTGGCACTAGTGCAGAAACAGAGACATAAGCTTAGGGATATCAGGAACAGGGTGAAGCAGAAGACAGGAACTGTTTAGAAAAGTTTTCAAATGACTCACAGTTGTCCCATTTTAATACAGCTGCCCTTCTGTCATTCCATTTGCATTGTAGCAATCAGATTCATTCATACAGTATTATGTCTGCACTTATAAATGCATATATCATCTGTATTTTAAGAATTAAGGTCTTACAATCATTTATTTGCATGCATTTTTAAATTAAAAATACTACTGGCTGAATGCTTTTCCTTGAGTCTGGTATATCCCCAGAGTGTCCTGAAGCAGAGACCAACCATATTGGTGTTCATTTGTGTGTAGCTGAAGCATAGGAAAAACAAATTTTTGTTGAAAGCAGTTTTGATTATTTCTGTTCTTTTTTATATAGAACTCCCTACAATAAACATGTAAATGATAGCTTAGGGTTTTTTTTAAAGTGGTTTTGGGGATCCAGTCTGTTAAATCATTTCCTTATGTTATGCTTCAGATTAGAAGCACTTTATGGGTAGACACCGAGGCTACTTCAGACCCTGAATTGTAGGGGAGGTGTTTGTAGGCACAGTCTGGAGTTGAGCAATAAGCTGGTATGTTCCAGCAGCAAGCCTAAAACTCAGATTATATGAAGACCATGGTTAGGGAGTGGTAGACTCTGGTTGTTCCAGGAATATGGAGGCTTTTTGAAAACTATTTCCTCATCCAGTTAGCAACTTGCAGAACAAATCACATAAGGAGCCATTTTGTGCTTTGTATGGGGGAAATGACAGCAGTCCCACCAGAAAACTGTCATCCGTAATGTTCCTAGCAAGGCTTCAGCTTGGAAAGCAGCCTGAATATATAATCAGCCTAGAGATATTTTCTATATGTATGGAGATCTCAAAGAGCCTTCTAGTTGGATGACATTTGGCCATGAGACAGGTTCATGCACAGCGACTTATAATCAGCTTTTTATATTTTTTGCCTGGTTTCCCCAACACCAATGTAGGAAACACCCTGAGATAGTGTGAGGCTGATTTTATAGCTTAGGGATGTCATATCCCTAAACTCTGCCTCTCTTCTTTAGCATGTGGCTTTATGGTCCCTGGAGGATGGAGGTTCCTCACATCCCTATGCCCAATTGCATCCTGGCTTCACACAGGACTGAAATATAGAGAGGCAACAGTAAAATGTACTGGCAGGCTGCTCTGTGAATCTGTCCACTGAGAATGCTTTTCTGGAATTCCCTCTCTTTCTAACATTTTTGTTAGTCTCCTTTATTTGAACACCATCATTCCTAACTGCTCAGGCATTTTGGACTCAGGATATTACTTTCCCTGATAGAACTGTGGTACCTTCAGTGTCTGCTGCAGCCTAGAGGTGACAAGGTGTCAGTGCTAATTACAGCTTGCCTTTGCCATAGTGAAGTCAGACATCAGCATTTATATTGTGTAACCAAAGAAATAAAAAAGGTGCAAATTTGTGAGGAATCTGTAAAGAACTTTAATTTTGATGTATGTGTGTGTTCCTTTGATTTTGGTCAAAAAGCTGAAGAATATTATATGATTTTTTACTCTGAAAGCCAGCCAGTGGTTTATTTGTTTGATGTAAAATGAGCCTGTGAATGTCATGCATGTGTTCTGTCACTGAGTGTTGTCACCAGTCCTCTTGTCTGTTTTCATTTTGAGACAGGGTCTCACCAAACTTCCCAGGCTGGCCCACTAAACACCTTACAGTCCAGTCTAGCCTCAAACATGTGAACCTTCCAGATGCTAGGGCAGAGTTAGTGTTTAAGGTAAGAACTAATGCTAAATAGCATTATTGTGGAAAAACTCTAAACAGAATTGTAAATAGAGGCTATAAAGCTCAAGGCAGTTCAGTTTGGTTAAGGAAGTACCTAGTACCCACTGAGTGATTCTCGAGAACTCATTTCTAAGCCAGATGTGGTGGTGCACACCTTTAATCCTATCACTCAGAAGGCAGAGGCCAGTGGCTCTCTGTGAGTTCAAGGCCAGGCTGCTCTACATAATGAGTTCCAGGACAGCCAGAACTACGTAGTGTTAAACAAGAAAGAAGAAAGGAGAAACAAGAAGATGAAGATGAAGAAGTAGTAGTAGGAGAAGGAGGAGGAGGGAGAGGAGGAGAAGTAGGAAGAGGAAGAGAAGAAGAAGAAGAAGGAGGAGGAGGAAGAGGAGGAAGAGAAGAAGAAGAAGAAGAAGAAGAAGAAGAACAACAACAACAACAACAATAAAGCAATAACAGTGACTTTATTCTAAAACCAAATTAAATATATTCAAATAGCCACAACCATAGGCTTGCACCTGTCTTCTAACATGGAAACATTTCTGTATTTTCCCTGTGTGAGGTCCTCTGACATATACTGTGTGTTCTAAGCTAATGGCTCTTGGCTCTCCCAACATTAGACATACCAAGCAGCTTCAGGAAAATATCCATGCCAGAGTTCCCCGGCAAATGTCCTGCCATTAAAGGTCTTGAGGAGTCTTATGAGAAGTAATGAAGAAATCCAGCAGGACAGTGGCAGCCGGGCTGGAGGATTAAGAGCATCAGTAGACTGTCCGCACTCAGAGAGGCTTCTCCCTCTCGGAAACTCCAGCTCGGCCAGTGCGTCCTGAGGCTGCGGGGCACTGCGAGTGTGGCTGAGACATATATACGATTATATATAATATGTGATATATATGATATGCATGTGTGTATATGTATATATAGTTTATATTATTAATATGTAGTATATAAATGCATAGAATATCACAAGTCATATGTGTAAATATATATAAATATGATAGAATATACAGCTTGTCCATGGATACAAGAGTTCCATCTCAGCTACAGCTCAAATCCTAAAGATTTTAAACTTAATAGTTACATGTAACTTGTATCATCTTATTGGAAAATGACAGTTTAAGAAATAAAACTATTGTCTCTAGTTACTGGGGAAGGCTGAATAGAAGAGCTTAACACGACCTTAGAAGTTGTATGTTGTATGTGATCTTGGAGTTTTTTCAGTCATGGGGGCAGATAATAATGGTCTCTGTCAGAATAGAGTGGCTCTTCCATTAGGGCCTCAGAAATGATTAGCGTGTGGTATAGTGCCTGATCTTTTATAGGTGTTCTGGCCATTAGGATTGTTTTGGTGAATCCTAGGGCCTCATAGCCCCTGTGCTGTTTGCTTAGCACAAACAGAGTCTAAAGGTATCTCTGAAAATAGCATTTTCTTCCTATTGAACCTTTTCTTTCTCTCTTTTAAAATCAGGTATCAAATTGTAGTGGAAATAATCCAAGCAACTACAATAAGCAGCTTTCCCCAGCTGAAGAGGCACAAGGGTAAGGAGCGGTTTGTTTTCTCCTCAGTCTGCCCGAGTCAGTTCTTTGTCAGATGTGGAGCACTGTGCTGACTTACAATTAAGAATTTAAATCTGTTAAAGCTGGTGTGATACATTATGAATATAAATATCTGATATGCAGGATGCCTGGTATACAACTCCTGTAAAAGGGTCATTCAACCCTCCAAGGGATTGAGAACCATGGGTCTAATATCATTAAAGAAGCAAAATTAATCTTATCCTGACAAATATCTGTGCTGTGTGTGTGTGTGTGTGTGTGTGTTCATGTCTATGTAGGTGCATATACGTGCACATACATGTTGAGGCTAGAGGACAAATCTGAGCATCATTAGGTACTTTCTGCCTTTCAGGGCAGGGTAAGAGTAGAAAGGGCTTTTACCTGCCCTGGAACTTACCAAGTCTGCTAGCCGCTTGGCCAGCATGGCTCCAGAACCCACCTGCCTTTGCTCCTGTAGTGATGTGATTACAAGCCCACACCACCAGCCCCAGCGTGTCCAGCCATCCCAGTAGCTTAGTGTTTTCTTGGTTCATATAGTCTTGTCCGGCAGGTAAGTGTTTGGATTGTTAAGATTTTTTTTTTCTTTTTATAATTGTGTTTTAGGCTTTTGAAGAACAGGTATGTGTCCTCCATCATTTTGCCCGTTTGTTTATCTTCAGATGAAGTAGGTTCTCCCTGGGATTAACCTGGGGATGGATGGGTTAGGAGGATGGCTTTCAGCTCCTTATAGCTTGCCTGCTGCACCCATGTTTCCCCCTTCCTCACTCATATGTGCAGCTGGAGGACATGTCAATATCTACAGCACAGAATACACAGGAAAACCTCATTTTTATCTGGAAGAATAGACTTCTAAAAACCCCAGATCTGTCCAAATCCCTGCCAGGTAGTAGTGTGCTAAAAGAACAAATAAGGGTTGGGGCAGAGACTTTAAAACATGCTGTTGTCCTAGTTTCCAGTTAGTAGAAAAGCAATAAAAGCCTTTGCTCGGGACTTGGACTTGTTCCTTGCAGTCACTCCCAGAAAGTAGGAGCTCTGTGCAAAGGAAGCAAGGAGGTGCAGATGAGGAAGTGCACAGGTTCTTGACCTCAGCCCCTAAGGAAGACCACACATACACAGTGTGAAAGTCTTGCTAAGTACCCCTCAGTGATGACAGTCCAGCAGTGAAGCAAGTCTCTCACTGAGCTGGGAAGCCAAACACTAAAAAGCCACAAATATTTGAAGAGGTGGTACGTGCTTTAGAGAGCAATGTGACTGTGTGGGGAATGAGTCCGGGGGGGAGGGGGGTAGATCTAGCTAGAGCAGAGGCTGGTTTCATCTTCAGCAGGAGCACAAAAGGCCTCATGGTCAACTGTGGGCATTGACCAGGGACTTGAGAGTGCCCTCTGGACAGAAGGCAAGAGTGACCCTTAAGGCTGAAGCTCGGAGGTCTATTTGAGCCTGCTGCTGTTGATCTAAAGAGACAGGCTACAGGAAAACAGCCAGGCACAGGCTTATGAAGGTTCAGTAACCATCATGAAGGGTCGTACTGGTTGGTGCTGGAGAGACTTGGCCTTTACTCTGAGGAGGAGGAGGAAGTCTTGCCTTTGAAGCCTGTGATAATGGAACCTGTAAGGAGATGGGTTGTGCTGCTTATTCTCATTGTTCCTGCAGGGAAGGTGCTTTACTCCCAAACAGCTTGATAGATGTTTGAAAGAATGTACTAGATGTGGTATTTCTCACCACCCTCATCTTTTCTGTGAATTCCCTATTGCTATAAGTTGTTAAGAAAACTCCTCTGATTGGATTATTGTAGTTCCAAGTTACACTGTTGACAGCAGCACAATGAAATCTCTCCCCATTTGCCCCATACCATCCTAGTTGGAAATTAGCTTTTGTTCCAAAGGATCCATGTTTTATATGTTACCCACCTGCTAGTTATTTAGTAGCTGCCTTAGCCACTTAGCTACTTACATGCATTTGTTCATGTAATTTTTATTAAAGAAAAGATGATTTATTTTTAGCTCAGAAGACCAAAAGTCAGTGCAGTGTAACATAAATCTTCAGATGTGGGAAATTTGAATTCTTTCTTGGGGAGCTATTTTTAAAAATTTAATTTTATTATTTTACTTATTTACTTTACCTCTCCCATTGAGGCCAGAAAAGGCAGCCCAACTCTTACTTAAAAATGAATGCCAGGCACAAGAGTAACAATGATTACAGTTTTCTTGTTTTGTTCTAGTATCTAGTTCACTATTGTAGTTAATGTCTTTCTTTGTCTAGCATTTAAATTAATTCCTATAATTGTTTGGAATGTAAAGGCAATATATATATAAGTTTGATACTGTGTGAGTCTTTAGGAATGCACTGGGGACTTATAAGACCCTCATCACAGATGAAGGAAGGCTATTGTAGGTGGCTGTCTTCTCCTTCTTTAGTTCTTGTTTTCCTTTCCTTAAATCTGCTGTTGCTATAATCAATCATAGTGGATCAGAGCTCACTTTGATGTTGTGTAGTTCCTTAATTCAAAGGCAACAACAAACAGTACATTTGTCTTCAAAAATTAAAAACTTAGTGTGGCAAAAAAGGTAATTAAAAGAAGCAAGCCATGGACCTGCACACTTTTTTTTAAATTTATTTTTATTTTTTATTTTTTAATTAGATATTTTCTTTATTTATAATATCTCCTTTCCCAGGTTCCCCTCAAAAAGAGAGAAAGAAAGGAAAGGAAAGAAAGAAAGAAAGAGAGAAAGAAAGAAAATAAAATTTTAAAACCCCAAAACTAAAATAAACCCCTGTTCCCTCCCCACTCCCCCTACTCACTTTCCCAACCCCTCCTGCTTACTGGCCCTGGCATAGACCCTTCACAGGGCCAAGGGTTTCTCCTCCCATTGATGAAGGACTTGGCCATTCTCTGGTATACACATGCTGCTGGAGTCATGATTCCCCCCATATGTACTCTTTGGTTTAGTCCCTGGGAGCTCTGAGGGTACTAGTTAGTTCATATTATTGCTCATCCTAAGGGGCTGCAAACCCTTCAGCTCCTTGGGTCCTTTCTTTAGCTCCTTCATTGGGGACCCTGTTCTCAGTCCAATAGATAACTGTGAGCCTCTACTTCTGTATTAGTCGGGTATAGTCAGAGCCTCTCAGGAGACAGCTATATCAGGCTCCTGTCATCCAGCACTTGCTGGCATCCACAATAGTGTCTGGATTTGATGATTGAATATGGGAAGGATTCCCAGGACCTGCATACTTTTAATCCCAGCACTCTGAAGACAGAGGCAGGTGCATCTCCATTAGTTTGAGACTAGCCTGGTCTGTATTGAGAGTTCTAAGCTAGTCAGGGATACATAGTAAGACCCTGCCTCAAAGAGAGAGGGGTGGGGAAGGAGGAGGAGGGGAGAGGAGAAGAGAGGAGGGAAAAGAGAAAGAAGAAAAACAAGAAGAAGAAGAAAAAGGATGAGGAGGAAAAGGAGAAAGAAGAAGAAGAAGAAGAAGAAGAAGAAGAAGGAGGAGGAGGAGGAGGAGGAGGAGGAAGAGGAGGAGGAGGAGGAGAAGGAGAAGAAGGAAGAGAAGGAGGAGAAGAAGGAGGAGAGGAGGAAGAAGAAGAAAAAGAAGAAAAGGAGGAGGAAGAGGAGGAGGAGAAAGAGGAGGAGAAGGATGAGGAGGACGAGGAGAGAAGGAGGAAGAAGAGGAAGAAGAGGAGGAGGAGGAGGAAAAGGATTCAGGATGAAAGACAAAGGTTACTGGTTGTATGTCTGAGAAGAAGCTTATATCCCCAACATCCACAGACCTCTAGCAACATAGTCATCAAAACACAAATAATCCAACAGAAACATATGCACAGTATCTGAGTGGGCATCTCTACAGAGGCGCACAAATGGCCAAGAGGCTTGTGAAAGCAGTATTGTTATACAGGAGGGAAATGCTGATCAACACTAGTATGAGATACCTGCATACCTCCTGCATTGACTAAAGTGATATGAGACAGACACATCAGGGAGGCCGGCCGTAGAGAGAGTCCTCATGCAGTCCCTCTGCACACGGAAAGCGAGGGCAGTTGACAGTTATTAGAAAATTTCCATGGTAGTATTACCCTGTGACCTAGCTTTTCTATTCCTAGATGTACACTGGAGGAAAAGTGAACTTATATCTTCCCAAAATGTCTATATTATTGTCCATAGTACCATTATTTAAAATACATAAAAAAAAAAACAGAGATAACTTATATGGCCAGCAACATTAGATAAAGTGTGGTATATTCATATAACTGAATAGTACTCAGCAGTGAATAGTAATGAACTTTGAAGGTATATTGTAAAAGAAGCCAAATGTAAGAGGTCCCACATTATGTGATTCTGTTCACTGGGGATGTGCAGAACAAGCAGATCTGCAGACAGTAGAACAATAGAGTCTAGTTCCCTCAGGAATGGCTTAAGATGCAGGAAAGTGAAGGGCACATAGAAAACATTCCACATTTTGTCAGTTGTACCTGAATTTATATTTTAGTTAGCCATTCAGTTGCATATAATTAGAATAAATGGGGGAAGTGCATCATGTGTGAATTATGATTCAATAAGGCTCTATTGAAAATCGAGTGGCTATAGCCTGAAGCTTCGTAGTGAATCTGTCTCAAGCAGGGATACTACAGGAAGTCAGAAACTTCTAGTCTCAGTCCTTATCCAGCGACTAAGCAATAAACATGTAGGAGTGGCTAGCAGGGCCTTGTCTCATGGCAGCTCTTGTTTCAAGGGTTTCTCCTTTAAGTTTTGATCTGTCTGACTTTATTGACCTGCTTTGTCCAAAAGCAGAGGCTCTTCTTAAACTTGAGGGCTCTGTTTCAACTTTCTCAGAACTGGCTTAATTAAATTGAGGCGAGAGCTCAGCAATTGATCGCCCAAGCCAGGGGAGCTTCATGGCTCCCATGGGAGTTGGAACAGGGAGTCCACGGAAGGCAGGCAGCGCCCTGGAGGCTTCATGCTAGTGGGACCCTTCTGGTCCTTCAGTAGGGATGAGTGCCTACATATAGGAGTGTATCCACTAGGCAGGTCTCAGAGGGGAGGCCCATGATGGAACTCATGCTTTCCTTCTGAGCATGAGAACTACATTGTGTGTGATGACAAAGACAGCATCACAGCGAACATAAGCAGTGAACTCTGTGTTTCTGCTTTATTATTTTACTCGGCAAACTTTCTTCCCCCAGACTTTATTTACTCAATTAATGGATACATATATGCTGTTTGGATATGTTTCTCCATTGCTTACCTTAAACACTGTCAGCCTTCAAACTGGAGGAGGTTGGCAAGCTCTGGCCAATTTCCAGGAACTGTCTTTAGTATTTCTACTCTTTGCCTGTCGGGGAGTGTTGGACATTGTTGACTGCTTGTGCAGCTCTCTTCAGGGGTCATGGTGGTTTAAAAATCTGTCCAGATCTTGTGATATCACTCAAACTATTTCAAATGCTCTGTGGTCTTCTCCCTGTTCTGACATAATCCACCCTGTCCCATGTGCCTTCCGCTCCGCCTCCTGCCTTACTACCCCACTGTACTCCAGCCGTAGCCGCTGGACTTTCTTGCTCCCGAGCTCATCTTGTCCTATCTAAACAGTTAGTCATACTCTTTCTTTTTCATCTGCTGCTGTCTTACTCTATCACTCTGCCATTGTATCTGTTATACTTAATATCTAATCTCTTTTCTGAGCTCAACTCGACCACCTAGGATTCTGGGTAGTTAGGAGAGCCCTTAAGATCTATGATGCTTCATATCAGCAGAGAATGCCCAGGGATTACTAGGAAACATTTACTCAGCAAACATTTCTTGAATGCCGTTGTATATTAAGTACAATAGTGCAATGAATAAAACTGACCCTGAACTGAAGGAGGTCATAGTCTAATGATAAATGCAGCAGTACTTACACATTCACTGATGTGTGGAATGGTCAACCTGGAACAGAGGTTAAAAACTAATGTTCCTAAAGAGTAACACTGAGTGGAGTCATAAAGGTTGAGGATCTGTCAGTCCCATTGGGTCGTATAAGGTAGATATGAGTAGATAATTCTACATGCACATGATCAAAGACAGGAGTGAAATAGCTTTAGTGTTGAGTCTGTGTTAGTGAACGCTGTGTGATGCTTGGCATGCAATGGAGAGGCAAGGCTTGATAGGTAGAGAAGACCAAATGGCATCCTAGTAAGTTTGGGCTTAAACCTGTAGAGCCATAGTTTCAAATGACAGTTTATATCCCACGTTCACCTGGAGGACTTTGTGATACTCAGGTGACTCGGCCCTACTCTAGAATCCCTGGCCCTAAAGACCGGTTTGAGTCCCAGGAGTCAGCATGCTCCTATGTCTCTGCTGCTGCTGCTGCTGCTACTTATAAGGATCCTACAGCCTGAGAAGCATTGCTGTAGATAAAACAGAGGAATCTGCACATTTGGGTCTGCAGCTTAGTGCCCAGCACTTGGCTTTCTATTTATGTTTAGCAATATCAGCCAAAGCACTTGAGAATTTTTTTTTAAGACTCTGAGGCTCAAATGTCAGTGTTCTAGTAGAGATGGGACACGTAGTACATCTTCCTGTGATTGGACAAATATGCCCATTATTGTCAGCTGCTGTTAGTAATTTCCCCTCTGCTGTTCTGAATCCTGAAATGTTAATAATTACTTTGGAAATGCATCATGTGCATGTTGGAACACCAAACAGAAGGAACTCTCCTGGCTTCAGTACATGGGGCTTTCAGGGGAGGAAATTGTAGCTTCAGGCACCTTAGGATGAGGCTGCACCAGGTCTGTGGGCTCTGCTGTCTCCACTGTGCAATATGTGGCTTTGCTGTTGACCTACTGTTGTTTCTACTTCTTCCACAAGTATAATCTTTGCTGCAGTGGAGTGACACTTTAGACTCTGTCATCTTAGGTGGTAGGTTTGATAAGGTGACTCTGTTTGCTCTTCATTCAAAAAGAACATAGCAGATTCAAGTTGAAGAGGAAGGCAAATATTTTTGAGTTCTTGGCAGCTTGAAATTTCAGAGTTTGTGGCAATTAGCTGCTGGGAAACACTGCTAGCTTCATACTAGGAAGTCACCTTGTACCTAAGGCTAAATCCTAAGTCAATATGCTCACGTGTCTCTAAAACCCTCTAACAAGAGGAGCTTCACACAGACATCCATTGAACTGAGTACAGGGTCCCCAGTGAAGGAGCTAGAGAAAGGACCAATGGAGCTGAGGGGTTTGCAGCCCCTTAGGACGAACAACAATATGAACTAACTAGTACCCTCGGAGCTCCCAGGGTCTCAACCACCAACCAAGGACTGCACATGGAGGGGTCTGATTGTTCTGGCAGCATGTGTATAGTAGAGGATTGCAATTTGATCATCAATAGGAGGAGAGGACCTCAGCCCTGTGAAGGTTCTGTGCCCCAGTGTAGGGGAATGCCAGGGCCAATAAGTGGGAGAGGGTGAGGTGGCAGGCATGGGGAGGGAGGAGGCAAGAAGGGCTTGTTTTTGTTGTTTTTGTTTGTTTCTTTATTTTTTGGAGGGGAAACTGGGAATGGAGAAATTTACATGTAAATAAAGAAAATATCTAATAAAAAATAATAACAAATAAAAAAAGAGAAAAAAAAAGAGGAGCTGCTAATGGGCTGGTTTCTCTCTGTGTATGCCTCTGTCTCCCTCCCCTTTTCCCTCTCCCCCACCCCTCTTTCTCTGTGTTTAAAAGTGAATGTTTTTTATGAAATATTTAGTGTTTACAAGTATATTTTTATTTAGATATACCCACAAAGCATCTGGATGTAGTAAGCTAATTTGAAACAAGCTATATCTTATCATAAGGAAGGAAATCTAAAATATTTTTCCTCTTTTTGAAAATGTCTGCATTAGTTGGTCCTCTGGTTAGTGCTACTATTAGCCAACACAGGGCAAGTTTGGAGACCATTTCTGAAATCGGATGGTAATCGCTCCTCGGCTCACAATGGGCAAACATCCACATCCATGGCATGTATGTGCCTTGTAGATCGGCGCTCTGCCTGTGCCCATAGGTGCTAGGAAGCTGCTTCTCTCCTGACAGTATGTGTGTCTTATGATACCGTGCCTGGCTTTTAGATCCTATGTGCTCAGCCTACCTTGGTACTATTTTGGGCATTCCATGTAGTGATTAAGTGTGGCTTAAAGGAAGTCATGATGATGCTGGGGAGCTGACAGACTCCAGGGAAGATGTGCAGAAACCTTACTTAGGCTGCACATTGAGAGAAATCAAACATAGGCCCTAAATAAATGCATTATTATTCATTTCCATAGTATGTTCTACTCCTAATGTAGAGTTGCCATATCCCGGGGTTACTTTTGTGTTTTAAATTCAGTGGTCACCTCTGTCCTAGACTCCTCAAGTACTTCTTGTATTGGTGTGTCTTGTGGTTGAAAGGCCAATTCCAGTATGGCTAGTGTTCTGATGAGTACTGATACTCTCTCTAGAGAAACAGGGATCCACGCTACAGTCCTCCCGTTTGTACAGCAAGTGCTTTGGCCACTGAACCACCCTCCCCCAGTGCTGTACCCTGCCTGTACAGAGTGTGTTTCCAGCACTTACAGGAGTCCCCAGGAGATTCCTAAGACAGACTTATGGGCAACATTCAGGTATAGACAGACAGGACAGGCCTGGGGAGAAGGCTCAGTGGTTAAAGTACTTGCTGCACAAACAAAGGTTGGCATTTGGATCCTCAGAATCCATGTGTATGCCAGGCTGGTGTGGTGGCCCACTGTGATTCCATCCCTGGAATTTGAAAACTGGGGGTCCCCAGAGCAAGCTGGCCCTTGGAACACTGCCTCAAAGAGTAAGGGAGAAGAGTGATCCTGGATGATTCCTGACAGCAGTGTTCGGCCTCCACATACACGTGTGTACAAACGTGCATATGCACATGCACATGGAAAGAAGAAAATGATAGCATATTAAGCCCTCGGCCACATTCTGCCTGCTCTAGTTATCTTTTCCTGCATGGTATTCTACCCTGACTTGAGGTTTCTATCGATGTGATAAAACACCATGACCAAAATATCTTGGGGAAGAAAGGATTTATTTTAGCTTTCATTTGTGGTCCAGCATGAAGGGAACTCAAGGAGGAACCAGGAGTCAGGAGCTGAAGCTGGGACCATAGAAGAATGCTGCTTACTGGCTTGCTCCTCAAGGCTTGTGCAGCCTACTTTCTTATAGAACCAGAACCACAAGCCCAGGGCTGGTCCCTCCCACAGGGAGCTGGGCCCTCCCACATCAATCAAGAAAATGCAACACAGACTTGTCCACAGGGAAGTCGAATGAGACCACATTCTCATTTGAGGTTTCCACTTTCAAAAAGGCTGTAACTTGTGCCAAGTTGACATAAAACTGGCCAACACGCACACACACACACACACACACACACACACATGCATCCCAAGTTGTCCTAAGTAACGGCTCTTTCTCTTGCTTGTGAGCCTGTATTGGGGCAGGCTTTGGGAGGAGTTCCTCTCTTCTGCTTAATGTGGCATCAATTGTAATTCACACTCTAGATGGTGGACTCATGAGGTGCCAAGTTGGTACTAAATGTGTGCCAAAGTCTCAATCAAGCCAAGATCTGTGGAAGCCTAGGCTCCCACTCCACGATAGATGTTTTCATGGAGTGATTGTTAGACCCCAAAGTACAGATGCTTTGGGGCAGGTGGATGGGGTGCACAGTGTTGCAGAACTTTAGGTCAGCAGCCTTTAATGATCTAGATTTGGAAGTCATAGAGTCACTTCAACCATGATTGTAAGCCTACTCTATTCCAAGAAGAGAAAACATCCTGTTTTCCATAGGGAAATTGCTAGGAATGACATTGCAAAAGGAGTACGTGAGGTAGAAAATAATGGGGCCATTTTTGGTGAATATCCAAAATTGAATTTGTAATTTGCCATAAATCCAGTCTTTCTCTAATGTTTTTGATCCAGTAATTGACCCCACCTTCTTCATTTGTGATTATAGCAAAGTCGTGGAAGCCATACTTAATGCCTCTTCTATTGTTTTAAATCCCAAATAATTTGCCCTCTGTGTCTCTGTTGTCCCTGACTCTGTGGTCCTCTGATCCTTAAGTCCTCTGTGCTATCATTGCCATGAAGATACTTCAGACCACCATTCCCTCCTCGTTCAGCCTTGCCTCAGTCTTCAGTGAGCTTTCCTTCAAGCCAACAGTCTTTCACTGACCTTTGTTGTTGTTGTGTATTATGCTTCCTGTGTAATCCGATAAAAATTAAACTCACTCATGGCTTGTATCCTGGCTAATTTATGCCAGCCTGACATAGGTGGAGTGATTTTAGAAGAGGAGACCTCAACTGATGTAATACCCTGACCAGATCAGCCAGTGGGCAAAACTGTGGTGCCTTTTCTTGATCAATGACTGATGTGGGAGGGCCCAGCTCACTATAGGCAGTGCCACCCCAGCAATGGTGGTCCCGAGTTCTACAGGAAAGCAGGCTGTAGAAGCCAGTAAACAGCACTCCTCCATGGCCTCAGCTTCAGTTTCTTCCCTGATTGACTGACCTGAGAGGGGTGAGTGCCATAAACCCTTTCTGCCCCAAGTTGCTTGTGGTGTTTTACCACAGCAATAGGAAACCCCAGTTGCCAACAAGCTGTGGAGAATCGCTGTGACAGACCAGACCTTGCCTTTTTTCTTTCTTTCTTTTTTTTTGGAGGATTATGGAAGGACTTGCGCATCTTTGGGTTAGAAAAGCCACAGAGTACTCAGGGCTTGATAGGCTGTGGAAACTCGGAGGACAATGCTGAGAGTAGTGTGGTGATGGAGACCTGGGTGGGGAAGGCTCAGAGGGAAGTATGGGCATCTCTTTACGGACACTTGGAGCTGTCTGGTATTTTGAGTCAAGAACCACTAAAGTGGAACCTTTGCTTTTCTGAGACAATCAATACTAGTAAACTGGGCCTGAAGAATCAGCTGTGATTTAAGAAGAGGCCAGTCTAGAGGATGGAGGCTGCCTCTTACGCTTACTAGCAGCCAAACTTGGTAATGTGTAAAAGTTTCCCAAGTGGTACTGGTTCTGAAGGCACCAAGGGTTCATGGAGAACGGAAGAGGCTTGGCACTGTGTAGCAGGGTTGGAATCCCTGAAGAGAGAGAGAGAGGCCAGGAGAGATCATTGGTGAAGGTGCAGTCTTAGCTGCAGTAGAAAGCCCAGAACTAAAAGGGTCATGAAGAAAAGTTGAGGCTTGGCGTTGTGGGCAGGGTCAGAGTCCCTGAAGAGAACTCTGGGAGAGGCTATTAGTGAAAGTACAGCCCAGATATAGCAGGAGACCCCAGCAGTTTGGAGCTTCCAGTATCCATGGGATGATGACATTAGCAGTCATGGCATGGAGTTGGCCTGTTCCTAGGTGACAAGCTGTGTATGGTGTGGATGGCAGGCCTGAGAGGTGAGCTAGCTTCCCAGCCCTTTAGTTGAGAGGAGTGTGAGTGGATCAGTCAGTGAATTCTCTTTCTCTCTCTCTTAAAATCTGTTGTTGCTTGAGACAGGGTTTCCCTATGTAGCCTTGGCTGTCCTGGAACTCGCTCTGTAGACCAGGTTGGTCTCAGACTCACAGAGATATCCACCTACCTGTGCTTCTGAGTGCTAAGATTAAAGGCGTGTGTCACCACTACAGAGCAAGCACTGAATGCTTTATGCTGTTGAATTTTGAGTTTGCTGTGGTGCAGTGATCCTAGGCCTCATTTTTTCCCTCCTAGCTCCTTTGTCAAAGATCAAGTGAATGTAGGTGTGTGGGTTCATTTCTGGGTCTTCAATTCTATTCCATTGATCTACCTGCCTGTCACTGTACCAATACCATACTTTTATCACAATACATTATTTATACATTGTTTTTATCACAATTACTCTGTAGTACAGCTTAAGGTCAGGGATGGAGATTCTACAAGAAGTTCTTTTATTGTTGAGAATAGTTTTCACTATCCTAGGTTTTTTGTTATTCCAGATGAATTTACAAATTGCTCTTTCCAAGTCTGTGAAGAATTGAGTTGGAATTTTGATGGGGATTGCATTGAATCTGTAGATTGCCTTCGGTAAGATGGCCATTTTTCCTATATTAATCCTGCCAATCCATGAGCATGGGAGAACTTTCCATCTTCTGAGATCTTCTACAATTTCCTTCTTCAGAGACTTGAAGTTCTTGTCATACAGATCTTTTACTTGCTTAGTTAGGGTTACACCGAGGTATTTTATATTATTTGTGACTATTGTGAAGGGTGTTGTTTCCCTAATTTCTTTCTCAGCCTGTTTATCCTTTGTATAGAGGAAGGCCACTGATTTGCTTGAGTTAATTTTATATCCAGCTACTTTGCTGAAGTTGTTTATCAGGTTTAGGAGCTCTCTGGTGGAATTTTTGGGGTCACTTAAGTATACCATCATATCATCAGCAAATAGTGATAATTTGACTTCTTCCTTTCTAATTCGTATCCAATTCCAATTTGATCTCCTTTTGTTCTCTAATTGATCTGGCTAGGACTTCAAGTACAATATTGAATAGGTAGGGAGAGAGTAGGCAGCCTTGCCTAGTCCCTGATTTTAGTGGGATTGCTTCAAGTTTCTCTCCATTTAGTTTTATGTTGGCTACTGGTTTGCTGTATATTGCTTTTACTATGGTTAGGTTTGGGGCTTGAATTCCTGATCTTTCCAAGAAAAACAACTGGTCTTGAATCTCAAAAGTCAAGCCAATGCCTGACAGATACACAGTGAATACTCAACATATGCCTATAATAAAGATGTATGAATATCATATACAGATATTATATATTCATATGTTCACAAATCAGTTTCTGAATGTATGTATATGTGTGTATGTATATATATATATACATACATATATATAGAGAGAAAGAGAGAAAGAGAGAGAAAGAGAGAGAGAGAGAGAGAGAGAAAGAGAGAAAGAAAGAGATTTCATAAACATTTTACACTTGAGTAAGATTTATAAATGCTTGGATTTTGTATTTGTAAACCTGCACATGTTTCTAATGAATTCTCGTCTGTTATTTAAAATAGAGCACATCAAAGCCTGGTGTGGAGGTGGAGGTCTTTAATCGCAATATTCATGAGGCAGAGGCAGGTGGATATCTGTGCCAGTGTGCTCTCCAAAGCAATTTTCAGGCCAGCCGGGCTATATCGTGAAACCCTACCTCAAAACTAAAATTAAATTAAGTTCAAATAAATTAAAAGGCAGCACATCAGACACTGGTCTGGCTCAGACTGTTATGTTTCTTGTCTCCTGACTGACTACTATCCCTCTTATTCAAGGTAAGGAATCAGCTGCCATGAAAACTGATCTCTTGAGGGCCAGGAACATGAAAAGGTACATTAACCAGCTGACTGTGGCGAAGAAGCAGTGTGAGAAGAGAATACGAATCCTGGGAGGTCCTGACTATGACCAGCAAGAGGATACAGCCTCGGATGAAGGGGAAGGGCCTCAGACCCAAAAGGTAGGCCCTGCAGCTTCTTGTTTGGGTGTACCAGTTATTATAAACACAGTGTGAGTACATGCATGTTCTTGTACCACTCTAGCATTTGAGACATGTCCCATTGCTACAGGTTCATGCTGTTGGCTTCATGAGTGAAATGCCATATGACTGGGTGTGCTTGAATTGTGTAAATGGCAGTTGATAGGCAGGTGTATGTGTATATGTGTGCACATGCCTGTTTCCACCCCTTCTTATCTCTCACCCCGACTTCAAGAGAAACATTCTATTTATAGAACCTCCATCAACGTCACCTGTTATCAACTAGGTCAAAATTACCTCCTAACTTAGCTATGAGGGGTTTTCTTAATTTTTAAATAATGAAGTAGCAGATTTAATGTCTTGCCCAAAGCCATGTAGATAGGATGAGGCAGAACTAGAAAAGACCTGGGTGTGCTTGACTTACAAACCTCAGTGGTTTCTGACATAATGTGGCAGTGCCAGCTTTTATACCACAGCATCTTGGCCTATCTGCTGCTGGTGAGTAAAGCCTGCAGAGTACAGGGATATTTTCTAGCCCTGTCTTAGCTATTCTAAGTGCAAAGATCATGCTTGTCTTCTTTTTTTTATTTTTATTTATTTTTTATTAGATCTTTTCTTTCTTTACATGCCATATGATATCTCCTTTTCCAGTTTCCCCTCCAAAAAAAAAAAATAAGATAAAATAAAAATAAAGAAGAACAAAAACAAACCTCTGTTCCCTCCCCCCTCCCCCTGCTTACCACCCCACCCCCTCCTGCTTACTGGCCTTGGCATTCCCCTACACTGGGGCATAGAACCTTCACAGGGCCAAGGGCCTCTCTTTCCATTGATGACTGACTAGGCCATCCTCTGCTATACATATGCTGCTGGAGCCATTAGTCCCACCATTTGTATTCTTTGGATGGTGGTTTAGTTCCTGGGAGCTCTGAGGGTACTAGTTAGTTCATATTGTTCGTCCTAAGGGGCAGCAAACCCCTTCAGCTCCTTGGGTCCTTTCTCTAGCTCCTTCATTGGAGACCCTGTTCTCAGTCCAATGGATGACTGTGAGCCTTTACTTCTGTATTAGTCGGGCACTGTCAGAGTCTCTCAGGAGACAGCTATATCAGGCTTCTGTCAGCTAGCACTTGCTGGCATCCACAATAATGTCTGGATTTGATGATTGAATATGGAAAGAAATCCCAGGTGGAGCAGTCTCTAGATTGTCCTTTCAGTCTGTTCCATAGTTTATCTCTGCAACTTCTTAGATGGATATTTTGTTCCCCCTTCTAAGAAGGAACGAAGCATCCACACTTTGGTCTTTCTTCTTCTTGAATTTCTTGTGGTTTGTAGATTGCACTTTGTGTATTCCAATTTTCTGGACTAGTATCCACTTATCAGAGAGTGCATACCATGTGTGTTCTTTTGTGATTGGGTTACCTCACTCAGGATGATATTCTCCAAATCCACCCATTTCCCTAAGAATTTCATAAATTAATTGTTGTAATAGCTGAGTGATACTCCATTGTGTAAATATACTATCTTTTCTGTATCCACTCCTCTGTTGAGGGACATCTGGGTTGTTTCCAGGTTCTGGCTATTATAAATAAGGCTGCTATGAACATAGTGGAGCATGTGTCCTATAAAACAGCAACCAACAAATTGGGAAAAGATCTTTACCAACCCTCTATCTGATAGAGGGCTAATATCCAATGTCTACAAAGAACTCAAGAAGTTAGACTCCAGAGAAACAAATAACCCTATTAAAAAATGGGGTACAGAGCTAAACAAAGAATTCTCAACTGACGAATACAGAATGGCTGAGAAGCACCTAAAGAAATATTCAACATCCTTAGTCATCAGGGAAATGCAAATCAAAACAACCCTGAGATTCCACCTTACACCAGTCAGAATGGCTAAGATAAAAAATTCAGGTGACAGCAGATGCTGGAGAGGTTGTGGAGAAAGAGGAACACTCCTTTATTGCTGGTGGGATTGCAAACTGGTACAACCATTCTGGAAATCAGTTTGGCAGTTCCTCCGGAAATTGGACATAATTCTACCAGAGGACCCAACTATACCACTCCTGGGCATATACCCAGAAGATGCTCCAACATGTAATAAGTACACATGCTTGTCTTCTAAGACCTGAAACAACTTTGGATGAAAGAAACTGTTGCAGGATCTTGAGGTTCAGGGCTTTGCAGCAAATGCCAAATCCTTCTTTTGTCAGATACTGGCTGCAAAGACCCTGGCAGCAGCCACTTTTCCTTCCTCTGCCATGCAGAGTCCCTAGCCATACATGTCTCCCTCTTACAGGATGAGCTTTTACTTTTCTCTCTGCTGCAGCCTTAGGGAGGTTGGTGTCACATCAGGCTCTATAGCATCTTACACAAGTGACACTACTGAAGCTCACAGAACCCCTGTTTGAGAGCAGCATGCCTGCATTATAGTGTGACTGTTAACAGGTGTGTTGTCTGGCATTGTGTTTTATCATGCGAAGTGAAAGCTGTAGGTGAGGGTTGGAGAGGGTACCCCTGGCCTGTGGTTTTGCCTTCTGCCCTCAGTTTTTGTCCTCTTAATGTCTAGCAACATTTATCACAGAGAAGGAATTCATCTTGTGTCCTTTCATTATTTCCATTCATTCATTCATTCATTCATTCATTCAGTAGACACTGGTGGATGGCTTACTGTGTCTTGGTTATTGCACTAGAATAAGGAATAGGATAAAATGCCTATTTGCAAAGAATCCTATTTTACTATAAAATAAAAATGTAAGCAACTTATGTGTACCTAAGAGCAGAACTTGATGGCTCTCTAGTGTTCCAGGTTGCAGTACAGCAAAGTCAGGGAATGCAATTTCAGTCCAGGTTGTCTTATGGTGACTACAAGAAGGCAGTCCAAAGCTTACCACACTGTAAATCATTCTTTCTAAATGAATGGAGAAAGGGAAAGCACGCTTTCCATACTTTCTATAACATGAGCTTATTCTTAAGGTCAAAGCGTTTTCTCCAGTTTAAAGCTGGAAGACTCGATAATACTGTAGAATCCCAATGGTGGTCAGTCCTGCTGCAGTTACAATTGGTTTGAGCTGATTTTTATCTTCATCAGTAGATAGAACCCTTTTCTATAACCTAATCCCCATCTGGTCAAGAAGAACTACTACAAAATTTACTTCAAAATATTCACTTCTAAATTAGATGAGCCAGCCAGTTAAAAAAAATTTCCAGTGTGTAAAAGGCTAGGGATTTTATGTTGCTTTTAAGATATGGACTATAATGGAAGAGTTGGATTAAAAAGTAAGACAGAAATGGACATGCCCTGTGAACAATAAAGAAAAGAAATGTCAGAAAAATCAGATTTCAGAACAAAGAATATAACTAAAGATGAAGAACATTATATTATGATTAAGGAATCAAGCCACAGAGAAAACATGAAGTCCTAATATGTATGTAGTCAGTAAGAGAACGTCTTTGACATAAGGAACTTTTGACATATTGACATAAAGCAAAAACCATCCAGTGAGTGGGAAGGTGTTGAGTTGATGTTGTGAGTATTAATCAGCAGTCCTAAGGAACTGTTACAGCAGGTCTATAGAACATGGGCAAGACCACAGACGACCTGAGCATCGCCAGCACCAACGGGGACTAATAGACATTCTAGGAGACTGCTCTAAGCAGCAGTGTGTGCTTTCTCTCCTATAGATACTAGGCAACCACTAAGAAGAACTATATCGCTGAATGATAAAATTATTCCCCTGAATCTAAAAGAATTAATACAGAGAATATTATCTGACCACAGTAGAATTAAAATTAGAAATGAATAATAGAAAAAGATCTAGAAAATTCCCAGATGTTTGGAAATAGAAATAACATATCTAAGGCTTCAGTCAAAAAGGAAGTCATAAAGAAAATTAATAACTCTCAAGTGCACCAAGAACACAGTGTGTTAGTGTCTATGGACCTGCTAAGCCAATACTTAGGACAAATACACATATAGTGCCTGTATTCGAAAAGTCAGAAGTTAGTGGTGTAAAGGTCCAGCCTCTTCAGTGTGTAAGACTTAAAAGAACTGGAGTGAAGGAAAGAGAGCCAATGGGAGTTATGTAAGTGAGAGATGGAATGCCTCACATGCTGCATGTGAAAGAAGGCGTCTTAGAAAATACTGATGTAGACAAAGTATGGGGTTCAGGGAAAAGGAGAGAAAGCTTTAGGCAGAGGACAGTAGGAGCTGGGGACATGGCCTGGTCACTTAAATACTTGACACATACACATACAAATGAGAACCCAAGCTTGATTCCCTTATACCCACACACACAAAAAGCTAGGCGCACAGTAGCTTCTTCCAGTAATCATAGCACTAGGGGAAGGGGCCAGATAGACTGCAGAGTGCTGGTCGGCTAGTCTAGCCATGGAGCTGAATTCCACGTTCAGAAACAAACCCTATCTGAAAAAAAGGTGAGGGTGACCAAGGAAGACACCATCATCCATTTTTGGTCTGCACAGGCATATGTGACTACACATGTGTGTACATGTACACACACACACACACACACACACACACACACACACACACACGTATGTGGCAATAGTAGACGCCTAAGAGTGGATGACAACATCTCAAAGGAAAATCCCTTGAATACAGTTTTAAGTGAATGTATGTATCACTTTAAGTGAAGTAAATTAGAGTTTTAAAATTCATAAAGGATTAAAAGTAAGAAGAAAAAAATCTGAATAGACTTAGATATGTTAAAGAAAATTAATTCAGAATTTAAAATCCTTTCCCAAAGAAAATTCTAGGCCTAGATCATTTCACTGGTGAATTCTATGAAACCTTTAAAGATGTGTGTGTGTGTGTGTGTGTGTGTCTATGTATGTATGGGGGAGCTAGTGCACATGGGGGGTGCTCCGCAAAACACTTACTCTACCTTCCCCCTCTGATACCAGTTCTAACAGAACTCCTAACACACGGCTATTGCTTTTGTTCATACTTACCTAGAAAGTGACCTCTGGAGTTTACTAACACACCAATATCTTTTTTCTCAAAAACTCAATATTTTAATCTCCTGCTAAGTTGTTGTTGCTTGCTGTGATTTGTAATGACTGTGTGGGTCTCCGTGAAGGAGGGGCCGCCTTCTTATTCTGTAGATCCAAAGGAACCGAGGCCTAGTGAGAGAAGCTCACTGGATTGAAAGTTTTATTGCCATGTGAAAACAGAGACATCTTTGTCTTGTTCTAATCAAGGGTCTAGCCCTACTCCTCTGCCCTACTCTTAACACATGCAAATGATCCCAATGGAAAGATTGAAGAGTTCAGTAAAAATAAAGGGGGAAGATAAAATTAAAATATAGGAAGTTTGCACATCAGTGCCAATCGTGCCTGGCTTCCTCGAGACTAGCTTGCACACCAGTTCCTTTGATCCAAGGATAAACCAAAATGAATGCAACTGAATGTAGTCTAGGACTCTATCTGAATATATAAAAAGTGGTTCCATGGTTCATTCTGTTGCTGAAATGGTTGTTGATTTGTCTTCTCCAGCCAAAGATGAAATGAATTCCTCTCTTGGAGAATGTAGAGTTGGACTTATGCCTTACTGTGCTTCCCTGGTAGGCTTTATGCAAAGCAAAAACAAGTGTTAGCATATCCCAGAATTACTATACTCTCGATTCAAATGGTCTGCAATATTTGTGCTGATTAGCCTCTTTTGTAGGAAACTTGTTCTGTTCCTGAAGTAGATGTAAAGTAAATGTAAATAAGAAACTTTGTTGAAGACTCTGAGTAATACAAAATTGACATTTTTTTAAATTTTCATTTTGAATATTCAGTAAGTAATTTTCTTTCATTAGTTTTCAGAAATTGCTTTAAAAATAAATGTCCTCCTTTCTGCCTACATTCCAGACATAACCAGGGCCAGGGAGAGAGAAGTTCTGTGTGTATTGGCTTTTGCATGTAATTTTAGAAATACATTAATGGTGGTATTTTAGAATATTTGCAAATTGCCATCATGTTAATTTTTAAGAATTTCTAATTGTGTTTTTATTCTGCCTATTAAGCGTTATTTTCATTACTGATTTAGACTTAGGGTATGGGTCTTAAATACCTTCTGAATTAATCTGTGGCATTTCTCCTAACTGATTCATCAGTCATGATGAGGGTCATTTGCTTCCTCTTATTACAGCAGTCCCTGTTCATGGTTGCCCCTCTATGTCCCAAGATGGGCCATGTCTTCTTTTTCTTTGAGTTCACAAAATAACTAACAAAAGTGGTAGAACTGATTTGACAAGACATATAGTGAAATTTTAGGAGCAAATTAAAATAAAACAAAAATTTACATAAGACTCATTAGTGACTGTGGCACTATAAACAAAAGTCAGGCTATAAATCTATGTTTCTCCTCAGCTATATAAAATATAATAGAAAGCACAATGCCAAACCATTAGACTTTAGTCATTTATGCATTTCTTTTCAGTTGTTTATTATTGATAACTATTGCTTTTAGCATGATAGATCATTATATTAGGATAAGGATTTTTATCTGTGTCCTGATATCAAATAGATATCAAATAAATCTTTGTTGAATGACTAAATGATATAAATGTTATAATAAAATTAGTGATTTTTGAGTATGTGGATTTTTTGAGTATGTAGAGTTAATTCATGTAAGTTAAAAGCAGAATGGTATTTGAAATTTTATCTTTAGAAAACCTTTCTCTCTTAGGGTTCCTATTGCTATAAAGAGACACCATGACCATGGCACTCTTAGAAGGAAACATTTCACTGGGGCTGGGTTACTGTTCAGAGGTTTAGGCCATTATCTTCATGGAAGTATGCAGGCAGACAAGGTGCTGGAGAGATAGCTGAGAGCTCTACCTCCAGCTTGGCAGGCAGCGGGAAGAGTACTTGGCCTGGCTTGAGCATCTGAGACCTAAGTGACACATTTATTCCAACAAGGCCACACCTCCTTCCCATGAAGTACACTTCCCATGAATCTACAGGGTCCATTTTCATCCAGACCACCCATTCTTGTATTCTTTTAATAGATTCTTCAGTTTGAAGATATTATGACCAATCCTTTCTACCGAGAGCGCTTTGGAGCATACATGGAAAGGATAGACAAGCGGGCTCTGGTTGGCTTTTGGGAGTCTGTGGAACACCTGAAGAATGCTAACAAGGTAGTATACTTATGCCTTAAGGAATATTAATAATTAGCTAATGAGAGCTTGCATGTTAGACAGTATAACACCTTCTCCATGATGCTTTAGGATAAGTAAGTATATACTAAAGGAGCATTTTACAGCATAATGTTGTAACCTATCTCAGCCCATTATGGCAAATAAAACTGTACTGTACCTTTATAGAAGACACTTTTGACTGAACAGTCAAGGAGGAATATTTACAAGTGTACCAAAAGACTGGATTTCATCGTTTTAATGAACTACAAAAATCTGTACCCATCCATGTTGCTCTTAAGAGCTGTGTTACTACCACCGTCTCCTCAGCCTCGCCCCTGCTCTGTCATCTTGTGTATCTCATTACCATGTGCAATCGGCATGCTTTCTATCCCTTCTATTTGTGATGGACGCTTTTTACTGTCGTTTTTTCTCACATAAAATATGATTGAGTAAAGGACCATGAATATTTTTGACTTCCAATTCCTCTTACAGCAGAGAACCCAGTAGATTATGCATTGCATTGTAAGTTCTCAGTGTATGCTTCAGAATTAAAGAATGTCTGGACATTCTTTGTATAGGTAAGGATGTCTAACTCATATATATATAACATATATATTATATTTGCATATAGCATTTGAGTGATTCATTAACATAAGTGCAAAGAGCATTTAATTTCATTTGCATATGAATGTTTCTAGACTAGAAAACCAAATTAAACACTTGATATAGTACACCCTGTACTAAGCAGCTGAATTCAGTCCTGTGAGATTTTAAAATCCCAGGACTACTTTTCATTTCTGATTTACAAGACACAAGTTACCATTTGTTATTCAACATAATGACTAGCCTTGACTCCAGGTGACTTTTGGCTGCTCTCAAAAGAATATTGTAAAGAATAATCTAGAGAATCTTTTCAAGCTTCTGAATATAATTTAAAACTTTGCAATGGGAAAAAAAAAAGCATGAAAGCTTCCTCCCCAGAGCCAGTTTGATCTGACAGGCGGATAAAGGAGTTTGGGCGTTACGTTGGCACCTTTCTTCTCACTGTCTAGGAGTTTGCAAGTGTTCCTAGAGCTAAGGGAGCAGGGGGCATGTGAGGGTCATGTGCATGGGAAGAGAGGGTTGCATTTCTACAGCAGAGCACAATGACTTGCCCCGTGGACCTCTCAGGACTAGGCTGCTCCACGTGGATGGGGACAGTGGAGTTACTCTGAAGCATTAACCCTGAAGAATACCTGCTGTGTTTTTATTTATTTTATTTTATGTGCAGTGTCATTTTGCCTGCATGTATGTCTGTGTAAGGATATCAGGTCTTGGAGTTACAAGACAGTTATGAGCAGCTATGTGGGTGCTGGGAATTGAAGCCTGTTCCTCTGGAAGAGCAGCCAGTGCTCTTAACTGCTGAGCCATCTCTGTTGCCCACCTGCTATGTTTTTTAATATATGACTATTCTATTAGTGTCTTTCCAGGATGTGTTTCATTTCATGTTGGTAAGGTGAGCACTTCCCATCATTACATCAGTTAAAAGTCAGTAAGACTTTCTAAGTCATGGATCCACGTATTGCTGGAGGAAGACCCCAGACTCAAATAGTATGTAGAAGTAAAGAGTATTTATTCTGTAGAAATTAACAGCATGCAGAAGCAATGACCAGAGGGGCTTGTAGGCCCATTTTATGTAGGGCTAGGGGAATTTACCAGAAGGGTTAGGTAACATCTAATATGATTGGTAGGTGTAAAGCAGTGGCATTAGGACAATTTTGATTGGTTGCTAAGTTGATTTCATTATAATTGGCAAGACCTTGAAGAATTTCAGAAACCAGCTCTGTTTGAGCCTTGTTATCTCCTCCAGCCAGGTGTCCAGGAGCTGACTCAGCTCCACACTTGTCCTCCCTCAGTCACGGCCATCACTGACTAAAGGCCCATTGTCAGTGGATGCTTCCCAGGGAATTGAACATTTTTATTTCCAAGGTTTTTGGACCTCTCATTCTGTAAGACTTTGCAAATATTAACTGCTCCATATAAGTATCCATTTTAAAGGAGTGGTGGCTTTATTTCCAGGTCTGCTATTCCCCCTGGACCCTCCCCCCCCCCAATGTGAATATAGAAGGCTGAAGCCGAGTTTACAGCTCCTCTGTACATCTAGACACTATCCTGCTAGCTTTAACTTGCAGGGAGTGTGGTAGGAAGTCATTTCTCTCAGAGACTATTTTCTTACCCTTCTCTCCTGTTGCCATCCTGTCTTTTCAGAATGAAATTCCACAATTAGTTAGTGAAATGTATCAGCATTTCTTCGTGGAGAGCAAGGAAATTTCTGTGGAAAAGTCACTTTACAAAGAAATCCAGCAGTGTCTCGTGGGAAACAAAGGTATTGAAGTGTTCAGCAAAATCCAAGGAGATGTCTCCCAGGTGCTGAGGGACAGGTATTACCCCTCCTTCATTGTCAGTGACCTGTATGAGAAGCTCATGCACGACGAGGACGAGCCTGACTCCCAGCTGGCCTCCGAGAAGGACGAGCTGGTGAGTTCGTCACCCTTCATGGCCACTTTTCCACCTTAGTTACTTTGCTTGTTGTAATGACCAGACACCTGACAAAAAGTTAAGGGAAGGAATATTGAAATGATTGAAATGTAGGGAAAATGTCTTTGCGTGATAGAATTTGTTTTAGTTCCTATAAGCAGAGGGAGAGAGTTGCCCCCCAGCATATGTAGCAACAGCAACAGCAGACCCCAGCGAGGAGTTACCCACCTGGCTGCACACAGTGTACCTAGGAGAAGTATAGCTGGCAGTAACATCCTCACTGGTGTGACACTGCTTCAGGAAAGACCAAATACTCACTTAAGAGAGGACAAGGTTCAGATTTTGTCATAGTGTATATAGTTACATGTAACCAGGAAGAATATCCTGAGAGAAAAATAGCTTGTTTTTCTGGAATTAACAATAGTTTCATTTTTTTTCTCGAAGCAATTTAATTTGCTGTTTGCAAATTAAATTAAAAATCATAAAAAAAAAAA
>NW_022196905.1:186435699-186462166 GCF_008632895.1 Mastomys coucha | reverse complement strand
AAAAAAAACAATGTGGGGGAAGTTAAGGAGAAAAGAGCAGAAGAGAAGTCCCAAAGAGGCCCCTGCCATATCCACACACAGAATCTAACCTGTTGACTGATGGCCAAGGCTTTCCCAAATTACACTGCAGATGCCAGTTATCAGTAAAGTATCTGCTGGTTTCCACGGTGCATTTTCAGGAGCAGCACTGAGCAAAGTGACACTGAAATCCTTCTAACTAATAGTGCACATTTGAACATTTTCTAATGAATTTTTTAATCATGTTTTCACACCCATCCCCCAACTGCTCCCAGATTCTTCAACCTCTCCACATATACAAGTTTAATTTTGTGGTCTTGGTGTCTCTCTACACTGCCCTCCCCAAAACACAACAAAAAAGCAGGAGAAACACACATGTGTGCACACAACACACACACACAGAAATCAAAACAGGCAAAAGACCAATAACAAATATATGTGCAAAACAAAGCAAAACAAAATTAAAAGTCCACAAAAATACCATGAGTTTGTTAAATGTAGATATTTATTTTAAAGTACTTCATAGTGCTGTTGGAGGACTGGGGAGGGTGGGTCTCTGTCTTGTTCAGAGATGGGGAGAGAGAACATGCCAATGGAAGGGTGCTACTTTCAATGCTTCCCTCGGCCCACAGTTCCCTTGGTCATAACATTTGGGAATTGATCCATGCATGGGGTTACCTTCCCCTGTTGGCTGTTAGATGTTTTTCTTTTCATACATCTTAACACCTCTTACATTGGTTCCAAGGATAACAGCCTTCTGAAGGTGCTTCTGCAGTGTCCTTCTCTTCCCAGGAATCTGGGGTCTGGGGACCGGTTTATAGTAAGGGTGACTAGTGATTTTTTTGTGTGTGTGTGTGTGTGTCCTTCTAAGATATTCTGGCTTCCTGTTTGTCTTCTAGGGTTCAGGAAGTGAGGCTGGTGAGGAAGCTGTAGAAGGCACCAGTGGGGTCAGTGATCCAGCCAGCTTTGCTGTAATCAAACTCCGAGAGCTAAGTGAGAAACTTGAATATAAAAGGCAAGCTCTAAGTTCTATTCAGAATGCACCAAAACCTGATAAGAAGGTAACTGTCTTGCTCTCTGAAAGTGTCTTTGATAAATAGTTTTCAGTTTGTGCTGAGAAGTGTCAGTTTCCTTAAGCATTGTAAGCAGGAACAAGTTCCATTGTTAGTTTGTGCTTCTACAACTTAGAGAACACCATGGAATTTAAAAGCAAACATTTTGCTAAAAGCCAACAGGATTGACAATTGAAGCCATTAGCTATTTCCCTTTCACTGCAATTCTGAACACCTGTTAAGTTTGGTTCCAAATAATTTGATTCTTGTCTTTGCTACATGAAGAAAAGGCACTATACTGTTTTTCTGCAGCATTCTAGGGACTGGAGAAATGGCTTGGCAGTGAACAGCATTTGCTGTTCTTACAGAAGACCTGGGTTCAATTTCTAGGACCCATAGGATAGCTCACAACTATCTACAACTCTACTTCCAAAGGATTGTGACACCCTCGTCCTTTTTCTGTATATGCACAGTGCACAGATGCACATGCAGGCAAGCAGTCATACACATTATATAAAATAAATATGTATTTAAAAAATTAACTTAAAGAGATAATATAAACAGCTTGTAGCTGACGAGACAACCCATGGGTAAGAATACTCATTGCTGTTGCAGAGGATCCAGGTTTGGTTCCCAAAACCCTCATGGCAGCTATTACTCCAGGGACAGAGGATTTGATGCCCTCTCAGACCACTATGGGCACTGCATACATGTGGTGCACAGATGTGTACAGGCAAACACCCATAAACATCCAAATGAATGTATCTGTTTCTAACAGATGTAAAGAGCGGGCTAGAGGGCCCTTGTGGGATGGAGCACTTGCTGTACAGTGTGAGGGCCTGAGCTTGGACCCTCAGCACCCACATAAAAGGCAGGCAGAGTGTCACCTGCCTGTGGGAGGCAGATCCTGGTGCCTGCTGGCCAGGCCGGCTGCCCAAATGATGAACTGCAGGTTCTGTGAGATACCTGCTCCCAAAATAAGGTGGAGAGTCACTGAGGAAGACACCTGATGGTGACCTGTGACCTCTGTGTGTGTTACACATGCACACATTCATTCGTACACACACACACACACACACACACACACACACTTACTTTTCTCTTTAAAGAGAAGCTCACAAATTGGTACTGTTTTTTGCCTTGTTTTTATGTCTCTTTGGAGTTCTACAGTGTTTTGATAATGTAGGTGTAATTTGTTCTAATGAGTCTCCTCTGTCCTGAACATGTTGAGGAAAACAACTGTGAGTAAAAGAATTTGAATAAATCAAATAGGGTTTTCCTCTTTGGTGGTACTTTAATACTTTTCTCATGAACAATCAATGATTTTATAGTACGAGAATATTTCTAAAGCAATATTGTAAGGAAACCAAGATAACATAAGAGGGAAAGAAGTTTGGAAATTGCTTTAATCGCCCTTTATGGTGCCAAAGAAAGGAGACAGAGCCTAGGTTTCCAGAGTCATCATAGGAAATAGATTTATGTTTTTTCCTCACATTGGAGCCACCCCAGTTAGTGTGCATGGGACACAGAGAGCCCCATAGTCTTCCCTGATGTCATCGCATGATAAACAGCATCGGCTGGCATAGTGGTCTGTATGGTAGTGTGGCGTGTTCCCAGAACAGTTGTGTCTGTTCTAGATTTACCTCATGCTAAATTAAAATGTGTCTCCAGGAAGCCATATGAACGATGAGCTGGAGAGAGTTCAGTGACTTATTCTGTGTGGGTCATCAGGTGGCTGAGAGGCACTCTTCAGCCTTTCTTGAGAGAATTTCTAATAACCGTGGGCTAAACATCCTGAGCTGTAATTACATGAAGGATTCTCAAGTGATTGGAGGCTTCAGTGATGTGGTGGCTTAATCACCAATCTCTGATCCCAGGGAGGGAAGTACACATTTCCTGGTAATCAAATTGTGCCTGGGCTGTGTAGGGAGCCCTCTCCTGACAATTGTGCTCAAGGATGGGGATGCCAGGAAGAGCCTCATCTGCCTTAAGTCATCCATGTTTGAAAACATAGATTATATAAAGTATGTCTAACACTGGGTGTTATTTCTTTATTTATATTGATGTTGAAAAGACTTTGGTAATCTAGTAATTTACAGATATCCAGAGAACTCTGACCAGGATGTTTGGTTTGGTTTGGTTTTTCTGAGTTAAACATGAATCAATCTTTCCTGTGCATGTACCCACAGTTCTCTCCTCACTTGGGGCTTGGCTTAATGTTCTACCTTTCAGATCTCTTTACCATCAGTATCATTAACTGTTGCTTCACTGTATTTCTTTAGAGAAATTCTGATCTGATGCAAACTCTAGGTTGTTACTGGGAGTAAATCATTAAGCTGAAAGAGTTCTATAGAAGCTAAGAGTAGAGTTATGGTGCTCTGCTGACCACTGTGAAAAGCTAGCAAAATGTCAAGCTGGCAGGATGGCCCAGTCAGTAAAGTGTTTGCTGCACAAGCATAAAGATCTAAGTTCAAATCTGCATTCCCATGTAGAAAGCTAAGCATGATGATGTACATCTGTAGCCCACAGTACTGGGATTGCAGTTAGGTGTATCCACAGAGCTCTCAGGCCAGCCAGGCTACCCAAAATGGAACAATGAGCTCCAGGTTCAGTGAAAGCCCCTTTCCCTTTGTGGAAAAGCAGTTGAAAAAAGCTACCTGACATCAACTTCTGGCCTTTGTGTATGTACAAAGTCAGTGTAACAGTCTGCCCCAGCCCACAAGAATTACACATGCCACTCTATGAAAAAAACCAACCATGGCCTATTATTGATGGTAACATGAAGGACAGAGGCATAGAGGTGGTGCTCCCATGGACACCATTGTCCCTTGGATATGGTGCCTCCCATAGTCTTCTGCAGCAGGAAAGGAAGCTGCTCCCTGTAAACTGCATGCTTACATAAGCCTTGGCATGTCTTCTGAAAAAAGAGACATGACATCCAAGGAGAGCAGAAGCATAGCCTTCAAGGTACAGTCTGTGTGCTGTTCACCGTCCATCCCTTTCCCTTGGCTGCTGTAGAGACTGCTGCTGCGAACACTGGTGTACAGATACTGCCTCAGTCCTGTCCACTGCTTTCAGATTCATACCCAGCAGTACGACTGAGGGCTCCTGCTAACAGGTTCTCATGTTTGGAGCTGCAACCACAGTTCTCTTGTGCTTGTACCACTTTATAGCTGAGAAGGGTTCCTGTCTCTACCCTTCAGCTTTCCTCTCTCTCCTCTTACGGTTTTTGATAGCCCTCATCCCAGAAAAGGGGTCCTTAGAGTGTTGACTTGCATTTCCTGATGTATTAGTGCCACCGGCCATGTTTTTATATATCTAGTAACTGCCTTTATATATTCTGTTTGAAAACATGTGTATGCAAGTCTGTCCCCCCCCCCCTTTTTTTCCCAAGACAGGGTTTCTCTGTGTAGCCCTGGCTGTCCTGGAACTCACTCATAGACCAGGTTGGTCGAACTCAGAAATCCGCCTGCCTCTGCCTCCCAAGAGCTGGGATTAAAGGTGTGTGCCACCGCTACCCGGCCTGTTTCCCATTCTTAAAGTAGGTTGTCTGGTGTTGAATTTCAAAAGTTCTCTTTATGTCCCGACCACTAAAGCTTATAACATATATTGTATCATTGAGTGTGTTATATGTAAGTATTCCCTCCCATTATATGCTTGGCCTCTTCACTGTTTTGATAGAATTTTAAAGATAAAATTTAAAAAGTAGTGTTTTTCTGTTCTTTTGTTGCACGTGCCTTTAGTGTCTATAAGAAATTGCAGCTTAATCTAGCCTTGTGCTCCACTACTCCTATAACTTCTGTGGTTTTATTTTGTACTTTGTGCTTTTGTCTCTGGGCCATTCTTAGTTAATCTTGAGGTCCACCATCATTCTCTGCATGAGGGCATCCAGTTTTCTGTTGGCGTTGGTTGGAAGGCTCTTGTCCTTTCACATGACCACGTGGTTGAGTTTTTATTCAGGGCTGTGAACTCTACTGATTGGCCTTTATGCCTTGCCTTGTGCCTGTCTCACTGGCTTTAAGTATTGTCCTTTTGGAAGTTTGGAAGCCAGGAAGTGTGAGTCCTCTAACTTTGTTTTCATTTTCAAAATTCTTTGGGGTGGGGGTGAGGTATTCTTGCAATCCCATATGAACTTAGGGATGGGCATTTTTTTGCATTGAAATTATGATAGTGATTGCATTACACACATGGACTGCACTGTGTGATGTAGCTGTCACTGCAACAGTATCAAGTCTATCAGGTCATGAACTTAGGATCTCTTTGCAAATATTTGTCATTTTCAGTCATTCTTTTATTGGTGTTTTGTAGCTTTCATTTATGGAATGCTTCCATTTCCTAGGCTAACACCTGAGGGTGTCACTCTTTCAGGTGCTGTTTGAAGTGAGGCTGTTCCTATTTTGGATCATCCCTCATTAGCACACAGAAGCACAACTGTTTTGTGTGTTGATTTTGCATGCTGCTACTCTGCTGATTTGCATAATCCTTGAACTGTTCTCATAACTCCCAGGTTGTTTTTCTTATGGTAGATTATTTCCAAGTTGAAGGATGAAATACTTCTAATAGAGAAAGAATGCACAGATCTTCAGCTGCACATGGCACGAACAGATTGGTGGTGTGAGAACCTGGGCCGGTGGAAAGCGTCCATCACCAGCGCAGAGGTATCATTGCTGTGGATGTTCTGTACGCCAGTTTTCCCTGGAGAATCAGGACTGCAGATCAGAAAGTGCACTCGTTCTTCCAGCCACCCTTGTCCACTCCCTTCTTCCCTCTATTTGCACTCTGGTCTGCTTGTGCATAAGTGGGGATTGACCATCTTCATGGTGTGGGTCTGATCTCAGTATTTCTGTATTTCCATAAATGGAAGTATTTGCATGATAAGAAATGAAGATTGTAATCATCTTTTATTGTTCCATTTTGTTCACATAGATCTCAGCCATAAGGCCTTTAATAATCAAATATTTTTTTCTCTTGTTATTTGGTTCTTTGAGAGGTTTGAAGGATACTCATTTTCCCTTTATTTTTCAGTGTATGTTAACTGTATAAAATAATGGATCTCATTTTGGTACTTTCATACAAGTATATAATGTGCTTTGATCATTTTCACCCCAACTTGCTTTCTCGTTCCCTGCTCTACACCCTTTCATTAGACTATAAAATAACTTTCATTAGGAGGAAAGAATTCATAAGCATTTACTGCATGGTTACTGCCAACAGCCTTCCTCCTCCCAAGTTAGGTGGAAAGCTCGGAAAGAAACAAGTCATACCCACCATACTTCAGACAAATAGCAAGGTTGTGTGTGGTAAGCGTGATGGCATAATGTTTCCTCCCATTGTTCTTTCAAGTGGCTTAGCTATTATGCTCCACTCTGCCATCATTTCAGCAGCTTGATGGCTAAATGAGAGAGAACTTAAAACTTACAACGTTTACCTCTAGATACAGCAAACCCAAAGCTTGTTCTCCAAGGACTGCTCTGTAGCTCCCACTGTGTGTGAGGGCTCATCAGGTGCCTGAGGGCATTTGTGAGCACTCCCATTGACCTAGACTGTGAAGCCAGCTGTGGCCTAAGGAAGACTGTGCTCAATCTTGGAATGCCATTTTAAAAAATGTAACCGTTGATAATTTCGCATGGTGATTGACTCAGGAAGTATTGCCTATAGGAGGGAGCCTTTTCAATTGTACTTAGAGCTGCATGAGCAGATTAAAATCTTCCAAATGCAGATGTGGAAAGAGGGAGGGGCAACCCCCAGGAAGTACTTTCCTCACAAAGCACTTGGCTCCAGTAAGCAGTCCTCATTTCT
The DNA here is from genome assembly GCF_008632895.1 of Mastomys coucha. Taxonomy (NCBI): domain Eukaryota; kingdom Metazoa; phylum Chordata; class Mammalia; order Rodentia; family Muridae; genus Mastomys; species Mastomys coucha. Next base: position 186,455,297 of record NW_022196905.1, on the reverse strand, counting down.
GGAGGTGGGTGTGATACCTTGATCACTGTAAAGATTAGGGAAGAAGAAAGAGGCATCACCAGGAAATGCTGTGTAAGATGCATGCCTTGACATCATGCCAGCTGAGCCTGTAGCCCACTTACTAAATGTGTGAAAAGTTGGCTATTTTGGGTGGGCCTCCACTTCCAACCTACATAGTAGAATAGTAATCCTGGCACACATGGTATATGTACTGTCCATGAAACCTAGTGTCTTTTTGCTTTTATTTTTGAGTCTTCTCTAATTTATGACATTAATTCAGGCTTAGATTAGTGTAATCACCCCTTTGTGTGTCTGTGTGTGTGTGTGTGTGTGTGTGTGTGTGTGAATTATGTAAAGTTGTTAGTAAAGAACCTCTACTACAGTAACTGTTCTCTGCTTGTTGTATCACCAGGCCAGGGTGTCTGCATTCTGAGGGGAAACAAAGCTAAGCATTCACTCACTGCCAGCCTCACTGACTTGGGCTCCTTTGTTGTAAGCCTGAGGTACCCGCTCTCTTCTCTGGCTGGTTTCCTTCTTGGACTTCTAATCTTTCTGACTTTGTTTTCTGTCTTGTGATAGAAAACCTGCTTCTCATGGGCTCTTCTGATTTAGACCGACTCAGATAATCCCCCTTATTTTAAGATCTATGATGTCATATAGCATGATCTAATTGCCAGAGTAAGATCAGTCATACTTAGAATCCCAGAGTTCATTTAGCACACCATGTAGGGCAGAGAGGAAAACTGTGTGTGTTGACAGGTTTGCTAAAAATTCTCTGAGGCATCTGCTTGTCATGACTTAAATTTCTTTGTTTTTTTGTTTTTATTTTTGTTTTGTTCTTTCAGGTGACAGAAGAGAATGGAGAGCAAATGCCTTGTTACTTTGTCAGGGTAAATCTACAAGAAGATGGAGGAGTTGAAACTAAGAACTGGACCGTCCCAAGAAGGCTCAGTGAGTTTCAGAATTTACATCGGAAACTTAGTGAGGTATGAATACTCTTGAACACAGGCTCGTGAACACGTGGCTGTCGAGTTTCTGAGCATGAAGAGATTTAAGAGCACATGCCATTCATAAAGGAAAATGAATTGCTCTTTCTGCATGCTCCTGATGCATTTTCAGCCTGGCATTTGGAAATGACTCATAGATCAAGCAATCTAGTCTACTCAGGACAGATGGTTGTCTGATTTCATAATAAATTGCTGTGGAACCCCAAAGATGTAAGAGACCAGGGGTCATCTAGGGTCAGTAGATTTTAAGCTGCATGCTGTAACCCTTTAAAGGCCGTGTGTCAAAGCAGTAAAAAGAGTTATAGACTGGAGTCAGCAGAGTGGAGTGGCTAAAAATACTCAGCCAGAGAGCTCAACCAGGATCCTAGATCTACCATTTCCTGCTCAGGAGGATTAAGGGAGTAAATGCTACATAGCAAGTAGAAGGCTATGTGGTACACAGAAAACACTTTAGTGATTCTGTTGCTGTTAGTAATAATGAGAATTGTATTGCTTTTATTTACATATATGATATATAATATAGATGTAGTTATTATAAATGTACATCATGGTTTGTAAACTAGCTTGTATTTTGTGTGTTTTAGTCAAAAAGTTTTGGAGGCCACCAATCTTGGTCAGTTTATGTATTTGATAGTTGAGGAAAACTAATTCTAGGCTTTAATTGACTTGCAGGGTGTGCGCATAGTAGTCAAGTCAGGCTTAGAACCTAGTTTGTTCTTTCCCTGTTTCCTCAGGCAGTTCCACTTTCCACAGAAGACAAGTTCCTCTTACAGCAGCAGTCAAGCTGACTTTCAGGCCGGTTTTCTCTTTCTCAGAGTGAACTAACACTGGAGAGGCCATGGTTGCCTCTTAGGTCTCTCTCTTGCCAATGAAGGGTGTCTCCTTCCTTTCATTTTGTCTGGGGTAATTTCCAACACCCTTAAGCAGGGACTCCCAGATGCTAACTTGTCAAGTCCTCTTAAAAGAATATTGGCCAAAATCTGAGTGCTGTACTACGGTATTTCACAGGCTGACTGTGGTCACTGTGTGAGTGTGGAGAACAGACCTTTATCTCAGCACAAGAATGACTAAAGCGAAGTATCAGCTTAGCTGGTTAATAAAAACAAAAGAGGAGACGGAGTTTGACATAAAATGGGCTTGCAAAATAAATGTTCTTGAAACATATAAAGGTAGCCCTACCACAACATTGTACAAATGAAACCATATGAAATCCACGCGTGGCCATTGACTGTTGTCCCCCATATGGACTGCTGGCTGGACATGTCTTCCCTGTCCACTTGCTACTGTGAGGTTCCTGCTGCGAGTCCCTTTGCAGTGGCTCATAAACAGTGGAAGCAGCTTTCCAGTTCACTGCCTCTTTGCTCCTCTGAATCGCCTGAGAGCCGTAATAAGGGTGAACCAGCACACACTGTACATCTAACACAGGTCTGACAGATGGAGGGCTCCACCGCAAAAGGAAGCCTGCTGTTATTATTTTATTACGACTAATATATTGAGTCTATGGTCTGTTTTTGGAAAGCAGTTACTAGAGCTCTTATCTATGTTTTATTCTTCTTTCCCTTCCTACCTCTCTCTCTCTTCCCTCCTTCCCTCCTTTCTCTCTTCCCTCCCTCCTTCCTTTCCTTCCCTTTCCTTCCCTTTCCTTCCTTTCTTTCCTCCTTTCTTCCTTCCTTCCTTTCTTTCTTTCTTTCTTTCTTTCTTTCTTTCTTTCTTTCTTTCTTTCTTTCTTTCTTTCTTTCTTTCTCCTTTCCTTGAACAAGTTAGAAACACATCTTACAGTATAAAACCTTGTGTTCTGGGCTTCCAGCCCTGTGTGATGAGCTGTGTGCTGTTCATGTGTCCATCCAATGCACAGTACTGTCCTGTTCCTTCAGGTTATTTGGTTACAGTGGTACATTTTAGCAGGATATGGTGATACATGGCAGGAATCCCAGCTTTAGGCATGCTGAGACAGGAAAATCACAAGTTCAAGGTCATGGTGGGGATAGCATAGAGGAATAGATCTATTTGCTTTGTTCTAACTGTAATTACAAACTTTCTTAAGATTAAAATGTAGTTTCAAAAGAGTAACATTTAATCTTTCTTCCTACAGTGTGTCCCATCTTTAAAAAAAGTCCAGTTGCCTTCTCTCAGTAAGCTGCCTTTCAAATCTATAGATCACAAGTTCCTGGAAAAGTCTAAAAATCAATTAAATAAGTTTTTACAGGTAAGCAAATGGAAAGTATTGGATATGAGGGTCAGATCTATTTGGAGCTAAACTGTCACTATCCCAAGAGCTTGCTAGTTTTCTGTGTTTTTCCACGGCATTCCCAGTTTATGTTGTCAACCCCACACATGTCTCCCCTTCACCATACCTGCTCTAAAGATGCCTACCCCCTCCCCAAATCATCATTTCATCAGCAGTTGATGGCTTCCTTTAGTTTCTTTACTTCCAAACCCTTCCTCTTATAACACCGGATAAAAAACACATACAGCTATTGCTAATCTGTATTACAGCTATATTAGCTCACATATAAACTTGATTACTGACAGGGTGTGCTGGAGCACACATTTAATCCCAGCACATGGAAGATGGAGGCAGGTGGGTTTCTGTGAGCTCAAGTCCAGTCTGGTCTATATAGTGAGTCCCAAGCAGCCAGGGCTGTATAATGAGACCCTGTCTCAAAAGAACAAAACAAAACAAAAACAAAAACAACCAAAGCCCTTAGTTTATACTTGTTCTTTCTCCTAGGCAGATAAGTATGTATGGGACTCCAGGACTTCCAAGCTTAAGGACCAGAGTAAACAGTTACATGTCTGTATGAACAGTTGCTGTCTGGAGAGGGGTGGCACAGCTAGACAAGAAAGCCACTGTACCTGAACATAGACATTAAAGCTTCTTTTGTGGCATCTATGTATAATATGCAGATTTTAAGTTGGTCAGTTACAGACAATCAAGTTTTCTTACAAAATCAGTAGCTCGGGATCTTTGAGTTGTATGCAAAATAAGAATTCTCACGGCATGAAGCAACACTAAGCACTGTCTGCACACTGTCTTCCACAGGCTGAGTTGTTAGGCTGCCATCATTTATTTGCATTTAAGACCACTGGCGAGTGATGTAACAGTTTATTTCTGAGAAACAGCAGCCCTTTGCTTGCTTGCTTGTTTTATTTAGAACTGTGGTGAAGGTGAGGCCATGCCATAGTCAGTGCTGTCTAGTTTGCCTCGTAGCTTTCAGCAGCCCAGGTAGTTTTCTGGGTAGGAGTAATCAATCCTCCTCCTTCCTCCACAGAACCTGCTTTCAGATGAAAGACTGTTCCAGAGTGAAGCACTTTATGCCTTTTTGAGCTCTTCTCCTGACTACCTCAAGGTCATTGATGTACAGGGGAAAAAAACCTCCTTCTCATTGTCTTCGTTTTTGGAAAAACTTCCTCGTGACTTCTTCTCCCATCAGGAGGTGAGTAGTCCAGAGGAAGGCCTGGTCAGTGCAGTCCAGCAGGTAGCTTTCTGAAGCTTGTTCGAAAGGAGAGATGCTGCTGAAGAGCAAATGCATCTGCTTCCAATGGTCATGTTCACATTTTGGCGTCAGTTACTTAGGCATCTACAATGCAGATATACAAGGATAAATGACAGGTAAATATGTGGACTGTGAACAGGAAATGCTGCCACAGCAGTGTCTCAGGATGGGGAACAGAGTTAAGGCCATCAGGGAAGAAGTTGGCCTGTGCCTTGGGACTGAGGGCTCGGGGAGGAGGGTGTGTCCGTGGGATAGAGGGCAGCTCACTGGACTAGCCTGGCAGGTGTCTATTGTGTGCTTCTGGAAGATAAGGCAAACGTATTGGCAGGGTAGGGGCTGAAGCTTCATTCTTGGACAAGGAACATGTAGAACCAGGAAGAACCTGGCAGCAATGTGTATGGAGAAACAGCAAACATATTCAGTCTTGCTATACCCACCCGTCTACTCCAGTCAAATCCAAAATATTGGGGGTAAAAGCCTAATTAGGATTAGAGGCAATAAGGATCCAAAAGGAGTTCTGTGCCTCCTGGATATTCAGACAGTCACTGGTATCTCCTAACTCAGACGTGTTCCAGATTAGTCTTTCCAATCGTCAACACGCCCTCTTATTTTAGGCATAAAGGTACCCCAAGAAATGATTCATTGGGCATTGTTTCCTGGCCAGCACAATGTTTCCAATCTATCCTAGTTTAATACCAAGCTGTCCCTAGCTTGGAATTTCTCTCAAGGATTCTGCCTTGCAAGACAGGTTTTCCTCATAGCTAGCAACAGAGGTCAAGCACATTCTTCAGGGCAGACCCACAATAGTTAGAACTGTTTTACATACTAGAGAGTAATCGAAGGGTTTCCACTCAAGGACTTTAGCTAGAAGTGTTAGGTCAGAACTTCCTAGTCATTGCCTCCAGCAGAACCAGAGAATTAGCATAGGAATATCAAATTAGCCCCAGCAGGGAGGGGCACCATTGGTCTTCTGCCTGCTTCACAACTGGATGAGTGATCTTGGTCAGTAAGATCACTGACCTTGATGTGTCACCTGCCTACGTGACTCTTGTCATCTGCCCTGCTTTCTGTATACCATATAAGCCTGCTTTTCACTTTGTATAGAAGGACTCGCACTAGGACTTGCACTGGCGCTCTGACTAGAACTAGAACTTAGATGGGCTAGGACTCTGACTCATGCAGTCCACAGTCCCCTGGGCCCAGAGCTTTTGGGTGGGTGGGGGGGGGTGTAGCACCAGTCCAGAGGAGATAGCTGCTGCTTTAGACCCAGTGTGTTTTAGATGGCCTCAGATGTACCTTAACTGCTGAACTGCCTGATTTATCATTTCTCTTTTGCAATGACTGTAAAAGTCTGATGTCATTTTTAAGAAATACATTCAGATCCTGTACTTCATGTGTCAGCCGGCCTGCGCACAGTCTCATAGTCTGAATCTCAGGCTGAAAGGATGTACAAACTTTGTTTGCTGTCTAGCAAATTAGAAGATGCTAGCCTCTAAAATCTGCTTGTTTATCAGGATTGGTTTGTTGAGTGTGCACAGAGAGAGCGACCATGAACTAGAGTGTGGTATTTAATTGCATTCTGAATTAGGAAGAGAAATACCCACATCTCTATTCAATCTCAGTGTGAAACCCCTGTCTTTGGGGCTCCTCTGACACCTCCTTCCTCCATGCCTGCTTTGCCCTGGCTAGCTTTCCTCTGCTACCCTGTTTTAGATGTGGATTCCTTATAAATGACTTGGTCACTACAAAATTGTTCTCTAAAGTAATCTCAGTGCTCACCTTCCTCAACCCCTCTGAAGTATTTAATGTTCCTGGACTGGTGAGAAGCTGGGGAGTTTCAGAGGATTCCTTGTGCTTCCAAGAAACTCTGTTGGGTTGCTCACCAGATAACACCCAACATCCCATAATAAGTCTCGTGCCTAGTTTCACAGCCTCAGCTTTCCTTTTAAAATTGTATTGAAGAATTTTCATATGGTGTATTTCAGTCAGATTTTTCTCCCTCTCCAACTCCTTCCAGATCCTCCCCTCTGCCTTACCCAGTGTCACCCTTTCCAAGACAACAAACAAACCAACCAACCCCCAGTCCCTGAGCCTTGAGAGGGATTTGATGAAGACAACCTGTTTAGGACTGAGTGCTCCAAACTCTCTCCCTCTCTGCACACTGTCCAGTCATGGGTCTGTGGTAATTGCCATCTGCTGCAAGGAGAAGCTTCTCTGCTAGCAACAGTAATGACAAACCTGTCGTGAGGAGTCATTTTATTGCTGTGCTGTTTTTAAGTTAATGGTAGGAGGTTTTCCCCTAGGTCCATGATCTATGTACTCTCAGAGTTTTGGCTTCCTTAGCAGTGTCAAGTATGAATTCCATGTCATGGAGTGAGCCTTAAATCCAACTTAAAAATGGGTTGGTTACTCTCCTGACAGTTGTGCTATTGCACTAATCTGCCTTGCAGGCAGGTTACTGTTGTAGATCTCAGGGTTTGTAGCTGAGTCATATTGATAATTATCTTTCTTGTCTGGTATCATGCAGAGGATCTTTCAACACAGTAAATTTTAGCCAGTAGTAGTGAAGCTTCAACTTAATTCAACTTAACTTCTCTGTGTTCAGGGACATAAGTATGATCTTCAGCAACAGGGTCTTACCATCAAGTTGTGGTGAATAACCAATAGCTTCGGGAATAACCTGTGATGTTCAGGGGTGTCCACGGGGCCTCTTTGGCCAGTGACCCAACAAATGTAACCCATTTTTGGCTCTGGAGTTAGTACTTTCCGATTTGTTTGTTTGTTTGTTTGTTTGTTTTGAAGACACTAGAATGGCAATCTTCAGCTTTTCACTGCTTGGTCTTTGGGCAGCACCTCATCCTGCCTTGGGAAAACTGCCATTTCTGTATGTCAGTCTCCACAGACCACAGACCACTGTCAGCCACTGAGAGTCTGGGCCTCATTGCATTCATGTGCACCAGCCTGGTGCCTGACATATAGTCAAGTTTGAATTGAAATATATAGATCAGGAAATGAGACTAGCTAAAGTGTATGGTAGATGCTTGAAGCAAAACTTTAAAAATATCTCAATTACTTTAAAATACACATATTTTTAAGAGAAATGAATTAAACACCATTTTGGTTAAAAGTCTTTTAAAATGCAAAAAAACATCTCATCATCTTTTGGGCAACTGTATTACAATTCCCTGATTATTTAAAGAATGTCCTCCCCAACCCCCCAGCCCCGGTTAGCTTATTTCAAGCTTTGAATCTGGCTGTAGAGTCAGGCTGTCCCCTGAAGGTGGACAGTGGTAGAGTAAGGGTAAGGTGGAAGTGGGCAGCTTGGAGTCTGTACTTGAATTCAGCTACATTTTCCTGGGTACATGACCTGCTGCCGATCCTGCAGGAGGAGATAGAAGAAGACAGCGACCTATCCGATTACGGGGATGAAGTGGATGGGAAGAAGGATGCCTTGGCTGAACCGTGTTTCATGCTCATCGGGGAGATTTTCGAACTTCGAGGAAGTAAGTCTCTTTGATGAGCAGTGGGATTTATTGATCATTGCTCTGCTTCTGTCATGTATTTGATGTATTCGTATCCATGTGTTCATTCATCTAAGTCATACTTTAAAGACACTTCAGGTGTCACACTTCATCCTTGGTGCTGAAGTACAGCCTTAGGACACATAGAATTTCTGTGTCCCTGAAACTTGGCTTCCAGGTGTACTCAGCATTGTACTCCTCTGAATTAAAACAGAGAGAATGCTGGGAACTCTTTTCATGTGATTCAGTATAGTTTCATTGTCTTATCACCAGAACTTACTCAAAAAATGACTTGCAAAGCCTGTGATTAAAGTGCACTTTTGATGCCTGGGTAATGTTGTGGATAAATATCATATATCATAAGTGTATATTGAATAATTTCAATAACTAAAGTTAAAGCTAAAATAAACTTTACAAATGGAGGCTAGCTAAATTTCTTAAGAAATGGCCATGATATAATAATAACATTCAAATATTAAAATCTTTCAGGTGAAAAATTTTTTAGCCTTGTAATGTAGAGTCTTTTAAGATAGTTGCTGATCTTTAACTTAATCAGTATCGTCAGTATTACACTCAGTCTTTCTCTCTTCAGTGAAATCTTGCCCACAAATCTGTACATCTTTCCATTTCTCACAGAGGTAGGAACAATGAGAGTGCAGCATCTTTCCTGGTAGCATCTTTCCCATAAACTCCAAGAGATGAAAACACTCTTGAGCCTGTGTCAGAGCCAGTCCCAGGCCTAGGAGGATGCTGAATGCTGGCATTTTAGCCTGCTCATCCTCCACTGAACTTCTGCTCAGAGCATGTTTGATTTTGTCAGTGACATTTCTGAGAGAAATAAATAGAATGCCTTGATAATGAGACGGGATGCATTTGCCATCAGCAGACACTTTAGGCAGCTGCAGCTGCCTTCATGCTTAGAACAGGCATGACTTTAATAGGAGTCAAGGGATCATTTGGGCAGGTGGGGGCTGGGAATGAGGAAGGACAGGACAAGTACTAGAGTGAGGATACCCAGTAATGAGAGGGAACTCAGCAAATGTCTGCTTCCTCTTTGTGTTTGGTATACAGAAGGACCTAGTAAGGCAGAGTCTTATTTTAAACCCCTCAACTGTCAGGCATTCTTCCTAGAGTTACATCTGTGATTAGACCCGCTGGCTATGAACTCTCTCTCCTGACCTAGAAAGGCCAAGCAAATCTATCATCATGAACAGAAATGTTCATTCTAGCCTAAAGGCCAGCCTAAAATAAACACATCTACATACTTGGTGCTATTCCAGAAAATACCATACAGAGGTTCCAGGCATCTCTGAGTCCAAGGCTTGACTTTTATTTGGGGGTGGTTAAGTTTTTAACTAGGCATTGAGATTCATTCAGAAGTTAGGAATGCCCTTCGATACCTTGATCTAGTGTTGGCTCTGTGCCAGTTGCTGCTCTTGTGTAATCATCCTTGGGAGAGGGTCTTTGGAAATTTATTCCTTTTAATTTTCTCTACTAGATCCAGAAGGCCTGAACGGTTGGCTCCATTGTGGCCAAGTCTCTGTTTTTTACTTCTTCCTTTGTTAGTTGCCAAACATTCAGGGGCTAGAGATGCAAATATGAATTTTTAAAACTTGGTTTATATTAAAATTTATAAACACAAAAATATAATATTTTTCCTTTTTTGGTTTACATTAATATTCTACATCTCTAAGTCTCTATGTTAGTAATAAAAGTTATGATAAGTAGAATCCATCATGCACAAAAAATACCCTTACTTGTGGTATTTTAGGGTATATTAGGGTATTTTAGACTGTCTTAATTAGGGTTTCATTGCTGTGAAGAGACACCATGATCAAAGCAGCTCCTATAAAGGGAAACATTTAAGTGGGGCTGGCTTACAGATCAGAGGCTTACTCTATTATCATGGTGGCAAGCATGGCGGCACACAAGCAGGCATGGTGCTGGAGAAGGAGCTGAGAGCGCTAGATCTTGATCTGCAGGCAGGAGACTGTGTGTCACACTGCTTGAGCATAGTATACCTCAAGCCTGCTTCCACAGTGACATACTTCCTCTAGCAAGGCCATACCTTTTCCAACAAGGCCACATCTCCTAAAAGTGCTACTCCCTATGGGCTGAGCATTCAAACACATGAGTCTATGTGGGGCATACCTATCAAATACCACAGGGACAGAGGAGTACAGGCCCACTTTAAACTCATCCTCTTCCAGATGAAGGGCCTAAGGTTCACAAGGTGATGTATGCTCAGCTGCCCTAGAAGATGTTGCAGGAAAAGAATTCACATTTTATTCAGGACTCTGATCTTAAACTTATCATTTCTTGCCCCCATTTGAACACACAAGATATAAAAGTACACTGTTGAACAGACTAGTGTACTCCAAGCAGTCAGGGCATCACTTCATTCACATTTGCTAAGGTCTGCCAACATTCGAATACAGACATTTCTACTGAAAATTCTGTTAGAAAATTGGAAGCAGAAATCTACAATAGGAACTGGGCTGTCTGCTGTGGACCAGCCATGCTATCAGCAGCCCAAGGCAGCTCTTCTGTACAGCTCTTCTGTAAAGCAGAAGAAGAGAGGAGGGAGAAACCCTTTTCAATCTCACCTCTTCATTTGCCTACTGCAAAAAGAGACCTTGGTCAGAGTTTCCTGAGCAGGAGTCCAAACTCAGACCACTCTCCAGAAAGTGGATCCTGTGATCGATGCTTAGATTCAGACTGGATCAAAGGAAAAGATTGTATGCCTTGTTGAGCTGTGAAATTGTGACGCTTGTAATATCCTATGATAAATGTTCTCTTCTGGCTTATATTTTAGTGTTTAAATGGGTGCGAAGAACATTAATTGCTCTCGTTCAGGTCACTTTTGGAAGAACCATCAACAAGTGAGTTGTTCAAAATTACCATTACCCTTTGTCTGAATATTGAATTGCCTTTTGGTACAGCAGCTGATGGGTTTGAGAAGTGTCCTTCCTTCGTATTTTGATTCTGATACAATGCTGAGGCTGGTAAGGAAGCACATGCATGGTGAACAGATGACAGACATTTGAGCTATTCCAGCATTCACTTTTAGAGTTGAAGTAGTATTAAAATGTCAGCTCTTCATGTGTGGATATCCATGGTGGAGGACTCTGTTTAAGCTGCATCACAGTATCCACTCATATAAAGCATTTGCATAAGTAGTCTCCTATAGGACAGTTTAGAACTGTCCATAAAGTGTTCCATATTTGACATTCAGTCACAAAAGCTCTGGGTCTTCATGAGAACTCATGATCAGCCTGCATTACTTGCTAAGAAGCTCTTGGTGTTGCTCATGGCTGCAAGAGCAAGCCCTCTACAGCAGTCTGAGCAAATGCCTTCAGAGATTAGTGCTGCTCCCATCTCAGTGGGGAGGAGACAAGTGATGAGACAGTATGGCTTCCTGAGCTCACCCCTGTGCTGTTCTGTAGAGTTAACCTGCCTTCTTGTCTAGTGACCTCGCCCTGTTTACGGTATCTCTGTGCCTGGAATTTACAGCTGCCACTGTCAGGTTCTTTAAAATAACTACCCAAAATAAAGTAATTTCAAGAGATGAGCGTTAGGACTTTCTGCAGAATAGAAGTGTGAGTGAATGTCTAAACATTTAAAAAGTAAACCAGTTTGTATATAGTAAAGTAAGTTTTGAGGTGAAAGTATTGGTTTTCCAAGTGAATAATTTACTGTTGAGCATTGGTGAAAGTTGTATTATGTAAGCTTATATACAATTCTTACAGGAAATACTATAACGAGAACTTATTTTTTGTTGATCTATATGTATTCCTGGTGGTCGCAGCAAACATTTACTTCTGTTTTATTTCTAAAATTTAAAAAAAAAAAAAGGAACTTATTTTTTTTGTTGATCTATACATATTCCTGGTGATCACAGTAAACATTTACTTCTGTTTTATTTCTAATTAAAAAAAAAAAACAGTTCAAGTTGTTTGTCAGAGGCTTGCTTAGTTAACTTAGTGTCCTTAGATTGGAGGAAGGGCCCATTTAATGCATTTTTTATATCTTGGGAAAACCTCATTAGTACTGACAGGCTTTAGATTAAGAAACTCCCAGGTGCCTTCTTCCCCCTCATTCTTGAACTTGCTAATGTATTTTCCTTGTCAGATTCAGCAAATCATGTGTTCTTCCCTGTTCCTCTGCTGACAGTGGCCCCTGCTCATAAATGAGCAGCCGTGTTTGTGAGTGGCGGGTTACTGCAGGGAGCCTGAGGAGCCTCTTGCAGGAAACTTTGAGGTTGTTCATGCTGGGGGGGCTTGCTGCATGGCAGGGACTATGGTGCCTCTGGTACATGCCGTTTGCCTTCCACAGAGGCCAGCACATCTTAAAATTAAGTCATAGTGTTTGCCAGCCTCTTGTCTTGAAGCCACCATGGTTTCACATGCTTGATTTGCTTCAAAGGCTTTTGGGTGATCAAAAGAAAACACTTGGGCACCAATCTTTCCTAAGAGTTGCCTAATGTTCAGTCACAAATTGAAATCTCTTCACGGAGTGCAAGTGGTTAACCCAGAGCAAAACTACAGACAAGTGTGTTGTTGCCAGCACAGAGACAAACAGGAGGCTGGCCATTACTTTTTAAGACAGAAGTCCTTTTAAGCAGATAAGTGAGTTTCTTTGTCTAGATTTGAATTGCATCATATTTGGTCATGTTTGGTTTTTCATCGTGAAACAGGTAACAGCTCAGTTTGACTCAGTTTAATCCTTTTTCAAAATTAATTGATCACTGCGTGTGAAGTGGTGAGCTTGGAGCATCCGCTCATTCCCAGGGAGATGTCACAGAACCCTTGCTCACTCTTAAAAATCTGGCTGAGTCGGGCTCCTATGAGATTACTGTTGGCATTAGTTAATTAATGAGTCCCCACTCCTGGGCCTCCTAACCTAGGATGAGCCTTATCCTCTCCAGCCACTCTCCTTTTCAGCCTGACAGCGACTTCTGGGCTCTTTGAACTGTGTTCACTTGTCTGTTGCTAAGGAAATGGTTAAAGTTTGATCTATGTAGGATTATATAGAAGTCTTACCTAGGTAAAAGCCATTTCTGCACAACTGTGCTGGTCGAGTATGCCCAACCCAGGTTTCATGCACATGACCCTTTGGAGTTGACTTGTAGTGCTAGATCCTTGAAAGGCATCCTTTCTCCTTGCCAATGAGCATAATGTGCTCTCTGTGGGCCAGAATATTTTTCCCCAGGACTCTCTGCTGTAGTCACTCTAGGAGGGCCAGTAAAAAAAAAGCATGGCTCTCCTATAGGACTTTAGGGCCCAAGGGTGTTCCTTTTCATCAGTCTCAGGAAGTGGGTTCGGACTTCCAATTTATAAGGGTCATGGAGAAATGATTAATGTCTGGGGAGCTGAATCCTCAGATAGATATCACTCCTCTCTCCTCACCTCTACTGTTTGGAAAAAAGGGGCCGCTGGAAGTGTGAATCCCATATTCTCTGTGTGTGAAAAAAGAAGAAAAAAAACCAGAAACTAATGTTAGCCCAGCCCCAGGACTGAGTTGGTCATCCAGTATTGCTGGAAGGAGCGCTAACTTTCGCGGCCGCAGTTATAAAGTAGATTATTCATCAGACATTTAGCTCAGGCTGTACCTTAACCCACCCACTGACAAATGCCTTCTGAGAACACAGTATACAGGTTTTGCAAACTTCATCCAAGCAATATTTATCTCTTGAAAGGCAAATCCGGGACACCGTGAACTGGATGTTCAGCGAGCAAATGCTAGTTTACTACACTAGCGTTTTCCGGGACGCTTTCTGGCCAAATGGGAAACTGGCTCCTCCACCAAGAATCAGAAGTGTAGCACAAAGTCAGGAAACGAAACAGAGAGCACAGCAGAAGCTGCTTGAAAACATTCCAGGTGAGGCCTTAGCCTGAGAGAGGTGGGAGAGTGTGCTCACTGGGAGGCGTTGTTCCCAGCATCCCCCAGGAGACTACTCATCACCTGCTCAGAGACAAAGAAAACCTTAACAGCAACTTTCCATTGCTAATATCACACTTTGTGCTTTAGAGATCAGGCTGAAGTTTACCATGAAACTTTAGAAATGTGCTTAAAAACACACATATATTTTAATTACTAAAACAAGTAGTAGTGAATACTAAAATTGAAGCCTTCAAGAATGTTCTTCAGTAAAAAAAAACTAAAACTTTTGTTTTAAACGTTCAAGAGGACTGGCCAGTTATGTCTGCCAGGCCTGAGTGCTTTACTTTCTGTGTGTTGTACTGTATCACTTGAGGACAGAAATAGTTTTTTCAGAACTCAAGATACAAAGCACTTGTCAGCAAGGTGCCTACTATTGTCACCTTGACAGGAACTGGAATCACTAAGAGACAAGCCTCTGGCCTCTGGGCATGCCTTTGGGAGATTGTCTTGATTAGGTTAACTGAGGTAGGGAGCCCCACCTTAAGTGTAAGTGGTGCCCTCCCCTGGGGCGAGGTCCTCTTCTGCAGGAGAAAGAGGGCTGACCACCAGTCTGCTGCTCTCAGCTTCCGGACTGTGGGGCAGGGTCATCAGCCTACTTGGGCTCTGGCTACTGTGGGAGCCAAAATAAACCCTTTCTCCTTATGCTGCTTCCTTCATCCAGAGTATTTTAGCACAGGCAGCAGAGGTACCAAATATACCTAGCACGGGCACAGCCCTGAGTCCAACCCTCAGCACTGCAACAGGACATGTTTCTTTTCCCAGATACACTTCAGAGCCTTGTTGGACAGCAAAATGCCCGCCATGGTATAATAAAAATATTCAAGGCGCTGCAAGAGACAAAGGCCAACAAGCACCTGTTATATGTGAGTAAACAGATCCCCAGAGGACTCTCTATTAGGTTGTATATTTCTGTTATATGTGAGTAAGCAGGTCCCCAGAGGACTCTTTATTAGGTTGTATATTTCTGTTTGCACACTAGGATACAGTCCTTCACCTTCTGAGTTACTTTTATCACTTTTAGCCCTGGGTCTGTGTTTTATGTATCCTTCTGTCTGTCACCTCGTTTGACTGAGATGATGAAGGGGTGCAGCAGTGCTCAGCAAACAGTCAGCTGTCTGCCGTCTGAGTTAATGTCTCTACATGACTGTATGCTTTCTGTTATTTCAGCAAAAGAAGCTGTTTTCTGTTCCTTTTTCTGATTAGAATTAACATCAGCTAGGTGTGGGTGTACATGCCTACAGTCTACTACTCAGGAGATAGAAAGGCCCATGTGGGCTACCTGACATGTTGTCTCAAAATAAATAAATAAATAAATAAATAAATAAATAAATAAATAAATAAAACAAAACCAAAGAATAAGTACCAATCTATAACGTGACAGACGGAAGGCTGTGTCTAATAGCGCATAGGATAAATCTGGTTTGTGTAGTCTGATCTCCTTTTGGGGCCACCTGTCTTCTGAGGATGATCTCTGAACTCTCAGTAGATGCTCCTCTCAGACACAGACATTTTGAGCACACCCTTACAGCCTCTTCTTTGCCTTTCTTTCTGGGCAGGTGCTGATGGAGCTGCTGCTGACAGAGCTCTGTCCTGAGCTGAGAAGTCACCTGGATCAGTTCAAAGCTGGTCAAGTCTGAGATGGCACAAAAGCAACCGCCAGAGAAATGTCTGTGTAAAAATAGACATTAAACATTTTCCTCTTTTGCACAGAGGGCCTGACAAGAACTATAGTGATTTTTATTTCTGTGCCTCCCTCTAGTTTTATGTGAAGTGAGCAGAATCAGGAGGAGGAGGACAGATACTGTGGTAGGCAATAGAAAACAGACTTTAAAGCTCAACATGCTGATTGAAGTACAATGTTAATATGTGATAAGATCATAGGAAATATTTTAAATATTTATGAAAAGTTTTGTTGTTAAATGACAAACTCTGAATATTGTACAGTTAATCTCCTCACTGAGGATTCTGAACATTCCTGTGTCTCACATGTATTGAAGACCACTGTTGTGCAATGCTTGGTATAAAGTTATTGTGAAAATTTTATTGTTTTTATTTTTACCAAAGATTTCCCATAGTTTGAAGCATTTGAAGCAATAAAACATAAAAATGAATTCCCAGTGCTCAAAGGTGTTATGGCTTTAGTTACCAAAGGAGCTTGGGCCTGTGTAACTCAGATTTGTGGAGAAGCTTTTCAGAGAAAGCGGTGGCCACTGTGCAAGCAGGGCAACACTTGCTACTGATTAGTAAAAGAAAGGCGGGCAGTGAGGAGTAAAAGAAAGGCGGGCAGTGAGGCCCTGGGGAAAAAGGGTGTGAGCTGAGCCTGGGAGCATTAGCCTCACAGGCAGGGAGCAGAAGAAGGGAGTTGCTTCATGGAGTTGAAAATTCTGTCTTTGCACCATGAGGATGTTAGGTGAGGTCCAGGGTGGGAACTGTCCCAGTGATAGTGGGACCATGGACAAGTCACTGAATCCATATTCTTGGGCTTAGTCACCTGGCAGTAGTAGCCACACACTATCCTTTCTCTAGTTTCTAGAAACACCAAAAGCAAAAGGCCAAGTTGCAATCTGAATGAAAGAAAAAAATAGGTTTATTGTACTAATAGCTCACAACTGACACGTTCTTGATGGGACACCGTTCTGAAAGATGGATGATTAGCACAGGATAGTTTCATCATCGAGGGTTCTAATCATATAGCTTGTTGGTCTCTTCTTTCAAACTATGATGGTATTTAAGACTTCAGGCACAACTGGGGTTGCATATTTTATACAGGAGAATTGTCTTTCAGTGAGGTATTGAAAAGACCACTTAGTAGATTCAGGGAAGAGAAATAATGTGAAGTGGCCAATGTATCACAATGTATTCCAACCCACCATTTAAACTCTAGGTGTTGAATTTAAACTGCATATAACAAAAAGATACTCTTAACTCCTATGTCTCTTTATCTGATAATCAACTGTAATGAATCCAGAAGTTTCGGCTTTTTTTTTTTTTTTAATGTAGTAAGTTGGAATTCTCAGTCACCTGAGATAAATACAGCTCTTCTCCCCAGTGAAAATGAGTCACAGCGGGAGTTTGTAGATGCCAGGCCATCAGCTCCAAGGTGAATACAGTAAGTGCACTGAAAGTTAACATTCCACATTGGGTTCCCATTCGGGCACCTGCCATAGTAATTTGGATGAGAATGTCCCGTAGGTGTTGGGCTCTTGTCTTTGAACAGTTGGCCCCTGGTTGGTTGTAATGCTTTACAAGTAGAGAGTTGTTAGGGGAAGTATTTCCCTAGAGACAGGTCTTGAGAGTTAACAGTTCTCACCCTATCCCAAACCCCCCTTTCCCACCTCCTCTCAGTCTCAGAGTGAGCTCTCAGCTTCCTGATCTGCCACCATGCCTTTCCCACCGCCATCATGAACTCTGACCCTCGGGACCATAAGCCAAAGCACACCATTTCTTTGATAAGTTTCCATGGTCATGGTGTTTTACCATAGCAACAGAAAAGTAACTAATGCACTTGTTAAATTTCCAACAACTTTGGAAATGTTTCTTTTTTATTTTATTATTTTCAGTGTTAGGAAATCACACTCAGGGCCCCACTCATGCCAGGCAAATGTTTTTACCCTGAGCTCTACCTCCATCCCTGAGACTCACTTTCTTTTTATTTGCTGGTATCTTTCTTATACTGGGATTGGATCCAGGGTCTTGTCAAGTGCCTTACTGCTGTGCATCGTGACTTGCCTCTTAAAGGTTTTATTTTGAGACTGAGGTCTTATCAAATCATCCAGGCTGGCTCCAAATTTATGATCCTCCTGCATCAGCTTTCTAAGTAGCTACACTTCTGATTGGATACCACCACACCTCACTGAGTCCTGCACTTTTCTTTTCTTCTCTTTTTTGAGACACAGATAGGCTTCTCCTCTTGCTTCCATGGCTCAATGATGTTATATGAGTTTCTTTTCTGTTGTGATAAAACACTTTGACCACACATGACATAAGGAAAGGGAGTTTATGTGCCTCACAGTTCCAGAGCGATAGAGGGCTTTATGGTGGAGAGGTAGGCAGAGCAGAGAGAGTGGGAAGCTAAGGGCTCACATCTCCAATCCAACGCCCAAAAGTTGAAAGTAAGGTGGTCTTTAAACTCTAAAAGCATGGGCCAGTGTCAATAAATCCCTCCCCAAACAGTCCACCAGCTGGGGAGCAAGTGTTCAAATAAGGGACCTATGAGGACTGGCTGTTCTTCCAGAGGACCCAGGTTCAATTCCCAGCACTCACATGGCAGTTTACAATCACACATCTCCAGCTCCAGGGGAATCTAAACACTCTATTCTGGCCTCCACCAGCACCAGTCATGTGTGTGTGTGTGTGTGTGTGTGTGTGTGTGTGTGTGTGTGTCATGCACAAATATACATTAGGCAAAACACCCATACACATAAAATAAAATTTAATTTTTCAAAGGAAAATGACATTCGATTTATAAAATAAAGTCACACCAGCTAATATGCTGACAAAAAGGGGAATTAAGATAACTTTAAAACCTATTGTTTTTAAGACATTTCACAAACATGGCACTACACAATTAAAATATAACTTTTACTGTTTTCACTGTCACCTTTTTCTTTAGTAGATTTCATTGACAGTAAGATAGACTTGCTAATTACATTTTCTTTCTTTGTTTCTGAGACAGAGTCTCATTATACCCCTGGCTAACCTCAAACTCAAAAGATAACCACTTGCCTCTGCCTCCCAAGTGCCACCTAGCCTGCTAATTTAATTTTTATACAATATTTAGATGTGTGTCACAAACATAAGGAAAATGTCTGCTAATTAATTTCATAAGTATTTAGAAGTTTCTTCAAAGTGAGGGCGAGAGTATCAGAGTGAAGAGAAAATCTACAAAATAGGAAAAATTCTTCATCAACTAATAATAACTTTAATATCTATATCTTAATATCAAAGAACTATAAAAATTAAACAGTAAAACCCAGAATTATGCAACCAAGGAGATGGGCAAAATTCCCACCTATACCACTCCTGGGTGTGTGCCTAAAGGATTCTGGACAACACACCACAGAGATAAGCATCCATATTTATCTCTGGACTATTCACAGTAGCTAGGAAATTCAACTAGCTTATATGTCCATTTACAGATGAACGGAGAAAGAAAATGTGAAACCAATGCATCCATAATAAAAAGCAACATAATTTCTGGAAAATGGATGGGACTGGAAGTTATTATGTTAAATAAGACTTCAAAGGGCAAACCTGTGTTTTCTCTGACATGGAACCAAGATTTGAAAATGTGTGCATGTTTAGAGCAGTGTCTGTATTTATCTATGTGTGTTCATAGCTCATGAAAATAGAGGATCGTGAGAGGAGGGGATCCCAAGGGAAGTGGGAAATAATAGAAGGAGAAATTAGCTGGGGAAATGAAAGGGGCTGTCAGAGGTGCCTTGTTGGAGTCACAGTGGGGGTGTGGTTCAAGGAGGGAGGCGGTTAGGCAGGGGAGGGGCTGTCTGTGGGGTGTGGTTCAAGGAGGGAGGTGGTTAGGCAGGGGAGGGGCTGTCTATGGGGTGTGGTTCAAGGAGGAAGGGCAGTGAGGGAGGGGAGGGGCTGTCTGTGGGGGTGTGGCTCGAGGGAGG
>NW_022196905.1:186432715-186435581 GCF_008632895.1 Mastomys coucha | reverse complement strand
GTGTGGCTCAAGGAGGGAGGGTAGGGGCTGTCTATGGGGGTGTGGCTCAAGGAGGGAGGGCAGTGAAGTAGGGGAGGAGCTGTCTGTGGGATGTGGCTCGAGGGAGGCAGTGAGGCAGAGGAGGAGCTATCTATGGGGGTGTGGCTCAAGGAGGGAGGCAGTGAGGCAGAGGAGGGGCTGTCTGTGGGGGTGTGGCTCAAGGAGGGAGGGCAGTGAGGGAGGGCTACTGGTAGTAGTGGGATCCAAGGGAAGGAGGGCAGTGTGGAAGAAGGTGAGACCAGAGTATAAGGACACACATATGAGGATGATCATGATGAAATCCATTTCTATGTGTTCTAACCTAAAACATTGTTTATTAAAAAATCTTTGCTAAGTAAGCTTTCTTAGGCTAGATTACAAAACAATATTTAGATGCAGTTCTTAGGTTAATACTTCTTATGAGGTTTTCCCATATTTTATCTTGTATAGAAATGTTTCTAGGATTTGCAAAAAAATGTAGAAAATGAATTCAAACAAAAGCATATTACTATAAATCTTCATCTAGGGGTCCTAATGGTTTTGTTCATTAAATTAAGATCTTTAAGGGCACATTTGGAGGGACATGATTCTAAATAATTTCTTAAACCCCTTTTTTAAAATTTACAAATTAGCCAATTATTTGTAAGAATCTTTAAATAAGTTATAGAAACACCATACACTATCTGCAAAAAGGTTTTGAAAGTCTAATCATTAAATTTTCTTTGGCCTTCATTTAATGTTCTTAAAAATTTTTAGATGACTAAATTTATTTTAAATTAGAAAAATTCATACAATTAAACAAATGCTAAAGAAAACATATGAATTAAACTTTCAAATTATGTTTTTAGGTTGGCAGCACATATACTTTGGAAATCACAAAACTCAATCTGTCCTAAGTAGTTACAGACACTGCATTTAATAAGGCAAAGAGGTATTTGCTCTTGGCATGCTTTCAAACTCAGTCCAGTCCAGGCCACTCTACAGGTTAAGCGGTTGGTCTCTGAATACTCTTGGTATTTGATTGGTATCTAAATTTTAGTTTGTAAAAATTACAGAATAAAAATATAAGAACAAAACTAAAATTTCTGTAAAATGCCCTGGATAATATAACAGGGATACAGATGTAGCTGCTGTAAACATACACACATTGTTTCAAATTAGAATTGATGGTCTTTGTTGAAATGCTTTGTGGTCTAAATTCTTTGACAGAATGCACTGTGGTCTAAATTCTCTGATGAATGAGTAAGGAGTGAAGTTCATCTGCCAGTGTAGGGTTCAGACGGCAAGCCTTAAAGAGAGAAGAGAGTTGAGTAGTTGATAAATTCTCATTGCTTCATTCTTCTGTCTTTAAAATAGACAAACATATAATTTTAAAATTAAAACTAAAAACAAGAATTATTAAAACAAGAGAAATAGACATCAATTTGGTCTCAATTATGTAATCAGACGAATCTATAATAATTTTAAAGTATAAATGTTTGCTAAGGCTCATGAGTCAAGACTGTCAAGTGTTTGGCAGAAACGTCAGAATTCTCTAGTACAATCACCATTGTGAGTGGAAATTGTCTCTCAGTACCCAGGACATTGTTCTTACAGGATTTGTTAGTTGTTATCTTTTAAGAGAAAACTTTTGTATTTGTTTCTGAGACAGTGAAATCAAAAGGTTCTTCTTTACATTAAGCTGGCATTTTCCTGCCAATACTTTATAAACATTGTAGGTCCTGGGAGAATACGCAATGCTTAGAGAAGCCTAAAAGGCCAAGTCTAGGCTAATAGTGAGCGGAGAGCAGACAGAAGCCCTGGCCAGGGGTTTGCCATCTTACTGCCCTCCCCCTCTGCCAGCACTCCCAGCTCAGGAACCCTGACTGTCAGGATCCCTCAGGGTTAGCTCTCAGTAAGCTCATACTCTTGTTTCTTTTCTCACACTTCATACAACTTCACCAGTTTGCTACGTCTTCATGATCTCCACATCATCAGTATCCTCCGCAGTATACATACGATGGCCTAACTGGGTACCGTGTTCTACCTGCAGCGATGGTACACAGCAATAGGGCTACTATCTCCCAAAAGGTGGGAAACACTTCTGATATTGCTGATGATTTATACCTAGTGTTAGGTCGTTCTAAATTAGATGTTCTCCCACACTTAATCTACAAAGCATACTATGGATAATCTAGAACATAAAATTGTATTGGTTTTAGAGATTTATGGTGCAGAAAATATTTAGATTTTTAGAAAAGTTACTTTGTTCATACTCCTTACTTGCCGCAATGGTGTGGTGGTAAATACCCCCAGACATCAGTTCTATTTGTTACTTTGGAATTTGTTTAAAGCACAATAGTTGAGGCTTTCTAAACTGTGTGCACACTAGAACGCTCTAGAGACCTTTGGCATATATGGTGGTATCCTATTCCCAGAGACTATAAAGTAATTCTTCTGAAATAAGATCTGACACCAGCCTCTAATTCCAGAATCTTCAGAGGCCACAGTGGCAGAATTACCATGAGTTCCAGGGCTACACATGTAGAGTTAATTGCCATGCCATTCTGATTTGTGCTCTTGACCATCACAGACCACAGGCATGCATGGCTTCCTGCTTTAAAAAGTCACTGCACTTGCTATTGCAATACCCCTCTGCCAGCCCCACCCGAAAGTCCTCCATCTGAAAGTGAGTGAGCACATGGATTGATAAGGGAGGGGTAGATGATTTCCTCACACTCACGAAACCTTGCCATGGGGGAATTACTTTAAAACCTTCATTTAATAACAACAGGAGAATGAAGATATAGGCCTAACATATTGTTGTTGGGGGTTTTGGTTTGGGGGTTTTCTTTTTTTTTTTTTTTTT
>NW_022196905.1:186407494-186432526 GCF_008632895.1 Mastomys coucha | reverse complement strand
CCTCCATGTGCAGTCCTTGGTTGGTGGTTGAGACCCTGGGAGCTCCGAGGGTACTAGTTAGTTCATGGGGGGTTTTCTTTTTGGTTTTGGTTTTTGGTTTTTTTTGTTGTTGTTGTTGTTGTTTTTGTTTTTTGTGAAGACAAACATTTAGGCCTGGGGGCAATGAGAGGCCTTAGTTGCTTGCTGGTGGCAGCAGGTTCAAGGGGAATAATTTACATCAAAATGGGACTTTTATGATCTGAGCTTACTTGACAAAAATATACAAGAGCTGTGTGAGCCTGCACACTCACCGTGTAAGGGTTTTCTGCACAGTGATCAGAAAACGACCCCACAGAGCTCTTCCACTCTCAAGAAGACTGTGGTTTCTAGTTAGGAAAATTTCTATTTTGTCCCCAAACTTACTTTAGAATAATAGTCCTTGGCAGATGCTTCGTCTTTCGTAATGCCCAAGCCCAGCTGGAGACACCGCGCATAGTAGAAGGATGCCATGGCCATGCCTTTGCTGATAAACTCTGGGAGACAGTCCGTGACATGGGCTATCATGGGGATGTCGTGAACCTCATCATAGTCTGCTATCCTGAAAGGATGTGAAGTTGTGAGATGTAAACGCATATCAGACATGGTTCATGTTTGCACAGAACAACCTGTGGAAATTCTGTGCTCAGTGATGTCCCTGCCCTTTGGAGAAGTTTGCTGTGTGGTGAGGTTAATGTAACCTAATCTGCTAATAGCAGGGAAGGATGAACTAGATCACAGCTTCCTTGTGGAAATACTCATAGGGATTATCCATTAGAAAAAAGACTTACTAATATTTTAAGCAAAAGTATCACCTTGTGGATAAATTGACTAGGGGTTAAAAAGAATTCTGTAATCCCTGTGTAGGGGCAGAGTCCCTTAGTGCCTGAAGTCCCTAAGGAATGTGTATTTTAACATGGGCACAGCCATGTCTGGAACTCCAAGGCCTCAGACCCGTGGGACAGTTGGTAAAGCTGTTAACACATTTGGGCCAGGCTGAAAAGACATGGCAAAGGTTTCCTCAGGAGTCCGAGTATGAGAGGATTTATGACGACTGACTGGAATGTGCAAAGACTAGCAGCTCCAGCTCCTCCCCCCAGATGTTTACAGCTGGAGACTTCTCTGTACAGATAACTTCCAACCAAACCAACACAAAGAAGTGTTAGCAGAACCCCATCAGATCCCAGCTTCGCAGTGTGCGTGTCTGTCCTTTGTCATTTCCTCCCTGTCTCTCGCCGGGATCCCATGATCCAAGCTTGTAGTTGTCTTTTGCTACTTTGTGGGCTCTTCCTCCCTTCTCTGCCCTTTCCCCCACCCCTCCAAACTCCTAATACTGATAAGAGAAAAAGGGATAGGACAGAGAGGAAAGGAGAGAGATCCCTGAAGGAAGTCAGGGACTGGGAAGGGGCAACTTTATCCTTAGACTACTTCCTGCTGATTAGAGCCATTGGGTTCCTGAGGGCAAGTCTGATCTTTACCATCAGGATGTCTAGTTCTTTTTCTTCTTTGTGCACAACTACTTAAGAAACTTTTGACTAACAACCAACAAACCACCAACCATCCAATCACCTCTTGGGGCCCAAGCATTTATATATCCTCTGAAAAGTACCCAGAATTCCAAACACCACACAATCGTAGAAACTATCTGCAGCTGGCAAAACTATTCCCCTACTGGAGCAAATCATACTCAGCTGCTGTAGACAATCTGAAGATGCCCCATATCCCACACAAGTCTCTCTCTTCCCCCCTCCCCCCCACCGTGTGTGTGTGTGTGTGTGTGTGTGTGTGTTTAAAGACATCAAAATTCCAAATTTGTCACTATACAAGCTGTTGTAAAACATGGTATCCTTGATTCAGACACTGAAACATCAACCTTAAGTCTCACACAGGCCCACTTAAACACTATAAGAAGCTAGCATATTTATCTTGAAAAATGTGCAATAGGGAAGCCAGGCTTTGCAGACAGTTCATAAATATGCAGACTTATGTGAGAAGGAAATGCAGTCAACTTCATTTAGCTATGATGTTAGAGGGAGTCAGAGAATGGAAAATGCAGCGAAGGTCTGAAGATTTAAAGATCTCTCTAGGCTTGGGGGATGGCTCAGCAGGTAAAAGAATGGCCTACCAAGCCTGATGAACTGGGTTGACCCCTCAAAACCAACACAGTGGCACGTGCACAATCACACACGACAAAGAAGCTGATGTAATGAGAATTGTAGGAACTGTTCAGAATCTCAGCCAGGAGGAGCACTTGCTAGGAGTTTCAAGGTGGCTCTTTCAGTGGCCTGCTGCCTGGAGCGTATGGTGTCCAGGAGGAGAAGTGCAGGACTGCTCTGCCTTGCTTTCACCTCTCACTCTGTCACTCCCTGCGGTTAGTGGGAGCAAGACTGGGCCATAGGTCAGCACACCCACAGCCTAGTGGATTACTCTAGATCACCCTGAACTGGTTTCTTAGTCTCTTACTGCTTTTGTACTGCATGAATAAATATATGTAGGAGACAGAGTGGACTTGGCAAAGGTTCCAAAAAAATTCAGAAAACATTTGTTTAGGTCTTTGATCAATACCACCACTTTACAATCAGGAAGCATTCTCCATCCACACAGCGATAGAGCTGCATGCGTGGAGAATATAGAAAGAGACCAAGACTTCTTACTAGGCATGTCTAAAGCTGTGCTTCCACTGAGAAACCCGCTTCAGCTAAGAGCTCGGAAATCCTGAAGGTGAATGGTACAGAATTGTACATTCCAATGTGGTCGTAACTAGCCATACTGGCTATTCACTTAAAATGTAACTGGATTAAATCAGTTCTCAGTGGCATCCAAGGTCATCGAGCAGCTGTCATTTCAACCCTGCAGGGAGTTTTGTTGGATAGGTCTGGCATAGAACACCAAGTAGTTAATACCAAGATAATACCAAGGACACCAAGATAGTACCTCTAGCTTGTCATTCAAACGTTACTGTGGCTAGAATATGTCCCCTGCAACATTCATTCAGGGGATTAATACCCTTCCATAGAAGCCTGGGAGGTGGGGGGTGGGGCGCTTGCCCTTTGACAATCTGCACGTGAGGACACAGTATTCCTCCCCCTCTGGAGAAGGCAGGTTTCACCAGCCAGCAGAACTTGTCAGCACCCTGGTTTTAGTCTTCTCGGCTCCAGAAACGTGAGAAACAATTTCTATCCACTATAAACCACCCATCTGTGTCGGCTGGAGAGCAACACAAAGTGAACTCGGAATCACCTTTTGGAAAACGAAACACACTTGGTAAAAAACTTCATCTTGTAGTAGTACTCCACAAGAGTGCCCTGGGCATAGACATTCCCTCGCTCAGCTGCTTCCCGTAAGCAGTGCAGGGCGGCATCAGTGTCTTGGCGGATTCCTTGTCCATAAAAGTACATGAGACCAAGTGCACCCTGGGACTCCAGATTGCCATTGCCACAAGCTTCCGAATGCCAGAAAAATGCCTGAGAAACCACAATTTCATTTTATTATCAGCATGATGAAATTATGAGAGAGTTCTAGAAAGAAGAAAACATCTAATTCTAATTGTATAATTATTAGACATATCTCCAAGAATTAGTTGTCCTGGACTATATGTGGATGTATGGGCATGGAAGCCATGTGCATTGCTCCTGGCAGAGGAAGGTCCTCTGTCTTGGGTTTCAAGCTTTGCAAGTTTGGCAGAGTAAAGGTGGAGAAGGTATAACCTAGGGACTGAGGGAAGGTGTGGCCCGGTAAGGAGGTGCACTCAGAATCCCCAGTGATGCTAAAGAAGAGCTGGACTTGTGCGAGTCTTCCTGCTGCTATGACCAAGCAGCTGACAAGCAGCAGCTTCAGGTGTTTGTTTTGGCTCACGGTTCCCTCCCTCAGCGGCCAGGAAGGCCTGGCAACAGGAGCTTGAGGCAGCTGACTGCTCACTTTGATTGCCTTTGGCTGCTCACATTCAGGAAGCAGAGGGTGGGTAGGAAGTGGAACCAGGCTATAAAACCTCATGCTGCGCCTCCTTCCGCTTCCTAAAGATTCCACAGCTCTCCAAAACAGCGCCACCAGCCTGGACCAAATAAATGTTCAAACATAGGAGTCTGTGGGATCACTTTGTCCTCAGACCACCGGAGAGTTCCGGCTGGATCTCAGCAGGTGCTAGCTGCCAAGATCAAGGACAACTCAGGCTGAGCATCGCATCATCTGTACTTGTATGTTCTCATTCCGATAGCCAAACACCTGACCTTGTAAAGTTCTCGCCTTTCTCACGAGGGTTCTGAGAATCAAACTCAGGTCGTCAGGCCTCACGCCAGGCACATTTAACGCTGAGCTATCCTATGGGCCCAACTGTCTTGTTTATGTGGTCTGAGGGTCTAGCTTAAGGAAGAGAACCACTTGCATTTAGAGGAGGTCTTCTGATGACGTCATCCTAACCTAGGTAATCTCTCTCACACAGAAGTGCTTCGGTCCTTGGTAATTCTATATCCTGGTTCATTATCACTTGACCATTTGCCTAACACTGAATCTGATTTAAAGAAAGTACTCTAAGTGGTTGTTGGGACATTCCTGACTGAGACCTGTCTCTTACGAATTTGCCATTAACCTTTCCCTGACCAGTAGGATTCAGCCCTACATGTCATTCTTTTAAAAGGTCAAAATAAAAGAACATGTGATTTTTTTTTCAATCATTTTTGTGAGTGTATTTTGTCAGAAATACAGTGGCTTTAGCTTTTAAATCCTCGTGTGCTTTACTCACAGCGACCTTTAGTACTTCCTCAAATCAAAGGAAGCACTGCTTTACTCCTGCTCAAATGAGTCTGACCATGATTTTGGGAATATTTTTCTTTTTCTTTCCTTTTTTAAATTTTTTTACTACTATTATTTTGGTTTTTTTAGTTTTTGCAGTGTAGTGCTCTGCCTGTGTAACCTTTTCTAGAATACAACAGGTGCTCACATCCACAGTCTCTTTTGGTAAACGCAAGAAAGGCAGAGGCTGTCCAGATGGGAAAGGGTTGAGCTGAGCTTCGATACTTTTGATGCTCAATCTAGACAGCCAATTTGATTAGGTTGAGAAACTCTGAGATGATGAAGCACACTTCTGAAGCATAGAGAAGCACTGCTGGAAGGGAGCAGCCTGTCTCTGCTTCATGCCTACAGTGAGGTGAGCAGTGAGTTGCTCCGTCAGATATTTGTCAAGATGGTGGAAAGCGGGACCCAAGATCCTCAAGTGTGAGCTTCCTTCCCCTGTGTAGGAGACGTTACACATACATACCCAAGCCTACTCATTCCACAGTGTCTTCTCTGAAGAGAACTGGTGAAACAATTATTAATCTAGATATACTGCTAGCATTAAAGGAAGAAGGTTGAGGCTGGAGATTCTGGCAGAACCAAAATAAACACAAGTTTTAAGTGGGGTTGGGCAGTTACCTTTTCTAACTCTTTGGGCTCTTTCATTGAATAGAACAACCCTAGAATACTTTGGGCCTTCACACTAGCTTTTGGGTTTCCATTGTCGGCAGCAAACAGCCACAGTCTGGAAGAGACGACAGGGGAGGTTCAGTCTTTGGTTGAGTATTTTAGCAGCACAAACGCTCAACTCGAGGGAAGATTACCTCTCTGCTTCCTCATCCGATTGCTTCACACCTTTTCCTTCAAAATAAGCTCTTCCGAGGTTGTAAGCAGCAGCGAATTTCAAGTGCATTGTCTGGGGGCATGAAGAATCAAGGATTTTCTTCATATAGTTCACTCCTTTTTCCTTCCACAAAGGAAAAGAACAAACAAACAAAAACACTAGTTTTTAGTTTTGCACAAACCAAATGTCTTGCTTCCTGTGTCATAGAGTCTTCAAGTATTAATATGGTGTGTACAAATCACAAACCTATGCTTAGGAATATAATCGCTCTGGATTTTCAGGGATAAAAACAAGGAAGGAGAGGTTGTATAAAAGTATGTGCTGGTCAGGCATTTCTGCGGGCTGTGGGGTATATAGCTTTATACTTTTTCTCTCAATCTGACCTGTGCAGAGTGGGCTCATCAGTAACAAATGTCCCAAATGTCAGTCTTCATATGGCGGCTGCATAACCGCAAGCTGGCATTTTAATTACAAGTGACTCACATCTCCTTTGGGTAAAGGCACATGTGAATAAGTTGATAATCTGAGTATGAGCCCTAGAAGCCACATAGTGGAAGAAGAGTTCTCCTCTGACACCAGCATGTATGTGCGCCTGTGTAGGTGTGTGCGTGTGTGCGTGTTTGTGTTTGTGTGTGTGTGTGTGTGTGTGTGTGTGTGTGTGTACCATGCTGCTCTTGCAGAGGACTCTAGTTTGATTCTGAGCACCAAGTTGGTGGCTCATTTCCAGCTTTAACTCCAACTCCAGGATATCTGATCTCCACAGGCACCTGTGCATGTGTGCCTGTGCGCAAACACACACATATACAATTAAAAATAAAATCTTTTTTTTTTTAAAGGTCAAAATAAAAGAACATCACTAAGGCATTCTCCTCAACCACCAAAAGTTCACCTAAGTTGACAGTAGTTCCTCGGTCGATTTCCCTTCTCTCAGAATCTGCCCCTTCAGTTTTTCCTGTCCAGACTGTCTATTCGATGGCCTTACTACTCTTCAGAGATGACTCATGTTAGCTAAACCAAGGCAGCTAAATTGCTGGCTTTGGACAGGTTCCTTCCTGACCCACGAGCCACAGTGTCCAGTCATTTCTAGGTCTGCAGAAATGTTTGTCTGATTTCCTCTCTTTTGATCCCTGGTCATCATTTAAGTCTCTGCTTGAATGTGACTCCTCTGTCTGGTGTTCTGTAATGAATGCAATGCCCCTTGGTATCTCAACCAATACCTGTCATTTCAAACCCTCCCAAAGCCCCAAGTTTGTTCTCTTGGCCTAACTGCTATTCCTGGGGGTAGGAGGACATGGCATCAGCCTGAGGCTAAGGCCCCTGAGAGAGGCCTGTTGGGAGCTTGGAGTTTAGTTGGTTAACTTCAACTGTCACAGCTGGACCATTTGCGAGAGCACACAAGGTAAGCTGCCACAGTGCCGCCTTCTCACATAATCTCAATCCCACCCTGCTGCTTTCAGTCTCCGCGGCCTCTTCTCACATATTCTCAATTCCACACTGCTGCTTTCAGTCTCTCTGGCCTCTTCTCACATAGTCTCAATTCCACACTGCTGCTTTCAGTCTCCGCGGCCTCTCCCGCTGCTCTCCCTCTGAAACTCTTAGTGGGTAAATGCAATCCTCACATCCTCAGCCTTCTCCTCACTACGTTTGCTTTCCCTGCCTACACTTTGTGGTCCCATGAAGCCCTCTTTAGTGAAAGTAATACATTGAATATCCCAATATATTATATTAAATATGTATAATATTAAATATATCATAACACTAGATGTTTTAATATTAAATAAAATATTAAATACATGTAATATTAAATATTCCAATGTTTAATATTTTATAATATTAAGTACATTATAATATTAACTATGTATAACATTAAATATTTCATAATATTAAATGCATGTAATGTTAAATATGTTTTAATATTGAAATATATTATAATATTAAATGCACATAATGTTAAGTATGTTATAATGTTAAATATGTTATAATATCAAATTATTACAGTGCTCATAGATGGAGCTGACTTTGTTTTCACTCTTTTAGCTTCATCATTTCTACCCTACATATAAGATAAAGTAACTACTTTATAGTTCAGAGAACCCAGAACTTTCCTAGTTCTATCATGTTCCTGGTCACAGGTCATCCCCAACATGAGCAAGGCTTTTTCTCAGAAGGTAGGCTCTTTCTTTAGTAAAGGTCCTTGAAAAACCACTGAAATTAAGACCTTGATGACAGAGTCAGCATGGGTGCACGAGGTCAGATATTCACCCAGTCTGCTACATAGGTCTGACACCTGGGCATATTGCAATGAACAAAACAGACAAACTTGTGAAGCTGTGTGCCAGTGAGGGATAAAGAAGTTATAGAGAAAACAAATCATTACGTAGCCATTGCGGCTATGAAGAAATAAAGGGTGCTATTTTACAGTCCAACCAGAGCAAGCTTCTCGGGAGAAGCTATCTTAATGATTACCAGAACTGACAGAAGGCAAATGAAAGAGTGGTGATGATGCTCTGTGGGAGAAGGATGGGACCAACCTACCTGTCTTTCAGGAGAAGACAAAACAAACAGAAGGCATAGAAAGAGGCAAGAACAGGGCAGAAAGGAATTGGTAAGGTTTTGCAGAATCATGAGAGAGCTTGGCCAGGAAGCAGTCCCTCATGGGTGATAACAGAAGTGAACAAGACGCAGATTAAACTTGGTGGCTTACTATCTCTTTGGTGAGTTTAAACTGTTCCTTTTTTGATAAGTGCTTTCTGGCTAGACAATGACTACTTTAAAGATTTTGGAAAGATATACCTACTATGACTGTTAATTTCCTTAGTACTTATTTCTAAATTCCATGTTAAATGACCCTTTAACAATTGTACTGGTTGAGCCTTGATATGGTTTAAATGTAAACAGGGGAGCACTGAGTTAGGAAGTGCAGATAAAAATAAAACCAGTACTTGGAAATC
Organism: Mastomys coucha; assembly: GCF_008632895.1. Taxonomy (NCBI): domain Eukaryota; kingdom Metazoa; phylum Chordata; class Mammalia; order Rodentia; family Muridae; genus Mastomys; species Mastomys coucha. Next base: position 186,423,946 of record NW_022196905.1, on the reverse strand, counting down.
ATTTTCATTCTAGATAAAGACATGGAAAGTTGCAGAGTTAATGTCTCATGAGAATGCTTGTATCAGCTTGCTTCCTCACCCATAATTCCTCTGTTAGGTCTTCTAATTCTTGACTAATTTTGCTAGCCAACCAACTGATACATTGTTTCTTCAATGATAGCAAAATACAAAAGAAGCAGGTAGAATGGCCAGAAACTTGAGACCGGGTCTTGAGACTTTTAACCATCTTTTGGCTTATATTTTATATTTATATTTCATTAGTGTATATATATGTACGTATGTATGTGTATGTACATATGTATGCATGCATGCATGTATGTGAGGGGTGAGCACATGTCATCATGTGTGTGCGTAAATCAAAAGACAACTTGGGGGAGTCAGTTCTTTCTTTCTACCACATAGGTCCCAGGGAATGAATTCAAACCCTGAGGTTGGGCACTGAGTCATCTCATATTGATAGGTTCTGATAACCTGATAACATTCTTTCACAGTACTTTGGGTTTTGTAATAATTTAATGTTGATATAAAAATAATATCCTTGAAATATCTAGTAAGTCAAGGAAACCAGCTGAATAAAAGAGCACACATCCGCTCTTCCCTTTGTGGTACTCCGTGCTATTTAATAAATCCAACAAGTCAAGGGAGGACAAGTCACGTGCGACAGTCCTGTCTCTTACGGATAACTTTCTAGCCACTGAGTGACTTATTTATCCCCAGCACTGCTAATGGACAATTGTTGACTTCCCATATTTTCCATGACTATTTTAGGTGATATTCTGACTTGCCTGGAGAAGCTGGATTTCAGCTACTAAAGGATGTCTCCCAACTTTGATCAAGTTGCTTCCTCTGGCTAAACACCATACTTTCCCGCTATGCTAAAAAGCATAACCAGAAAGGTTCAGTTTGTGTCACCGGTTTGAGGAAAACCTCCATGACTGCACCTTTGTATTTGGCACATGTGTCTACCTTAGTCTATGACACTTAGCTTCACTCATAGACTGCCTTAGACTGCCAGTCCCTTTCTTACTCATCTTTGATGACACAGCACCTCTGACTGTTTGGACATCATTCGTAATGTTTAGGCATCAGCGACTGAGCAAATAATACATTAAGCCAATGAACTTAGTTTGTGCTCTTCACAAATACTGAGCATCTAACTCACTGGCTGTGTAGTAAGTGCTCCTGATATAGAAAGTAGAGATGGATCTTTCAAGCTTTGTTTATGTTATTCAAGGGGAGAAGAAGGCATCAGATACCCTGCAACTGGAGTCACAGATAGTTGTGAGCTGCCAGGTGGGTGCTGGGAATTGAATCCAGGGCCTCTGGAAGAACGACCAGTACTCTTAGCCACTGAGCTGTCTCTTCAATATGTTTGTTGTTTTAAAATTATTTTAAATCACATATCCATGTATATGAGTCCGTGTGTCATGGGGTGTATGGTCACATTTGAATATGGTGCCCAAGGAGTTCAGAAGAGGATGTCGGCTCCCCTGGAGCTGGAGATACAGGTAGTTGTGAGCTGTCCAACCTGGGTGCCGGTAACAGAACCTGGGTCCTTTATAAAGAGCAGTACATGATCATAATCACCCAGCCATCACTCCAGCCCTCCTCTAAGAACAATTTTAAGAATGACCATAACCTCTATGAAGGATACTAAGGGACAAAGAAACTCTACTGCTTCAAATAGTAATTTGAATACCAATTTTTAATTGGTAGATTAGTAGATGACTTGGATGTGGAGTAGGATATTGTATGATCTTTTTTGAAAGTGTTTATGTATATAAATAAGTATATATGTATGTGTGTTATATGTATGTATATAGGTACACATGCACACGCAGAACACATACATAGTTCTTCTTGTCCTCAGTGATTGGTTCCAAGACCTTCATGGGTATAAAAGCCATGGATGCTCAGGTCCCTATACAAAGTGGCATAATGTATATAACCAAAATACAGCCTGTCATATTGTTTGTTATTATAGATTACTTATAAAAATATGCACAGAAAACTCTAATTCCATTTTCATGTTTTTAATTTTTATTGTGTCTTAAAATAAAATTTTAGTGTGGGTACACACCCGCTGTGGTACATATGTGGAGGGCAGAGGACAAGTTTTATGACTTAGTTCTCTTCTTTTATCATGAGGTGCAGAGATTGAGCCCAGGCTGGCTGGCTTGCTTGGCAAGCACTTTTACCTTCTTAGCCATGTTGTTAACCCATGTTATTTTCTAACCTAAGAATTTTTGGAGTCTTTTGTCACAAACCATAACCTCTGTCATCATATTAATACTTGTATCATAATTGTGTAACAATAGTAAGTATTTGGGTTTAATGTAGAATTTTTTTTTTTTTCTTTTTCGAGACAGGGTTTCTCTGTATAGCCCTGGCTGTCCTGGAACTCACTCTGGAGACCAGGCTGGCCTCGAACTCAGAAATCCGCCTGCCTCTGCCTCCCAAGTGCTGGGATTAAAGGCGTGCGCCACCACCGCCCAGCATTAATGTAGAATTTAAAGGGACTCAATTGTCAGTTTCTAAATCTTATCCGTATCTGTATAACTTTGTAATCAATTTTTTTAAATAAGGGAAATATTTTCAACAGGATTTTGAGAGCTGATGATAGCAAGGAACGTCTTTGTGGTAGATTGTAGACGTTTATAAAGGACCCTCAAAAACTCACATTGTGCAAGTAAGAAAATCTATAAATCGATAATGTAATTGTTCAGGAAAGATGATCAAAATCTCTCCCCACACACAATGCTTGTTTTTGACTTTGGCCTCTCAAAATTTAAAACTATAGACATTTGTACTATTTGTACAGTCTATAAGAGTTCTTTTAAGTACATTTTATGTAAAATTGCTAATGTGAGAGTTGGTAGGAGAACTATAATCTTTTCCAGAAACAGAGAAGGGCACCATGGTGATCATGAGAGCCATGCTTGGAGGAAGGGTCTCAGTGCTTGCTCTTCCTGGACCATAGTCATGTGAACTCAGCGGTAAACTATGTTTTCCAGGAGAGATGGAAGGGTTGGAAGTGGCAATGGGTGTTATCTCACCAGACCTGCTCACCATGTGAACAAAAATATAGACGCACCGTCAGCATGGAAACCTTTCTTGAGGATAACTCCTTGTTGTACAGATGGAGGCGAAATCATTGGGAAGATAGAGCATGCCTGTAGTAGCTGGGGATGGTCATTCAAGGTCGATACAAAGAGGCTCATTGTTTCTGACGGTAGAATCTAGTTATGTCAGGAAACTGCTAGTTTAGGTTTGGAGCTGAACAGGGTGGAGGGGTGCAAAGGGACCAAAAGAAATTAACTTTGTCTTTTACATATGTGTACAGTGACATTAGAATACTAAAAATGAAATATTAATATAATAAGATCGAGATTTTTGAAAAAACAATTCGATTGCATCAAATAGCCCATTGGCAGTGAAATCTTAAACACCATGAACATAATGATGACTTACAGCATTTGCGGTGGTCCCCAGCCCATCATAATACATCACTCCTAGCTGATAAATTGCTTGATGGTCTTTCTCCTGAATTTCCTCAAACTGTGCTAAGGCTTCTTGATACCATCCCTGAAAGCCACAGAGAGTATTTCATTTTATTATGTGTTTAAAGTAAACCCAAACAGCAGCATACAATGGTCATTTCTGCCTAAGGATACAGTTAATAAAAGATTCAGCCATCGTGGAACTGAAGGCCCAAACTGAGAAGACAGTAGCTTAGGCCATCAGGCTGTGCCATCTTAGAGCAGTTGTGAAAACAAGCCTTCAGAAGATATTTATTCAGAGAGTAAGTGAAGGTACCAGTAGCAAAAGGTTAGAGAAAACAGAGTCTGTGACTAATAATTTCCTGAGGGCTCAAAGGATCATGAGGGACTCTGCGAAATCTTTTGGAATCCAATGAATAAGCAAAGCTCTAATGACTGGAGCTGAAGTGATAGGACACAGGCCTACAGAGCTATCCCACCATGGTGTGGATAAATAAGGGAATCTCGTGCTGTATAGGATATATGAGATGCTACTTTTCATACAAACTAATCAGGGACTTCAATTATTGCTCCTATGTAAATAGCTTATGAATGGTACTACACATTACAAATAAAACCACAAAACTTACGTTTTCAACTTACAGTGAGGAGATGGAGTTTTCAAAATGGCGCCTTTAGAATAACTTTGCTGAAGAAGGTTCAGATATCTCCTTAATCTACTTTTTTCCTTAATCTTAACATCTGTGTGCCACACTTAGAGCCGCAGCCAAAGCCTATGTGATTTCACAGAATTTCTCTGGCATAACAGTGTAAGAGATTCACTTGAAAGTTTGCAGGGAACCATCTTCTGCCTCTGCTTTGTATGTGTGATGCTGGGGGTGGAACCCAGGGCCTTGTCAACCACATCTAACTGCTTCACTACTACACTAACAACCCCAACAGTTAATCCTAACAATACAGTTATACTAAAGAGGAGGAGGAGGAGGAGGAGGAGGAGGAGGAGGAGGAGGAGGAGGAGGAGAAGGAGAAGGAGAAGAAGAAGAAGAAGAAGAAGAAGAAGAAGAAGAAGAAGAAGAAGAAGAAGAAGAAGATGATGATGATCAAAAAGCTGCTGGTACCTCTTCAAAATAGAGTTGGCCTCTTAGAAAGTACGCCATAGCATCCCCTCTTCTTATTCTTTCTTTCAGGAACTGCAGTGCTGTGTCCACCAAATTAGCGTGGCGGTAATAATCTGATTCAGAAAGGCAAAAACTGTGTTAACTATATGATGTGAAGGTTCTCTCTTGAGGCCACATGCAACGTAGAATTCATTAGATGCTACTAATCTCAGTTTCTTTCCAACTTCTAGTTCCTAAAGCTTAGCTCAGAGAAAAAAACATAACCTAAATAGAACCATGATCACAGCACCAACACATACCTGGCATAATTGAGAAGTGTTTATTTGCATTTGGGATGAGGGTTCATTGCCAGGTAGGCAGTCCAGTGCAGTCTCTGCATGCTCTGGGCAAAGCTGTCTGTGAGTGAGTTAACTTCTTAGCCTGAGCCATATTTAGGACTACCAATCAAATGAGCTGGCCATCTCCAGTTTAGTTTTTAAAAGCTTATGTAAAAATAGCTTTAAATATCCATTTGAAGTAAAGCACAGTGTTGCACTCTCTGAGGGAAAGCAACATCTGGTGTCTCCTTTTTAGAACGAATCGTTAAGTGCTGGGGGTGAAAATATAATCAGGCTTGAATTGTGAGACACCTCCAGGGTCAGTCTGCTGTCTGAGTAAGAAGGTCACTAATCTCCAGGAAAGCCAGAAAGGATTATAACACCTCCTGGAAAACAGCTGTATGTTTTGTTTGGTTTTGTTTTTGTTTTTTGTTTTGTTTTGTTTATGCTAGCATACATAGAATTTCAGTAGAAACATTTTTCCAAGCAAGAATTAACTATTCAGATTTATACCAGGCTTTTCCTTCTTCCATTGGAAGAATTTCTGTTGTTTAGCAGCATACTGAGATAGAGAGAAAGGGTTTTTGGGCAACTTCTCGCTGGTCAGTTTCATCCTGTTTCTACAATGTGGATCCTGTAAACAAGAACACATAGGCGGTTACAATTTCTTCTCCCAATAAAGCACAAAGGGAGACTTCACTCCCAGTCGGAACCCATCACTGAAGCACCTGCCCCACGTTGTCTGGCCAAGGGACCCAGAGCTAGCAACAGATCCTGTCTGGCTATGAATTCACACATGGCAGGGGGATTCCGTCATTCCCAACTGCTGCCACTTAGTGGTAACAGACTATACTGCTCACAGTCGCTGTTCCTGTCACCGAGGACCTTCCTGTCGCCCTTTAACGGAAACTGGGCAGAGTAATCCATTTCAGATGAAAGCACGTGTCTGTTTTACCTGGGAATACACGGTACTTTAGCTCTGTTGCTCAGTTTTCTCTTCCAGTATGTACCGGAGTGCCATGTTAGCAGATGGATCGCTGCTGCATGGTAAGTCAGAGCCTTCATATAAAATGTAGGGGCCACCTCATTTGGGTTGAAGGAGTCCAGGTTGGCCTAAACTGAGAGTAGTGAAGACAGCAAACTCTGTTGTTGCTATGCTTTTTTTTCTTTCTGTTTTGGTCTTTGACATTCCACTGTTTCACAACTTACTTCCACCAATCAGGAGCCAGCTCCCAGGCAAGGTCTCTCTGATTGGTGGTCTACAGAAGTTCTTAAGAGAAGCTTTGTGTGATTGGAAAGCTGTATTTACATACTTAGGATACTATTTTAGGCAATGTACTGCTGCTTCATTGGATGTCAGTGGAACTCAAAAAAAGGAGAAATGGTTTACTAAATCAGCAAAAAAAAAAAAAAAAAAAAAAAAAAAAAAAAAAAAAAAAAATTACAGAATGCCACACACACTCATCTACTCCAGTCACATCCATAATATTGGGGATAAAATCCTGATAAAGGATAAGAGGCAATAAGGCCCCAAAAGGGGTTCTGTGCCTCCTGGATTTCAGACTAGTAGCTGGTATCCCCTAACTCAGACGTGTTTCAGATTAGTCTTTCCAATCATCAACACGGCCTCATAATTAAGCATAAAGCTACCCCAAGTAATGATTTGTAAATGGTTAAGATTGGGCATTGTCTCCAGGCCCACACAATGTTTCCAACTATCCTAGTTTAATGTTTTAAGTACTAGAGAATAATTGAAAGGTTTCTCTCGCTCTAAGACATTAGCTGAAAGTGTTAGGTCGGATTCTCCTCTGCCTGCCTCCAGCAAGAACCAGAGAATTAGCATAAGAATACCTCAACAGAGAGGGCTCAACCCCTCTTCCTCCTGCTTCACACTGCTTTTACTTTAATCCATCCCTCCGAATTGCCTCTTAATAGCTATAAATGTTCTCCCACCCCAAGGCCTGATTGTGGTCCCTATAGTCCCGAGGCTGTCTCTAACAAAGCTAACTTCTGAGGTGTCATTTCTGCTCTGATTTCTAGCAGGCAGGACTGCTAGAAGAGGGGAAATCAGATTTAGTGCTTTTGTAAGGTGAGGAGACAGAACTAAGAAAAGACTTAAGATTTGAGAGTATGTATTTATTCTGCCAAATTTTGACCTTAAGCATAAAAACCACCAGAAGCTTACCAGCTGTGTGCCTACTATGTTGTGAACATAGAAATTCTGTTATAGAAACTGGGCATTCATCCATAACATAATTGGAAAAGAACCTGTGATTTTTTTTTAATTGTTTTTGAAATATTTATTTATTTATTTGTGTGTGTGTGTCTATGTGTGTGTATGTATTCATGCATGAGTGCAGAGGTCAGAGAACAAGCTGTCAGAGGTCAGTTCTCCCCTTCTATCATGTGGGTATGGGGTCAAACTCAGATGTCCTTACCCAGGGAGCATCTCTGTAGCCAGAACCTGTGAGTTTTCGAGGAAAAGTGGGTGAAGCACGTACAACGTTCCCTCCTCAGGTCCTCTTTACCCCTTCCTATGCCTCTGAAGTTAGTTCACACCACCTCTTTCTAATAGATTTATCCTTAGTAAGTCATGAGTCTGACAGACAAACCACTTACATCATTGCCCTATTAAAAGAGGCAATCCATGTGGGGTACCTGGATTCTTCCTGGAGCCTTCCTCAGGCGTGTGCTTTCAGTTAGTAATCTTAAAGGATAAGGTCATGCATCTACATGGACAGAGGGCAGGCTTGCCTTCCTAACAGGTGTTGAATTGCCCAAGCTTAGAATGCCTCTCATAATGCTGTCTTCTGGGTGTATCAGTATCCTAGGGGGCCTTCTGAGTCACCTCTATGAAAACTGGGGAACAGGGGGCGCTGCAGAACTGGCTCAAATATCATGCTGACAAACCTGGGTGTGTCGTTTACAGTGAGCAATAAAGTCATCTGTCTCTGACCCAGGAGTTTGGTCTTCTGGCAGTATCCATGAGACAAGCTAGTAACAGTCATAAATCAACTGAAAATATAATCTGTCCACAAGTGAGAAAAGGTTAGAGAAAATCATTCTCACTAGAAGCTCAAGCCAATACTGAAGCAGGCAGTGAGCATCATTTTCTTTCCTTTCTAGAAAAGCCCATTTGTTTAGAGTACTTGCTCCCATGCCCTTTCCTTTGGGGTGTGGCAAATGTACATCATTCTCTGAAATGAGAAGGAAAAGGTAGGAGTAAAGATGTCTATTACAACCCGCTAGGCTATAGTAAGCATTCACTGAAAGCCAAATACAGTTTTCCTTTAATTTTTTTTCCAGTTTACCTTGTATTCTGTGAACAATGAAACCAAATGAAGATTATATATTCAAAATCTTAACAGTAATTGCGAAAATAAGATTTTCATGCTCTATCCATCCTGTCTTTCATCCAAGCCATTCCTGTTTGGAAACCTGTGTTGGCCAGTTATGGCTGCCAGGTCCTTTGATGAGTTCAGTATTGGGTGTTGGAACAGGCACACTGAGCCCAAGGTATGTGTGCAAAAGCATCTCCCAGACCCAAATTAATAGACACTTGATAGGCACTGTAGGTAGAAAGAAGTAGGCGGTTTCTCAGACACAGGGTTGTGTCCCTCAGAGGGGATGGGAGCCTTTTTAGGACAATAAAGAGGTTACCTAGTTTTGCCTCCAAGGTCTGTTGAGTAGGGTCATATTTGAATAGACTTCAAAGGAACAACTCACTATTTGGAGGTAGTACGCTTTACAGCACTATGGTTCCTCCCAGACTGGCTATGTGAGGAGAGGCACCAGTGACTACTGTTTGTCTATCACCCTGTTTGTATGAGGCTTCAAGCAGTCTGAGTCTGTCTGTTCCGCAGGGGAGTTTCGCTTTCTATTTTTAGCCCCTTTATTTTTGCCCTTTTACATCAGGGATTGATCTTAGAGCCTCACATATCAGGCAAGTACTCCACCACTGAGCTTTTTCAGCTTTCGGTGGATTTCATTCAACACTCAACGATAAGTAGGAATGCATGCAGTTTAGTGATTGTGAATAAACGACATAGAATGTTTGCACGGAAAAGCTCATGCTATTGTTGTAGAAAGATGACTTACTTTTAGAGATCAGGTAGTAAAGCACATGAATAAAGCTCTTTAGTACGGAGAATTGTTCCTCACCCTCCCAGTGTGGCAGCAACTGAGCACAGAAATGCAAGTCTGAAGCAGCAAACTTTAAATTGTCCTGTTGTCCCAGGGAAGCTGAGGAACACATCAAGCAAGCAAACTCAACTAGAAAACAATCCCAAGGTTGCTTGTCCCCGCCCCAAGTCCTTAGATCATTCTCTGGTAACAGGAAGTGCCAGTTGTCTTTAGTCTTCTGGGGAAGAAGGTGTGTCTTTCTCAGAGAAGTCAGATTTCTATTTTAGAGTGGACAGGATTTTAGACAGAGAGGGGATGCTTTCTATGTTTTTCTAGGAGGAAAAGGTGGTCTTCTGTTTGACACTGGGGCTTGGGGTAGGGTGCGCTCCTTCTCTCACTGTTCCAGTTTCAATCTGAAATGCCCTCTCCTGAGTCACACTTATCAGCTGGTGGAAGGTTTGAGAAAGTTTCAAAGGTGGACGTCACTTTGGATCTCATTTTAGGAGTATTTTATTGCTCGCCATCCTCCTCCACCCCCTGCCATCCCTACCTAGCCTACTTTTCTCTTAAAAATTTGAATCTTATTACCCCAAGAAATGTGAGGAAAATGCATGCATAAAATTGATCAAAGATGCAGGGCAGTGATGGCACATGCTTTTAATCCCATCGCTTGGGAGGCAGAGGCAGGCAAATTTCTGAGTTTGAGGCTAGCCTGGTCTACAGAGTGAGTTCCAGGACAACCTATACAGAGAAACCCTATCTTGAAAAACCAAACTAAACCAAACCAAACCAAAACAAAACAAAAAAACCTCCGCACCCCATTACAACAATTCTTCGTTTCTTGCCTTCTCCCTGTCAAACACTGTATCATTTGATCCTTGTGATTTCATATAGTAAATTTTCAGGAAGTTTAGGCAGTAATGGAGCAAAGACTTGAATCTAACTATGTACCTCTAAGCAAATGATCGTCCCCAGTATGTAATGCTATGACTGTGATGTAATTACTTCTATAATAAAAAAATAACTTTCCAAGTTCTAAATACTTCGGTGACTTTTTTTTTCAAAGAATGCTCTACTTTCCAATTCCTTTGAGCAACAAACAGAATTTCAGCAAGATTCCAAAATGGCTAGATATAGGAAATCTCTGTGCATAGTGCAATTATTTTTTATTGTTTGCAAAAGTTCAAGTTTCTCAGAAATGCACACTGTCAATTATACCTGGATAGGATAATTTAATGATTAAAATAACCATTTTAATTAACCATTTAAAATAATCATTTTAATAAGCATATTGCTAGACCTATAGGTTCATGCTTCCAATCCCAGCATTCAGAAAGCAAGGGCAGGTGATCTCAAGGGATCTAAACATAGAGAAGCTGTCAAAAAAAAAAAAAAAAAAAAAAAAAAAAGGCAAACCAAGAACAAATAAGCCCAAATCAGATTTATTAGATGATTTGGGAAATCATGTTAGAGGTTGGAAATTCATCTGTTTACTTTAAAACTATATATTATTTAAAGTGCCTAGAAAAGATACTCAGTACATACTTTGAGCAGACTTATCTTTATGTTACCCATTGCACTATTATTCATTTGGTTTAGCTATTATTTGACTAGTAAGATCAACATTTATTTTTCTCTTCTTAGACACAAAGGTTAATTCTAGTGGAATGCTAATATTTCAACATATTTCAACATAAGAAAACGTTTCAATTTAAAACAAATTGTATTTTAACTATATGAACATTCTACTTAAAAAACTTTCACAGTGTATATGTGTGTGTGTGTGTGTGTGTGTGTGTATAAAGGACAGAGGTCAGTTTTGGGTGTCTTCTTCAATTCTGTCTTATATTTTTCTTTATTCTTGAGAATTTCATCCATGTATTCAATGGAAGTGATCATATTCAACTTCTCTCATAATCTCCCTCACCTGTCCCCCTACCAACATCATGTCATCTTCTTCTAAATAATAAACTAAATCCAATTAGTATTGCCTATGCATGCGTGGGCATGGGTCCATCTGCTGAGTCATAGGAAACCTAATTAGGGACCATACTGTAAAAAAAAAAAAAATCCCTCTTTATGAACTGCTAGTAGCTCCACAAGGGGTGGGGCCTGAAGAAAACTCCCCACCCCCAAGTTATATTGGACTATTGGTTGGCTTGACCTAGTACAGCTAAGCATAGCAGGTGCAGTCCACGAGGTGATGCCCACATCCTGCTCTGCAGTCAGCGTTGCACAGAACTCCTTCCCATCTTCCTGCTCACACTACTTCTAACACTTCTTTGCCAACGTTCCCAGAGCCTCGGGAGGGGTGGTGGTGAGAAGTAGAAACAGAAGTCTTTTTGTGGATGAGCACTCAGTAAACTCCACAAAGAGTTGGGTTATTACATGAAAACATAAAAAATGTAATGCGAGACCTCAGCAGTCTCCAAAACTGCATAAGCTATTGCCATTGCCAAAGTAAATGGGAAAACCCTATAGCTGAAGACAACATACCCCATGGCTGCAAAACCCCAACCCTAACCCTAACCCTAACCCTGCGGCAGAGGGACGCCAATCTCAAAGCTACTGGGAACTACACCCTGCCATCTAGCTTTCATTGAAGGCGCAGTGCAGTCTGCCGGGTGAGAATAGACACAAGTGCTTTTACCTAGTGCTGGACTCCACACTCGACAGTACCTACCTGGCCAAGCAACATCCATCCATCACTGCAACAGTGGCACAACGGCTATGGGGTTAACTGCTTTCCGATTGGATTTGAAGCTGGCTCCTCAGGAGAGACTATCATATTTCGTACTGTAATCCTGGTCAAGAGCCCATGCATGGATGGGGAAGTCATAGGCCCTAAGGTAGAACTTGCCATTGTTATTTTTCTAGAAAATAGCCATGTTTGCATGTGTGTGTGAGACAAGGTCAGTCTTCAAGTCTCAGGGATTCTCCTATGTTCACTCCATACAGCTTTAGAATGACAGGTGCAGGTAGCTGTCTTTGTTTGTTTTGTTATTAATGTGGGAGCTGAAGGCTGAACTCAGGTTAGTATGCAAATTACATTACAATCTTATAAATGGTCAAATTATACACATATGAAAGAACTGTATTACAATTAGATTATCAGATTTGATTTGTACCTGTTTTATACACCTATACAACTAGAGTTAAATACACTTTTTTTTTTCAGGCAATGAGGACCCATGAGTGGAAGAAGTTTTAAGAAGTCCTGTTCTAGAACAGCCTAAGGTTTTGGATCACCACAATGGCAGTGTGTCTTATCGAAGAAATAGACTGGTTAGTGAAAATAAAAGGTTGAGAATTTTGTGACTAGTCGGGAGAACTGTGACTATGGTAAATTTTCTGTTCTTTAAAGCCAGCTTCATACTGGTTCAGATATCTTCTGTTACAACTATTGAAAAAGAATCCTCATTAAAATGGGAAACCAAATATTTAAATAAAACTTCCTTAGGAGCTAGGATTATACAGAAAGAAGCATGACATAGACTCTTTTAAGCTACACAGTTCCAAATAAATTACACATTTTATTTGCGGTATATCCCGATGTCAATAGTCTCTCACCTTTATGTTTCCCCTGTCAACATTACCTTTAGCACAGTCAGAAGTCAACATGGTTCATTACCAGGAATTTAAACTTTGTAGTTATTACGTTGTCATGAATTTTACCAGGAATGCCATGTTTCTGTTTTAAAATCTCATCCTAAATTATAGTTTCCTCTGGTCTGTGTCTTAGACTTTACTGATTTCTCATGACCTTGTGAAGAGTCCTTTTGATCCAGCTTATCTGATGCTCTAATACAAGTTCTGGGTTTGGGTGGAGCCCTTCTCCTAGTGCAGAGAGGTTCAGGGGTTCATGCTGTCAGCATATCACTAACGTTAACAATCACCTGGCCTAAATAGTAAATTGCTGCTTCCTTCACTGCAATCTTTTGTTGTTTTCCTTTCAGTATTCCTAATAACCAGAGTGAGGGCCATCCCTTGGCAAACTCCTTGTATTTGCTAGCTATTTCCGGAACCAGGACGGGTTTCGGGCCCTCAGGGGACGTGTGACAATGGGTGGCTTGCTTATTTCACAGGAATTGTCACCCTGCTCACAAAGGACCCGGCAGCACTGGCTGAAAATTCACTTAGTTTGTGAGAGCATCTCCTACGGTAAATCCTTCGTCAGAGTGCCATCGCGGCGACCGAACCCCTTTCCTAAGCATCCTGAGGCGCTCGCGGCGATGGAGGACGTGAGACAGAAGGAAGCCAAGCTGGAGGCGGAGCACCGGGGGCCTAGGGGTGGGTGGGTGTGGGCTACTTCTGCTTCCCTCCTTTCCGGGCTACGTGCGTGCTCTCAGACACAAACCACTGCACAAGTGACTTCAGCTTCTCCAGTGGGATAAAAGGGCTTGACTCCACCCAGCAGTACGTGCCTAGTTCTGCTCGCATCATGGCCGCCGCCCAGCGCAGAGGCCAGGACTCCCACCCTCTCCGCCCACTGCGCGTGCGTGCTACGGCCGCCTGGGCTTCGCTCCCAACGGGGCGGACCCAGGAGGGTCTGCCTGGCCAATCATCTGGCAGGCCGCGCATCAGGTCCGCCCCCTTCCCTTTGCTTGTGGTTCCCCGCTGCACGTGTCAGTGTTTGGGTACGTGAGGCCGCTGGCTGAGGGGCTGGGAAAAACACGCTGTGCAGAACTAGGCCGTGGGGGAGGCTCCCAGGCTGGGGAGTGGCCGCCTCCCTGCAGGTCCCCGAGAGCTTTAAATTCTCCTGAACTGGGGCAGCCCCGTGCACTCTTACCGGCTAGTGTCGTCTCTCTGAACTCCTGGGGGTACACTTGTCATCAGCTTCAGGTGGGCGATGCTGTTGCTTGGTTGCAACTTGGAGGTGAGACGCTCGCCCCTTTAAGTCCTGCAGGCTAAATTCTGACTTGGGAGCTCTAGCAAGCGTGACAGTGACAGATCGCTGGGTAACCAGGTCAAACCTTTGTCAGATCTTGTTTTCTTTTTTCCCATGGAGGGGTGGATTTTCAGCTCAGAGGACTCGAGCAGGACAGGACAGTGACAGTGTTCTTTTCCTGCAGGAGGATGGCCTTAAGAATTTGCTGGAGACAGGAGCATCAATCAACGCGCCCCCAGATCCCCAGGAGCAGTCGCCTGTTCACTTAGCTGCAGGTGGCAGCTTTGCTTGCTTTCTTCTCTGGCAGGGGCAAACAGGCGCTGACCTCAATCAACAGGTAACTAGGTAACCGATTGTTGCTATGTACAACCCTCTCCTCCACCCAGTGTCTGCACAGACATTTTCTCGTTGCCAGTTTCAGTTGGTATAAACAGGCATATAAGAATTTACAGGGAAAAAAAGAAAAAAATATATATATTGCAAGATGGTAACTTGGAACTTTTTAGTTCCACATTAATAAAACAAAGACAAGTTATGGGATTACTTTTACTAATTTAATCCCAAATACTGTTTCAGTATGTAATTATATCAGCAATGATTGATGTGCTATTTTATTTTGCTCTTGTACCACAGTTCTCAATTCAGTGTGTATTTTACTTTTATGGCGTAGCTCAATTAAGTCGAACCACATTTCAAATGCTCTTTAGTGATAGGTGTCTACTGGCCATCTATCACACTATGTAGCATGGATATACAGTACTTTTAAAAGTACTTATTTGTCCAAGCCCCAGTAAACTACGAAAAATGTGGGAGACATGCTTGCTATCAACTCTTCAAGTAGTTTTTATCTTCATTAGAGTGTGATGAAGTTTTTAATTGTAAACCGTTGGCTTCAATAGAATCCTAATTTGCTGGCATTCCCTTAATTTTTAATGTATGTGAATATGGCTGCATGCTTTTATTAATGGAAACTTTGCATTAGCACAGCAAGAGAACTTTATGAAAAAATACAATTAAATGAAACAATCCAGTTGTTACAAGGTAGCTTTCACTGGCTTCTACAGAATGTTGGTGAGACCCTAATGTGCAGTCTTGTCCTACAGGATGTTTTGGGAGAAACTCCACTCCACAAGGCAGCCAAAGTTGGAAGCCTGGAATGCCTTAGCCTCCTTGTAGCCAGTGATGTCCAGATTGAGTGAGTATAAAATCATTGGTTTAAGACTTTGTGTTTTCTTAGATTAAACTAATCATACTCCTAAAGCCAATTATACATGATCTTAAAAATAATATTTGCCTAGCTGGTAATATAATGTTATCCTTCCAGTAATTGAATATTATCAAATAGAATAAATGAAAACAGATCTTCTACATACAGAGGTGCCAGTCTTTCATGGCAGATTCTACTACAGTTTTAGCTTAGGAAGACTCTTCCTATAGAAGTCCTCATTGGCTATCTATTGAACTATATAGTTAAATACAATGAATTTGAACACCAAATACTCTCATAGTCATTCAGATTCTTTCAATAGTGAAATGCAATAATGGAATAAAAATACAATAGAATGTCCATTATATGCAATGTGTTAGCCACTGAGCATGCATCAGTGAGCAGAATTTAATTTCCCTGAGCTTTCCTTGGCCCATCCCTGTGTGATGTGTGTTCACGAGAGTGTGAGACTTCTTTTATCCTGTTCCCAGGGTTGATATGTGCCACGCCCACTCGTCTACTCCAGTCATATCTGAATTATTGGGGGGTAAAAGCCTGATTAAGGATGAGAGGTGTTATTGCCCCAAAAGGGAGCTTGTGCCTCCTGGGTATTCAGATAGTCGCTGGCATCTCCTAACTCAGACGTGTTCCAGATTAGTCTTTCCAATCGGTAACATGCCCTCTTATTTAGACATAAAGGTACCCCAAGAAATGATTCATAAATGGCTAAGATTAGGCATTGTTTCCTGGCCAGCACAACGTTTCCAACCTATCCTAATTTAATACCAAGCTGTCCTTAGCTTGGAATTTCTCTCAAGGAATCTGCCTTGCAAGACGGGTTTTCCTCAGAGCTAGCAACAGAGGTCAAGCACATTGTTTAGGGCAGTCCCACAGAAGAAAGAACTGTTTTACATACTAGAGAGTAATTGAAGGGCTTCCCTCACTTAAGGGCATTAGCTGGAACTGTTAAATTGGAACTTCCTAGTCCTTGCCTCCAGCAGAACCAGAGAATTAGCATAGGAATACCAAATTAGCCCCAGCTTCTCAACTGGATGAGTGATCTTGGTCAGTAAGATCACTGACCTTGATGTGACTGTCACCTGCCTACATGACTCTTGTCATCTGCCCGGCTTTCTGTATACCATATAAGCCTGCTTTTCACTTTTTATAGAAGGACTCGCACTTGGGGACTTGAGCTGGAAGTCACACTGGCGCTCTGACTAGAACTAGAACTTAGATGGGCTAGGACTCAGACTCATGCAGTCCCCTGGGCCCAGAGTGCTTGGGCGGGGGTGGGGGG
>NW_022196905.1:186342622-186407345 GCF_008632895.1 Mastomys coucha | reverse complement strand
TTTGCAATGACTGTAAAAGTCTGATGCCATTTTTAAGAAATACATTCAGATCCTGTACTTCATGTGTTATTCTGCCATCATTTCTTCACCTATGCCTTGTCGACCTGACTAGGACCCCGTTTTTCCCGCAGGTTGAGGGATGCCCAGCAGCAGATATGTATTCCAGTTTCCTTTATTAGAAAAATAATAAGCAATAATTTTTACTTAACTCAGTTTTTGTCTAATTTCAGCGTATGCAATAAGAATGGGCAAACAGCTGAAGATCTTGCTTGGTCATGTGGCTTTCCAGAATGTGCCAGGTTTTTAACAATGATTAAATGCATGCAGACAGCAAAATCATCAGGTGAGCAAGCCGAGCGTGACTCCTATGCTCCAGTGCTGAGACAGAAGCGGAGCTTCAGAACTGTGGAGAGCAGAATGTCGAAGAGAAAGTGTTGGTAAGTGCCTCACGGCTGCTGCCGGTCTTCTCCTTTAGGGATCTCTCTCCTGGCATAGCTTATTGTTGTACTTAATATTGGCATTCTGACCTAAGGTCCAGTATATTTTTGCTTTTTAAAATTTTATCATTGGTTATAGAAGCTGCTTACCAGCTTCTAGAGACCAGTTTGTCCTGTATGGTAGGGATTTGGGGAGAGATCTTTTTAAAGTTTTTTAAGGTTGTGTACTTGTGTGCCTGTGTGTGTGCAGGCCAGGAGAGGCCCCGGGATCCCTTAGATCCGGGAGGCCAGGCCAGGCATTTGTAGTATGTCAGGCTTGTTGCTTGGGAGCTGGGAAACAAGCTCCAGTCCTCAGGAACATACAGCAAGCACACCTACCACTGGGCCATTTCTCAGGTCCCAGTAAAAATGTTTTTAGTTTCAGCATGATTTTTTTTCTCCCGAAACAGATGTCTTGTTGGGCAAGAGGAAAGAAGAGGCTTGAGGAAGGGCTTCACTTCAGACAGATCTACAAGCCATTGCTTTGGCTTATCACATGGCAAAACTCCTGCGGAGGAAAACTTTCTTCTAAGTGAAGAGAACATTCATGAATACATGTATTTACATGACTACAATATTTTGGATATGCATGCTTTTTTTACTTAACTTATTAAAAGAATATTCAAGGAATTAAAATTTCTGTGCATTCTTTACTACTTTTTAGATTAAATCACAGCTAAGATTTAATTTAAAATTATGCTTTTATTAACACTAGAACAGCTCCTCTTTTATATTTATAGTTTTGATTCCAAGAAATTTAAAGAGCACTCGGTCGTTGAGGAAGACATAAGTTATAGTATGCATCCTTGTTCCAAAAATCTGGATTCTTCCATCCACACCAGCCCTAGATTTGGGAGAAAGGAGAACAAACCCTTTTACAACACAAGACTCCATGATAGAAACTCTAACATCAAGCTCTGTCAGCAGGACCTTGGCCGAAGACTCAGATACTGATGTAATTCAAGGATTTTCTAAGTGAAGAAAAATAACTTCTATTCTGTGCTAGACAATCAATAGGTTGCTCCTGAATGGGAAAATACTGCTATTATCTAAAGAAATTACATTTATTTATCTTGTGATTGTAAAGGCCTGAGGACAACTTGCAAGAGTGGTTCTTGTCCACTATGTAGCCTCTATGGGTCAAACTTAGGTCATCAGGTTTGGCTGAAAGTGTTTTTATCTGCTGAGCCATCTCACCAGCCTCTCATATGAGAATTAGCTGGCTATAAATCAATTTATATTTATACCCCATGCAGTTGATACTATGTCAATAAATACTTCCAAATTTGCCTCAACTTCCAATCTTTAGAATTACATGTATGTGAGAAGCAGCCACATTTTCATAATGACTCGTGTTTTGTTTAGTTGATCCTAAAATTATTAAGGGAATATGTGCATTTGTACATGAGATGCTGATCCTGGAAGTGGATTTACAGAAGGCTGTGAGCCCCATGAAGTATGAGAACTGAACAGGACTGGGAACTGAACTTTGTTCCTCTGCAAGAAGAGCAAGGGCTACCAGCTGCCCAGTCATGCCCCCAATTCCGATTTTAAAGTAGGAAAGTTGACTCTGCTCTCTTTGTTTAAGACATTGATGAGACAATACAACTGCATGTGCTATAAATTCTGTAAAGGAAATGAGTCATGTTCCATTATGAGGCTTAGTAACTAGCGAAGCTTTTATAAACATTTAGTCTTGTGGTTTCTGTTGTATTTCCCATATTCCCTACATAGGAACACGATTACTCAAAAGATTTGGAACTACTGCTGTCAGGCTGCTGCCCGTGCCTTGCTTCTTTGCTAACCGCTGTCTCTGCTCTTTGCCTTGTGCCTTGCATTCATGTGACGGGGACAGTTTACCTTTTCCAACATAACTTGCAGGTCTTCAGCACCTGTATAGTGTGGGTCTAGAATCAGGAATTTGATCTGCCCTGTAGTTTCATTCCATGCTACTCCTAGTATTGTGTGAGCCAATACTCCTCCCCCTAGAAAAAAGAAATATGTAATAGGGTATAAATTAATTTCGACTGCTTATTCGGCTCTAATAAAAATTAACTGACAACATTAGAACAGACTTGAATATTGTAAAAGACTATGATAGCAAATATACTTAAAGGTTAAATTACATCTATAATCATAAAAAGTTTATATTCTGTTGCTGTAACCATAAAATTTCTTTTCTTTTCTTTTCTTTTTTTTTTTTTTTCCAGACAGGGTTTCTCTGTGTAGCCCTGGCTGTCCTGGAACTCACTCTGTAGACCAGGCTGGCCTCAAATTCAGAAATCCACCTGCCTCTGCCTCCCAAGTGCTAGGATTAAAGGCGTGTGCCACCACTGCCCGACTACCATAAGATTTCTTAAAATCAATTGAGAAAGGCCCACCCAGAGGCCAACCTCCTCCCAGTACAGTAAGATCAGTGAGGTACCTCTTCCAGGAAGTCCTCTTGTATGTGCTGAGCATGTCTAGCCCATCTCTGTGACTCTGCTGACATCTACTTACCCCCACTCCTTACACACTAGAGTAGTTGATCTATGCTATTTTTCAGAGAACCATATATCTTTAGCTCAGTTAATAAAATATTATTTTACAAAGAAAACCCAAAAAAGGTAAATAGTCTGTTGTGTATGAAAACCAGCCAAGTTAGCGGCAGGGGGGTGGTTTATGATGCTTAGGTGGCTATCACCTTTTAAAATTACTACTCTTAACTCTTTAATTGTTCAAACACCATTATTATTTTCTTCTTAGCATTTACTTTTGGTACTAATTCCTTTTTGCATCTTCCCTACCTTCTTAGAGACTAAAATCCAAAGAGCAGGGTGTAAAATATATATAAAATTTTTACTTTATATATATGGGTGTTTTGCCTGCATCTTTGTACATGTGATGCACTTTCTGTAGGGACCATTAGAGGCACTGGATTCCCTGGAACTGGAACTACAGATGACTGAGAGCCACCATATAGGTGAACCCAGGTCTTCTGGAAAAGCCACCAGTGTTCTTAGCCATTAAGCCATCTCTCCAGACCCAACTTTAAGATGTTAAAATGACTTGTTCTTATGTAACATTAGAACATACAAATCATTTTACTCGTTCTCCACTCTGCTGAAGAACCCAACATGCCCAAAACACCTTACCAATCATTACTGGAGTGCCTACATTCTGGAAATGGTTGGCTAGTTCCCGTCCTTGAGAAGCCATTTCTGAACCTTGGCTAAATAAAAAGAAATCATAAGTCAGGTAATGAGTTTGAGGAGGGGAGAATATTTTCACTCTTTCTGTTTGTGGATCTTGAAAAACAAATTAAGTGGTAGGACCTGATCCACTGTAACTTAAAGCAACATAAACTCTAAAATTGTTAAGACTTCTAACTGGGGAAAAAAATAAACAAAAAGACTTTGGCTTTCTGCTACTGGAGCTGCATAAAGGTTTTGAATTTTTAACATGAGATTAAAACTGGTCACTTTGTCGTTTTTTAAAGTCTATGTTTTTTCTATCTTTAAATTAGGGTCAATAACACCTGTTCCATATGTAGGCTAGAGGAGCCTCCAGGACTAATGTATTTTTCTTTGAAGTGTTTTCAAGTGCACCGTATGTGATGGAGCACGGAGGGATTCTAAGTACTTTTCACGTTTGAGAAGAGAAAGACAGAAGGAAAGGCACGTGTACACTCATGCTATAGCACATGGGGGTCCTAGGGATTGACTCGGGGCGTCAGGCTTGGTGAAAAAGTCTTTTGCCTCATCCACCCCAAACTTAAATTTCTAAAAATAGTTCTTTACTACTTTATCTGCCATTATTCTTACTGATTCTTACAGTTCCTACTGTGAAATCATACATATTTTAAATACTTGGACAATAGATACTGCTATTGTAGTTATTAACACAGGACAGTTTAAAGTCTTGTCTCAATAAGCACAGTTTAAAGTAAGCTCATGGAAACACAGTCTTCAAATATTTAACTTCTTTATTTAACAAAGTAGAAGAAATTTGTTCCCAGTTTTTTTCGTTGTGTTCAGGAGTTGGATAAGGTGGGATCCCCAGGAACTGGTTTCCCCACTGTAGCTGGTTATTACATTAGGCACTGCCAGAGTTCTCTCCTAGGGTGATACATTATATCACCACCCTGTGCCCCAAACTGCCTTGCCCAGTACTCTATGAAGTGTACTCACCCTAACTGACAACCATGATGCCCATAATCAAGGTGGGACATTGAGGGAAGCAGAGGGGCGTCAGGTCTCCATGGCATACTAAATTGTTTTTCTCTTGACCGAGCTTGGCTCCCTAGTCCCCCGCTGCTCCCTATGGGACGGAACCCTTGAGGACACTGCCCTTTCCTTCTCCTCCCATGCAGCAGTCCTTACTGGCTCTAAGTCTCTCCTTGGGGCTGGGTAGGATCCAAAGCACAAGTGTGGTTGCCCAGGCCTCTGTCTACCTCAGCCTTGAGGGCGTGTCTGTTACAGCTCTGCTTCCAGAGCCAAGGAGCTTGTCTCTTGGGGGATTCTGGTGCTGACTGCAATAATGTTACATATAATTCATTTAGCAAAGTATTTTATACTCTATATGAGAAAACGGAGTATAATGTTTATGGTGATAAAATCAAAAGCTTCTTAAATGGTCAATAGAAAAACAAGTATGGCCACATAAATTGATACGTAATGATTTATATTTTCTCTTATTTTGTTATTAGAATTGTAGAAAATGTAAATTGAATATATTTTTACATCTTTTGGCTTATTCACATCTTAGAAAAAAAAGAAACACATAATGATCAGTAGTCAACATTTGGTTTTCTCCTAGACTTTTAGAAGATTTAAACATTAGTAAACTATATTTTGTATCAAAAACTAATATGTACCCAAAAATAATATATTTTTAAGTTTCCAAATGTAGACTAAAAATTAGTTCTAGAGAATATATGTATAAAATACAGCTTGTTTTAAAAACAATGAGATAACAAAGAAAAGCAATGAATGGCAATAAGGAGAAAATGTAATTTTTCTATTACTTTAATAAAAATGATAAACTGTCCTGGGTAAATGATGAATGTTCTTTACAAAGCATACTTACCTAACAAACAGTATTTTCGAAGTCACACCGATCAGTTGGTTTAATACCAGTTGTACTTCAATAGACCCAATCCATTGCCGTGATCCAACAAATGCTGCTGGCTTGTCGCCGGCATCAACGAGAGCCTTCACGTATCAAGAAGAAAAAATCCATATGTAAGACAGCTACTAAAGTTATATTGAGAGCATTCTAATTACCGGTACAACAACATTTTTTTCAAAATAAAAATACATCTATGCCACAGAGTAATAATTATTAATGGCATTAAAAACCAATGGAATACACAATTGGTTATAACTTGAAATGGCAAGTTCTGTACCTGCTGAATTTCCCTGTGTGATGGAATGGACCTTTCTGTGTAACCCTGATGTCTGAACCATGAGCAGATAGTCTGTAGGGACCTATAAGCACAGCCCCAGCCATTGTCATCTATCCGATCTTGCATGTAATGGTGGTACGCGTAGGTGCCCTGGACCACACAAATCTATAAAAGAGAAGAAATGTAGTAATAATATTAAAGACAGAAGTACATGCTCTGTAGAAACACCTGAGTCATGCTTTCTGTTTTGAGAACTGGACTTTTACTTCTTACTGGTCAGTGGTTCTCAACCTGTGGGCCGAAACACCTTAGGGGATGCCTAAGACCACTGGAAAACACAGACATTTACATTACACATTATCACAGTAGCAAAGTCACAGTTAAGTAACAACAAAAATAATTCTATGGTTGGGGTCACCACAACATGAGGAACTATACTGAAGTGTCACAGCATTAGGAAGGCTGAGGACCACTGCTTTAGATCCTTATAGAAATACCTTCACAGAACAGTGGCTTAGCACTATATTCTTTTGGTTTTCTCCTGTAAGACCAGAGTCCTTCCCTGTGGACCTACACAGAAACCAACCTAGAACGATGTGCATTCTGGGTTAAGAAGGCCAGCTACCACACTTTCCCCTTTACTAATTTAATTTAGTTTCAAATATGCCAATGGTTACCTGATCATGAAGCCTTATGATTTTCTTTACTGGAAATAACCTTTTCCCAATTAATTTTACAGCATGAACCCTGTTTTCATTTCAGTCTCTCTTCAAACACTAGAAGCCTTCCATGACAGTCTACTTTAAAATGGCATGCTCATTTCTCACCACTTCGCCTTTGTCGTGGCTACTGACTCTCTCCTGCCTTTGTGTATGCATGCATATACATATTAAATTCCAAAGTCATAGATATTTCAAATATAACTAATTATATTTTTCAATGACACCACACCAACATGTGGGCTAGTAAGCCTATGTCATTCAAATATTTCTAGGCCCTAGCTTCCATGAAAGGCAGGATGCACAGCTGATAAATATACTGCTGCTGAGTAAATGCGGCCTGAGGTAGGGAATAGAAGAATACACAAGCAAACAGAAGCAGGTCCTGCTGATGGGACACAGGAACGACATTTCTGCAGTTTTATAAATCTGCCACTAAAGAGTGTGTTCGTAATGTGTAAAATAGGGACTTCCTCATAGTATAATGCTTAAAATGAACATTTCTATGGGCAAAACATTTTAAAATTTATTTTACTGATTCTTTGTGAATTTCACATTATGTACCCCAATCCCACTCATACCTGCCTGCATCCTTGTAAAGAATCCCCATAAAAGGAAAAAAATCTCGTTGTGGAAGCTGTAGTGTGTAAGTGAGTATCCTTTTGTCCCCACTTCTTTACTGGGAAATGTTCAAGCATATTATTATCTTTTTAAAAGTCAGAGTTATGGGGAAAGAAAGGGTATTCACAAGACAATTAGGCAATAGGTTGACAAAGGATAAACTAAAAATGTATAATGAGACCATTTTGGTAAGTAGAAAACTAGCTGCTCCCTACAGCATCTCCATCCTAATCTCCAACATGAGCGCTTTTATCCCAGAGGCACAAGAGGAATCAGCTCCGAGTGCTGTGAGCACAGTCCAGGGAGCGAGCAACTGCCTGAAGCTGAGGAAATGAGGAATGATTCCTCCCTAGGATCCTGTGCAGGGAGGCTGGCCCTGGATGCTTTTTGTTCAACCAAGTGATGTTAGTTTTGGACTTTCACATCCAGAACTGTGGATGCGACAGATGCATCCCTATAGTCTGCAGCTACCCACTGTGTATCATGTCTGTCACAGCTTTCATAACACATACATTGTTTAGATGCTTCAAAAAATTTCTGCTTCAGAAATTCTTTCTATCATAAACTAGTAAGAAAAGGAAAAATTCAGGTATATGTTGGACATTAAATAATTATCGACAAGATTGAAGTATCATAATATATAAATATAAAAATACTTAAAAGTGAACAAAACAAAAATCTTTCAATAATTATAGAATTTTAATAAGTTATAGAATATAACAAAAGTACTGTTTTATTTAAAATTTAAAACTTGACAATAGAAAATAGGAAAGATTAACAACAGGCTAAGTTCCAATTTAAGAAGTTAGAATAAACATATTAAATCAAAGAAACAAAAGTAAACTCCAAAATTAGTGAGACAGAAAACCAAAGTTATAAAGAGGGGTCAATGGAGACAAATTGTTAAAGAAAGGAAAAAGTCATAAAGTGAGATGGACAATTAAAAAGAAAATATAATTATATGAGGAATCAAAACCTAGGTAAATATGACTCACAAAAGCAAAGACATCTCATAAACACTAACAAAACCGGATGTTACTAAGAATATTCCCAAAGGGGTTGCAGAGATGGCTCAGCAGTTAAGAGAGCTACCACTCCTGCTCTCAGTTCCCAGGACCTGCATCAGGCAGCTTACAATCAGAGAGGGATCCAGCACCTCTGGCTTCCACAGCCACCTTCACACATGTGCCCACACACATGCGTGCGTGCACACATTCACACACACCTAAAATAAAATCTATGAAATAATTATCTCATAAAGCAAATGCTAAGTCCAGGTTGTTTTTCTTTTTTTTTTTGTTTTTCGAGACAGGGTTTCTCTGAGTAGCCCTGGCTGTCCTGGAACTCACTTTGTAGACCAGGCTGGCCTCGAACTCAGAAATCCACCTGCCTCTGCCTCCCAAGTGCTGGGATTAAAGGCGTGCGCCACCACCACCCGGCTAAATAATTTTTTGTTGTTGTTGGTTTTTGTTTTGTTTTTGGAGTTTTTTTTTTTTTCAAGACAAGGTTTCTCTGTATAGCCCTGACTGTCCTGGAACTCTCTCTCTCTGTAGACCAGACTGGCCTCGAACTCAGAAATCCACCTGCTTCTGCCTCCCAAGTGCTGGGATTAAAGGCGTGCGCCACCACCGCCCGGCTGTTTTTCAAGTAATCAAGAAAACACATACCGATCGTATATAAACTCTAGAAATTGAAAAGATGGATGGTTCCCTAACTCATTTAATAGGTTGTAGATAACTGATACATTTTTTTAATTAAGAGAAAATTATAAGGAAATATCAGTTATAAATAGAGATGAAAAAAGTCTTTATAAAATATTATCAAACTGAATCCAGCCGTAAATAAGACATGACAATGAACATGGTAAACTGGATTATATGATGAATGCAAATCCATTGTTACTGGGAGATCAGATTAAGTGCTTAGGGGCAAATAACATAAAGTTTATAGCTTTCTCTGAAATGGTTCAGAGGAAGAAAGTCAAAAATGAAGGGAAAAAAAAGCAAATGTTTACAATTGTTCATATACATATGCATCGGAGACATGAATGGGACTGTTCATAAAAGACTGCCTAACATCACAAAAAGCCTGGACAAAATTATACAAATGTTTATCATACAGGAATCCAGCTAACTGAGCCAGAGTGGCAGTGGGTTAGCTTGATGCTGCTTGTATTCTAACACTAATACTGGTTCAAGAGGTGGCAAACCATCATGTACTCAAGTGATGTCATATGAACCTTCTCCCCAATTTAACTGGTCAATAAAAGGCTAGAGCCTGTGGTTGGGCAGTGGAGGGGAAAGATGCAACTAGAGGCTTGAGAGAAAGTTGTAGGTAGGGAGGGAGAGAGAGAAGAAGGTGGAGAGATGAGAAAGACGCCATGGGTAAGGATCAAGAAAGCACGGCCATTGCCGGGCGGTGGTGGCACACAGCTTTAATCCCAGCACTTGGAGACAGAGGCAGGCGGATTTGAGTTTGAGGCTAATCTGGTCTACAGAGTAAGTTCCAGGACAACCAGGGCTACACAGAGAAACCCTGTCTTGAAAAACCAAAAAAAGAAAAAAAAAAAAAAAGAAAGCACAGCCATGAGGGCTGACCAACTAGAGTTAAGAGCAGTAGAAACAGTATGTAACTCGGGGTTATTCATAGGAAACAGACTTTAATAGCATACAGGGTGGATATCTGCCCAGAATTAGTGCTAATAAAGGCTTATAAATATAAAGGCTGTGCGTGTCTTTTATCTGGGAACTGAATGATCAAAGGTGGGGTAGAAGCCCCTGAATGAGATTAAGTATTTTCTATAAGAAGAGTGAGACAGAAGAGCTGGGCAGTGGTGGTGCATGCCTTTAATCCAGCACTTGGGAGGCAGAGGCAGGCGGATTTCTGAGTTCGAGGCCAGCCTTGTTTACAAAGTGAGTTCCAGGACAGCCAGGGCTATACATAGAAACCCTATCTCAAAAAACAAAAAAAATGAGTGAGACAGAGGGCTAGAGAAAAGGGTCGGCGGTTAAGAGCACTGACTGCTCTTTAAGAGGTCCTGAGTTCAATTCCCACCAACCACATGGAGGCTCACAACCATCTGTAATGGGATCTGATACCCTATTCTGGTCTATCTGAAGACAGCTACAGTATACTTATATACATAAAAAATAAATGTATCTTTAAAAAAAAGTGCTTTAAAAAATTTAAAAAAAATTTTAAAACATACAAAAGAATGAGACAGAATAAGATAAATTTCAGATACAGAATGTTGAGTGAAAAAGCAAGTTGTAGAAGACTACATACACAATGGTAGGTTTTATGAAACTTGAAATGAAACAAATATTGCTATAGTAACATATACCTTATATGTATACATACACATGAAGCTCTTAAAAGTGGGAGAGAGAAGAATGTGTCTCTGTGCAATGGTTCCTTAGTGGACATAGAAATCTGTCCCAGTACTCAATGTAGATAGAAAGCCTTGGATTCTTAGGCTCTTTATGAAAAATGACATAGTGTTTCTTAAACCCATGCGTATCCTCCCTTACACTTTAAACAATCTCTAGATTATCACAGATATCATGGATAAAACAATGAAAATACTATATAAATGGCCATTTTATTTTCTAGGAAATAATGGCAAGGCAAGAATGTATATATTCAGTACAGACTTTTTCTTCTGCAAATATTTTTGAACTAGGATTGGCTGAATGCACAGATGTGTAACAACCGTATAGGAAGGCTGTGTAAGTCATTTACCTGGGACTTTCTTGAGGAGGTAGTGAATAGATACAGGGGCATAGAGATCAGTAATGTTCTGTTTCTTAACTAAATAGAAACTCCTAGTTACTCATTTGCTAAGCTGTGAAACGCTGTGTGTTTATCCATCAATGTGTGTATATACACACGTGTGTGATATATACAGGTCAAATATTATAAATACTAAAATGAAGTGATGCCTTTTTGGTGCAGGCTGGCCAATCTGGGCCTCCCTCAAGCCACGGGAGAAACGGGGTCCTAGTCAGGTCGACAAGATGTTGGCGATGAAATGATGGCAGAGACGACACATGGAAGTACAGGATCTGAATGTATTTCTTAAAAATGGCATCAGACTTTTACAGTCATTGCAAAAGAGAAATGAGAAATCTGGCAGCTCAGCAGTTGAGGTACATCTGAGGCCACCTGAAACACACTGGGTCTAAAGCAGCCACCTCTTCTGGACAGGTGTTGCACCACTCCCCCCCCCCCCCCCCCCCCCCCCCCCCCCCAAGCCCTCTAGGACCGGGGTTGGGCGGGGGGAGCTGTATGCTGCATGAGGCTCAAAGCTTGAATCTGAATGAATGAATCTAAGTCTAAGTCCTAGTCCATCTAAGTTTAAGTTCTAGTCCTTGCACAAAATGAAAACCAGGCTTATATAGTAAACAGAAAACAGGGCAAATGACAAAAGTCACATAGGCAGATGGCAGTCACATCAAGGTCAGTAAGATCAAGTAGGCAAGTGATGGTTACATCAAGGTCTGTAAGATCAGGTATCCAGGTGTGAAGTAGAAGAGCCGTGGTGCCCTCCCCGCTGGGGCTATTTTGGTGTTCCCATGTTAATTCTCTGGCTCAGCTGGAGGCAAGCACCAGGAAGTTCCAATCTAGCAGTTCCTGCTAATGCCCTTAAGTGAGGGAAGCCCTTCAATTACTCTCTAGTATGTAAAACAGTTCTGTCTTCTGTGGGACTGCCCTGAGAATTCTAACTATGTTAACAGTAAGCAATGGTGCTTGACCTCTGTTGCTAACTCTGAGGACATTCTATCTGATAAGGCAGCTTCCTTGTGAGAAATCCCAAGCTAAGGACAGCTAGGTAATAGATTAGGATATATTGGAACATTGTACTGGCCAGGGAACAATGCCCTTTTTTAGCCATTTACGAATCTTCAGGTACCTTTATGCCTGAATAAGAAGGCATGTTGACGATTGGAAAGACTTATCTGGAACATGTCTGAGTTAGGAGATGCCAAGGACTGACTATTCAGGACTGACTACAGTACCCAGGAGGCACACTCCCTTTGAAGTCATAAAGCCTCTTGTCCTTAATCAGGCTTTTACCACCCCCCGCCCCCTCCATTGCAGACTTTACAGGAGTAGACGAGTGGGCGTGGCACCTTTTGCATTTTGTATCGTGGATAAGGAACCTGTTTTATTGTCCAAATCAATCAGCATGCACTTAGTACTTTGCAATCTCTAGGCTTTTTAAAAGCCTTAAAAGGAACTATTAAGAATTTAAAATAAATAAGAGAATGCCATACATACCGTGGAGGAGTTCTAAAACTAGTTTGAGAGCAAAATCTTTAAGTCAGGAGCTTGTAGAGGACCACTAAGAGTTTTGTTGTGACATTCTAAACTCCATTTCCTAATCTATGACTCTGTGATGAGCAAGATTTTAACAATAGACTTCTGAGATTTCTTCCGGTCTTCTCAAAGTAAGTGAAGTCATTTAACATCCCTAAATGCTGACTCACGAATATATGCATAATGGCGGGCATCCAGCTAACGCTATTTCCAGTGGAAGCTGGTCTGTCTACAGCCCTTGCAGATGGAGCTGCTGCTGCTGCATGTGTGTACTGATGGCTAAGACCAAAACTGGCCTCCTCAGTTCTCTCGCAGTTACCATATTTTTACTCATTTTGATTCTTAAGATTGCCTGGCAAGGCTCCCAGACACTCAGAAGGTACTGAAAGAATGGTGAATCACAATTTCTTTGGAATGTAAACTTGGCAGTCAGAACAGAGGATCAAGTTGCAAAGAATGCAAGCAGAACAGCTAAGATGACTAGGAAAAGGTTCTACACAACTAAAACAATGTGGATACCAGAGGCAGAGGCTGACAAGGAGAGAAAGGGCAACCAGGAGCCAACACAGAGAAAGCAGCAGCAAGCCAGCAAGCAGGCTGCCAGGCCTTTGGAGAGCCCGGGCCAGCTCCAGTCACTGCCTTGGTCCCTTTCCACAGGCCTTGCTGTTCCTGTGCTCCCTCTCTTGGATGACAGATTCTTTTTAGTGACCTTCATGTATCCTTAATTTAGTGCCTGTCCTCACTCTGTGCCAAACCAGCTACTTACAGAGTCTACCTTTGCAACCAGATACATGCTGTATAGTATAGGAGGTGGACTGGCTGGTTTTGTGTGTCAACTTGACACAGGCTGGAGTTATCACAGAGAAGGGGGCTTCAGTTGGGGAAGTGCCTCCATGAGAGCCAGCTGTGGGGCATTTTCTCAATTAGTGATCAAGGGGGTAGGGCCCCTTGTGGGTGGTGCCATCCCTTTGCTGGAACTCTTGGGTTCTATAAGAGAGCAGGCTGAGCAAGCCAGGGGAAGCAAGCCAATAAGGAACATCTCTTCATGGCCTCTGCATCAGCTCCTGCTTCCCGACCTGCTTGAGTTCCAGTCCTGACTTCCTTTGGTGAGCAACAGCAATGTGGAAGTAAGCTGAGTAAACCCTTTCCTACCCAACTTGCTTCTTGGTCATGATGTTTGAGAAGGAATAGAAACCCTGACTAAGACAGGAGGTGAGGCATCTTAGCCTTGTCATACTGTGGTTTGAGAAGACCGTAAATAGCATGATCTGTCAGCTGCAGAATGAGAAGAAAGGAACAAACCTTCAGAGGAATCAGAGAATGTTATGTTAGTGACAGATGTGTAGTAAATACTCTCTATTCATAAGCCTTTTTATCATTAATTACTGCTATCTTTTTCGTGGCAGGGTCTTCTGGCTAGCCTGGAACTTGCCATGTGTGCTACCACTCAACTAATTACCTTTTTTAAAAATCTTTTTAAAAGAAGACTTACTCTGTGTGTGTGTGTGTGTGTGTGCATGCACATTGTACACCAGCCTAAGATCTCCTATAGCTGCAGTAGCAGCAACTATGAATTGCCTGATGTGGGTATGTGGGTGCTGCAACCTGAACTCATGTCCTACAGAAGAGCAGCAAACACTTTTAACTACTAAGCCATCTCTCACCCACTAATTACACCTATCTTAAGTGAGGTCTTTTTCGTTTTGTTTTTGCTTTGTTTTTCACAGGATTTCTCCAGGAACTTGCTATGTAGACCTCAAACTCAAAGATCCACCTGCCTCTGACTCCCGAATGCTGGATTTAAAGGTATGCACCACCATGCTTGGCTCCTTAAATGAGGCCTTGAACAAAGGCTTACAAGAGACAAGTGATAAATTACTTTTTAGGGATGACACACAATATGAATCAATTCTCAAAACCATCTCTTGGGGACCAATCCAAAACAATGAATGACAACAATCAATCAACTCATGAAAACTAGTTAGACTCACCATACTACCCTCTATGTTAGGTGGACTCAGATAAGTATGTGGGTTTCTGATATAGCCATCTTTATATAGTTCATCCGGAAAATGATAAGCATTAATCCTTTTGAAATAAGGTCTGTCATGAGGCAGATTGAAGAGATCATGTAACTCCTAAACAAAATCAGAATCAATAGACAAAACAATTTTAGGTTTTTAGTTAATACAGTCAAACTCAAGAATTATAAAACAGAAAATACGTTGGGTATTAAGTTTTAAAAAACATGACTCTTAATTCATTAAGGTCAATGGATAAGTAAGCTGAGACCAATTTATAATCCTCTAGTAGGAACCAGAAGGGAATGTGAAATGTGAAAGCACTTGCTAGAACTGGAATTTTTGTAAATCAGAAATTATAATTCAAAATGATATATCAAAGTATTTTAGAAAACCATGTTTATAATACTTTAGACATCTAAGTGCAGTTATTAAATACAATGAACTTAGAGACCGAGAAACAGCCAAGATGTCATGAATGGAAACAATGACCAATGTCTACAATGCATTATTTCCTCAACAACATAAAAACATAGAATACTTATTCTACAATACTTGGCCAATTTCCAACATACTCTTGTGGTTTCAACAGGTTAGCTTATGCAGTATCTAAAAATCAATTTATCTCCAACTTTTGGAACACTACAGAGGGTTCGTGTTATTAATTCTCAGGAGCAGAGTTTAGAACATAATTTAATGAGTGCCAGGCAAAGCCACAGGTCCAAAAGTTAGAGTCTAAAAACCAGCCCTTCTGTTGATAAATCTCATTTCTTTAAATGCTAGACAGGTCTCTCTAAAGAGTCCCTACTGAACCTTAAGTAAGCTTATGTGTGGTTGCAACATTATCATATATAAACTGAGTTAGCAGACTCCACCTTCCCCTGTGCTGCTGTTGTCTTTTTCACAAATCAGGGGGAACAGAAGGAAAAGGAAAGAATGTCTTAGCATCCATGGGTTACTCTAGGCTTGTAAGCATCTTTTCATTTCTATCTTCACTATAGAAAATGATAAAATTTCATAACTATATGAGCCACATTGAGCATCTGAAATTAAGGTGTTACATGCTATACTAAACTAGCATGTTTTCATTAGAAAAAAAATTTCATGAAAGAAATGAGCCCATTTCTATACTTTTAAATTAAGCCACAAATAATTTACATTTATTGCAAATTATAATTAAGCACAAGATGAATAAGAGACTCTTTTTCTAATAATAACAACGATCTGCTTTTACCTTTCGGTAGGCTTGTAGCTGGTCATCTGGGATTCCTGATGGATATAAAACTGTTACAAGATTCTTTTTCCCTGGCAATAGAAAGTGCAGTGGCTCAGGGACCACAATAGACGTTCCTTTCATATATCTCAAGATGCATTTTTCCACATCAACTAGCTGATTAAGAATTGCATCAACTAGAAGTTTGCGCACTCTGTAGGAGAAGACATTTAAGTGAATTAACAAAAGGTATAGTGGCTAAAATGATGGCTAGCTGATATGCCCCGAGTGGAGTAAACACTTTTACTGATGAGGCTTGTCAAGCAAAGTCTAAATTATGCAAGATCAAAGTAACTATATTTGCTCTGGGTGGGTAAAGGGAAGCCTTCTTGGTTTGAGCATGCTATCCCACTTCTTCCAAATAAATACTTAATTCTCAATGACTCTTAGGTTGATAACAAGAACTATATCACAGTAAAAGCAGTCCATCGCGTATACGATTCTTAAAAAACCGAGTTCTGATTACTTTATAGAAAGGTCCTCATCTAAACGTGGCAATAATACTATAAAAAATACCTACTTTCCCCATGTTTCTTCTGGAGCAACAGATACAACCGCATCAATTGGCAAGCTCATATTAATGTAGTGGTGTTCTTCATTTTCCCTTTCAATGATGGGGGTTACGGCTCCCAGAGGGGTCGAGATTTCCAGCATGAGATCTATATTTACTATTTGTTGCTATACAGACAGATAGTAAGAGTCAACTTGTGGAATATTAAACACTGAATATAATAAGGGGTAGAGTTTTAAAGGATAAATAAAGCTAGTAACTATAGGAAATCCCTTCCTGCTTCAAAGTAATCTGCATGGCTCTAGAGTAATTGTTAAGTAACGATGGACTCAGACTGTCCATGTATTTGTTAGTACAGAGCTGTATGTACAGCTCACTGGGTTATTATGTTACTCTCTCCTTCTTTGCCCAGACCTAAAGAAAAACAAAACCAAACAAAACCACAAATGAAATTGTTCAGGTTTGAGGCTAACCCAGTCAACTTATCAAGTTCCAAGCCAACCTGAGTTGTATGGTGAGTCCGTCTCAAACAAAAACAGACCCATCAAGCAAAAAGCACCACACCAAAATACTATACACTCTTGGTATAGGAACAGTTTGAAATTCCATTCTGTGTATTGAACAATTTAGCAGACTAGCAGAACTAATCTGGCTTCTCACCCAGATCAGTCATGAACTTTGTGAAGCTGAAGTGAAACTGGACGCAGAACTACAATTTATGCAGGTAAACATGTATATGGATGCTATATATGTGTGCCTGCATGTGTGTATAAACATATATGTTTATATTCTCCAAGGAGAATGGCTGACCAAACTGGAACAGGGAAAGACATATCTGGAATAATTTATGGATGAAAATTTATGGGAGCACCAAGAAGAAAATTTCAAAAGCATACCAGAGTCATCTTGAAGAAGCCTGTATTAACCAAATCTTGGGAAACATAACTGTCAAAACAGTCAACAACACTAACAATGGGGGCTACAGAGACTGCTCAGTACTGCTTAAGGTTAAGGTTAACTGCTGATGTAGAGGACTGGAGTTCACTTTCCAGAACTCACACTGGATGGCTTACTACCACTTGTAACTCCATCTCCAGAGGGATCAGATGCCTCACGTCTCAAAGGGCAACTGGACTCACACACACACACACACACACACAATTAAAAAATAATAAAACGAAGTCTTTAAAAAACCCAAAGTAATTAATGATAGCAACAAATTGGAATCCACTCCCTAAGTCTCTACCTTCTATCTTTACCTAAGGAAGGAACGAGATATACAATACCCCAGTTTCCAAGACACTAAAAAGAAAAGAGGAGAGCTTGTACAGAAATGCCAGACTTAGAAAAATCTCTGTCTCTCAATCCTTCGATTAATATTGTCATCAATGGGGCACTGGTCCCCATGTTTGTTGGCTTCCTTGAGCTGTGGGAAGTACACTTGGTTCTAACAACAGAAGATTAGGGTTGGGGAAGGGGGGTAAAAATATGATGAGGTGTACCTACAGGACCATTCTATCTTTCCCTGAGGTATTAGATAAAACAGGAGACACAGTACTTTTACAGCGTATAAAACTGGCACATACCATAAGTAACTGATTAAAAATTTCAACATCACCAAATGTAGAACATACTGAAAGCACCTGCTTGTTTAATATGATATGCTAGGACACAACATAGCTTCTATAATATGCCAGCTAATGATATACGGATCTAAGCAGAAGCAAGCACAAAATTAACCCACACTGTAGAACATACTCCTGTATGCACTGCCATCTATTCCTCAAAGGGGAAACTCCTTTTTCATAACTTTCAAATCATTATCTCTAAGCCGTGTCTTTTTGTACACGCCACGTGTGTAAAACCCAGCATATCAGCATATCTCAGTGGTGTCTTAAATGGAACCCAAACTGAACTCATAATCCTCAACATGTAGGCTGATCTTTGCTGCCAACTGGATACATCTGGGAACAGAAAACCCAACTGGAGAACTGCCTTGATCAGACTGGCCTAAGGGTATTTTCTCCATTGCCAACTGATGTTGCAGGGCCCAGCTCACTGACGGTCACACATTCCTGGGCAGGTGATTCTGGGTAGCATGAGAAAGCTGGCTGAGCACGAGCCAGGAGCAAGCCAGTAAGCAGCTGTCCTCCCTACTTCTGTTCCTGCTCCGCCCTTCCTCAGTGAAAGTCTGTGATGGCGACCTGAGGACCAAGTAACCTCCAACCCCAGGTGGTCATGGGATTTACCAAAGAAACAGAAAGCAAATGCAACACCCACCTTCCATGTCTACTCAAGGACTAGCTGTGCCATATCCAATCAGGTCCAATACCTCCCACTGTGCTTCCTGAATGTGACTCTGGTAGCATTGACTGTCACCTTAGAATCTAACATCTCCTGGGAGATTGTCTTAGTCAGGGTTTCTATTCCTGCACAAACATCATGACCATGAAGCAAGATGGGGAGGAAAGGGTTTATTTGGCTTACTTCCACATGGCTGTTCATCACCAAAGGAAGTCAGGACTGGAACTCAAGCAGGTCAGAAAGCAGGAGCTGATGCAGAGGCCATGGAGAGATGTTTCTTACTGGCTTGCTTCTCCTGGCTTGCTCAGCCTGCTCTCTTACAGAACCCAAGACCTCCAGCCCAGGGATGGCACCATCCACAAGGGGCAATTGAGAAAATGTCCCGCAGCTGGATCTCATGGAGGCACTTCCCCAACTGAAACTCCCTTCTCTGTGATAACTCCAGCGTGTGTCAAGTTGACACACAGAACCAGCCAGTACAGAGGTGCTCTGGAAACACTTGCCGGTGGTCTGGATAGGTTAAATGAGACGGTGCCATTCCACAAAGGGACATGAGCATCAGCATGTGTCTACTGTTCTCACATTCTAACCACTGTGTCTGGTTCCTGCTGCCTTGACTTACCCCCCATGAGCTAAAATAAACTCTCTTAAGTTAGTTTGGTCAGTGTATTTTATCGCATCCGTGGGAAAAGAAGCCAAGACAATGGTCAGGTCTTACCACTTTCACATTCATACCTAAGGGTTTAGTTACTGCTTCCTGTCCAGCCTAGAAAAACATTGCAGTGTTAAGAACAAAACTCAGTTTTGCTTTTTGCAGGAGCAAAATAAAAAAAATAAAACTGGCAAAACTACACATTGCAACAAGAAACAAAGTTTAGATATGTAAAACAAAGTAACATTTCCAGGCCTCAGTATTATAGGAAGTATCAGCCACATCTCCCTTACCTCCAAACTCAAGAATTTAATTTTTTTTTTTATCAATGGTGAAAACAAGATTTGCTTACCATGTCAGTTAACTTTTTGTCTTTCTTTTTAATGAATTTTCGCTTTGTGTCCTCTTCCTGATCAAATCTAAAATTTTGATATACAAAGATATTTACAAGTACAATATGATACTCTGAAAGTATTTCCAGAAACTCTTTAAACACTCACTGAATGAAGTGCACTACGTTCTTACAGGCAGAGCTGTCAGTCAGCTCCCCCGTGTTTACGTCACTGTTCGGCCACAGGTACACGGCGCTGTTGCAAATTCTGAACACAAGAGCATCTGAAGAGAGCTTGGTGGTCAGGTCATTCAACACTTGTCTCAGTGCATTCTTGATAAACATTTCTAGATGAACAGTACGAAAGTTAGAACAATGGTGAACTTTCAACACAAAGGTTTTTTTATACATGAGACAAAAGTAGAAGACAGTACATATGGTTCTCAGACACCCTCCCTATTTTTCAACCACTATCATGATTTTAGCCCCTCTATCTTTTGGGTTCTGAGACCAAAAATTCCACACAATGGCTTTTAGTAAATTTCTATAAAAATTTACAATCAGTACTCTTTTTAATAGTCATTATAAAACTTTCATTGCCTCCAAAAGAAACGCTGCCCTTCTTTCTCTGCAGTCTTCATGCCCCGCCCCCTTTGCCTCGCACTCCTTACCTTCCAACATCTGTGGCTCTAACATCACAGGCAGCATTTTCAAAACTGAAATTTATCCTCAGGGAGGGAGGGAGCTGCCGCCCTTCTCACCTCGTGTTCTCCATCTCCTGTTCTGACTATACTCCTGAGTTTCAGATTCAACTAAGTGCTCGTTGAAACTGTGAACCCGATGTTGCAGTGGCATCTCAAGAGTACCACATGTCAGCCCCGACTTTCCACACTCCTCCCTGGACACTCCTTATCTCAGGGGTTGGCATCAGCCTCAGCCAAAAGCTAGAAGACACCCTAGAGTTTGCTTCATACAAATCATGCTGACTTGTAATTTTCCTCTGAATTCCTTCTAATTCCAATAAAATATAGTATTTAAAGGAGTTTGGTATTAGAACATGGGTAACATAATTATAACTCTACAATATATAGTTTTAAGAACTGTATTTACATTGTGTGACAATTTTCTTCAAGACAGCCCTAAAGGTTCAAAAGGAAGGTTAAATCTTCTAATTTACACAAAGGTGCCCCGTGGGCTGCTAAGAGAGTTAGTATATAATTCTATTGAATCCCATTTAATTTGAGTTTATTTTTCTTATCATATTAACTCATTTTTCTTGGCAAAATGGAGGGATTCTTAATATATATCGCTATAAATTCTATGATAAATGATGTTTTGGAAGACATACCTTTAGGTGTTGCTAGCTGAAAAGCCAGATCGAAGCCACCTCTTATTCTGAAGAGTATATCCATAGATCATAGTTTTAGGAAACCACCTAGAACAAAGGAAACCACAACTGTCTTAAAATGCAAGACAAACTCATCTTCATATGAATTAGAATATACTTCAGTTAGGATATGGCATTAATTAAACTAGGTTGTTCTACTTATTTCATGAGTTAATTCCTTATGTAAAAATACACAACAACCCCTGTAAATTCTTTTTTAAAAAGTTTTCAAACCTTAATCCCATACTGAAGTCATCTAGGGACACTTAGGAGGCCAATGCCTCCTAATTCTGGAACAGCATAAGGCCATCCCAGGCACAAGAATATTGAAAAGCCTTCCCTGCTTCCTTTCATGGTGATTACAATACAAAAAAGAGGTTCAGAATCACTGCATTTAGCATTAGAATCTTGATGCATTTAGCAGTGACATAAAATCATCAGTGGTAAAAAACTAGTTTAAGAACATGACAAGAGGGGGAAGGAGAGGTGGCACTGACTGCTCTTCCAGAGGTTCTAAGTTCAATTCCCAGCAACCACATGGTGGCTCAAAACCATCTGTAATGGGATCTGATGCCTTCTTCTTGTGTGTCTGAAGACAGCTACAGTGTACTCATATACATAAGATGAATAAATAATTCTTTTTTTTTTTCTCCCCGAGAAAGAGTTTTTCTGTATAGCCCTGGTGTCCTGGAACTCACTTTGTAGACCAGGCTGGCCTCGAACTCAGAAATCCACCTGTCTCTGCCTCCCAAGTGCTGGGATTAAAGGCATGCGCCATCACTGCCCAGCCGAATAAATAATTCTTGGAAAAAAAAATGTCAGCTGGGTGGTGGTGGCACACACCTTTAACCCCAGGACCTGGGAGGCAGAAGCAGGTGGATTTCTGAGTTTGAGGCCAGCCTGGTCTACAGAGTGAGTTCCAGGACAGTCAGGGCTATACAGAGAAACCCTGTGTCAAAAAAAAAAAACCAAAACAAAACAAAGCAAAAAAAAAAAAAATGTCAAGAACACTGAGCCTAACATGCAGAGAGACTGTGGCTAAACCAGCCGGAGGAAAAGAACTACTGATGGTGACACGCTGGAACTCATCATCAGAAAGGTCCAACAGTGATTTCACATGTAGAAAATACACCATTAGATACAGGGATGCGAACTTAACTGCAGCAATGAGAACAGCACAGAGCTAGAGAGAGTGTGTAATAGACAGAACTGACTTGGCTTGGACAATGGTCGCCACTGACAGAGATAAAAAGCATCTGCAAAATGGAAGCGACTAGCAATTCTTAGCTTGGATCCGTATGCTGAGTTTCAGGTAGCAAATGAAAATATAACAAAAGACCTGTACCATAATGTGTTTGTGTTTGTGTGTGTGTGTGTGTGTGTGTGTATGGGGGGGTGGTACCTTGAAGAAAGTTTTCAAAGATTTTATCAAGCTCTTAAAATATGACTTGAACACTTAAGGACTACATTACACCAGAACCTGTGGTGCTTTGAATGAGAATGGCCCCAGAGGCTCATGTCGAAATTCTTGGACCTAAGCTGGTGGAACTGTTTGGGAAGAATTAAGAGGTGTGGTGCTGCTGGAAGAGGTGTGTCATAGAGGCTGGTTTTGGGGCTTCTGAAGCCTCCCACCTTTCCCACCATGCTCTCTGCCTCCTGCTTGTGGAGCAAGATGGGAGCTCTCTTTGCTGCTCCAGAGGCTTCACCATGACATGCCTCTGCTGCGTCACCACAGGCACTAATGACAGAATCATAGGTGCTAACTCTGGAACCATAAGCCCAACTAAACTCTTGGTCATGATTATCTTATTACAGCAACCCAAAGGACACTAACGCAGAAGAACCCTGTGATGGTTTGTATATGCTTAGCCCAGGGAATGGCACTATTAGGAGGTGTGTCACTGTGAGTGTGGGCTTGAAGACCCTTGTCCTAGCTGCCTGGGAACCAGCTTTCTCCTAGCAGCCTGCAGATGAAGATGTCAAACTCTCAGCGACGACTGCACCATGCTTGCCATGTTCTCACCTTGATGATAATGGACTGAACCTGTAAGCCAGCCCCAATTAAATGTGGTCCTTATAAGAGTTGTTTTGGTCATGGTGTCTGTTCACAGCAATGAAACCCCAACTAAGACAAACCCTATTCTGAAACAAATGAGCTAGTATTGATCCCTACTGCATTAAATTACTGAACATTGGGTATATATTACCTTTGATTGCCAGAACATTATGAAGTAGACACCATTGCAACTTTTTATTTTGCAAATTTCTTGTCACATCTCTGTAAGAGTGACAGCTTTTATTTATTTTATACACTGTAACCTGTTCAAAGATTATCATAAAAAAAAACCCAAACCCCTCAAAACTAGAAAATACTGTGAGAACTACCAGTAAGGTGTTTGATAAATTTAGAATACTACTATTTGAGTAAGAAAAATACATAAATCAAAGATTGAAAAGACAAGCGAGAATAAGTTTTAACTCAGGTACTTATTGTATGTTTTTTGGTTAACATAATCATAATAGGTATTAATCATAACACCTATTCCCTTCTGTAAATTTGAAGAAAAGATACGGTACTTCCCAGGGTTGTTATGACAATTCCTTAAGCAATCATATGTGAAAGCGCCAGGGTCTCTTTAGGCTTTCAAATAAGATCCTCTCTGAAGATGTAATATTTAAGCTGAAGTCCGAAGGGCAGGCAGCCCATACAAGAAGTCATAAAATTTCCAAAGAAAAGAGGTATTCTTATGTGTGTATGCCCATTACAAACACAGTGACCAACTGCTGAAGGCCTGATTAATTGAAACAACATGTTGGAAGGCTGATGATTATGACTGCAATCTCAACACTTGGGAGGTGGAGGCAGGAAGATCTGGACTTCAAAGTCATTCCTGACTGGGTAGCCAGTTCAGGGACAACCTGGGTTTTGTAAGTCTCTGTCCTAAAACGAAAGCAAAAGATCAATTAGACTATGACCCATGGATGATAGCAAGGACAAAGGTCAAGGATGATAAGGAGGGTGACAATACAGACACTCAGAAGTAGATTTAGTTATTGACCATATATTCTTGAGGTGAGGCAAGTCAGTCAAGGGTTTGGTGGACACAAGGAGGGGTGAGTTGGGGTTATCATCAGTGGAGACAGGAATGCTGAAGGAAGAGTGCGGGAAGAACAGGAAATGATGAGCCAGCTCTCTAACTGCTGAGCTTGAATGATCTATTTAAGTGGAAGCAGTTAGCTAGACTAATGAAGTGGGTTCAGAGGGAAAGCTCAGAGTGTAAAGCTGAAGACGATAATCATCTATGGTACAGATGGCAGGACCTGGCTTCCCTGGCTAGGAGACCAGGGAAAACTGGAGAGGGATGTGCCACGTAAGCGAAGGGAGTAGACTCTTTTCAGGAAGTTAGGCCTATCTTTTCAAAATCAATAGTTCTTCTTCCTAGCTTCCAAACATGACAAATAGTGCCTTACTGCCAGGATGCACTGACTGACCCCGAGCGGCGCGTGACCGGGTGCTGCGGAGGCGCGAGCCGCAAGAGATCCAAGTGGGGCAATTTTGCACCGCGACCTTTGGCCCCTCAGAAGCAGCTCCTTTTAGGGGCCTGGAGCCATTCTCCTAACGGTAGCCGAAGTCCTAGTGGTAAATACCGGGAGGTCACTAACAACCAGAATCACTTACCTGGTACCACAGGTGATAGCAAGAACACCTACTTCGCGTTAGCCAGGGTAGTCCAGGAAGTGGCGTCACGCCCGCCGAAGGCGTGGCTCCAGCAGACGGACTACAACTCCCAGAATGCATCTCAGCGACCATCGCGGAGCGTACCACGCGGAAACTATTCGCCACTGGTGGGGAAACAGAAGGCTTAGTTTCGAGAGGTTTTATTGGCTGAGACTTAACGTTTATTATGGACTTTCTTCCATCTTCGCAGACGTGCTGTGCTGAGTCGAATGTTCCGAGGGCCTCCGGTAGCGCGTTGGGAATGGGTTCTCCCGTTCCCACGGCAACGCGCCCTAACAAGCGCCAGCTGCTGCTTGCGGAACTGTGCGGCGCGCACCTCTGCAGCTGTGCCCTAGGCTCAAGCCCGGGCAAGCGCGCGTGGCCCGAGCTCCTCAAGCTCTGCAGTGGAGTGATCCCCGACTGGAGCAGGGTCCATCTGATCCTGGTTGTGGGATTAGGTGCCTTTTGGAGAGGTGACTCGGCCTCGCAGACATGGGTTTTCCTTAGCTACCTGCCTACTTCAAGCTACCTTTCCCTAGAGGGAATAACTTAGACATCAGTTCATTTATTTTTCTGCAGTTTTTCTCTTTTAGCCAAACTTTCTTTCTTTTTCTTGGCGTAGAAAAGGATTTATTGAGTAAGTTACAAGGATGTAGTGATCAAGGCTATAACAGAAGAACCTTCTTAGCCAAATGTTTTGAAGGGAACTTGCCATATATTCTTCTACTTGAGTGGAATTCCACGATTCTCGTGTCTACTTGATTATAAACCAAGATTTACGCCTATTAAAGTCTGTTTCCTACTTCTACCTGACCAGAAGGAGAGGGTTGCAAAGCATTTCTTAAATGTGCAAATGAATGCTTTAAGTTTTACTTAAGAGTTTAAGGTTGAGACAGAGTTGAAGGCACTGGCCGTAAGCGCTGGAGCTACAATGGTAAATACCTAAAGGGGCTTTGTCGTTCTAACCATTCTGGAGGCTGGGCCAGAGGTTCCCTTGATTCCGAGTTCTATTCCAGCCTGGGCAACTTTGCCTCAAGAACGTGGTGAAGAGGATTCAAACTCAGACCCTGGTTCCCAGCTGAGGAGCCATCAGTTCATTGAGGAAAATAAAGGGTGCTTACACCACGAATCTTAGAGAACCATTAATGAAGTTTGGGAAGGTGTTAAGCCTGAGAATCTCCAGGAGAAGAAAACAAATCCATAATTGTCTGGTTAAAGCAACCTGTGTTTTGGGGTGTGCCCCATCCTAGCCTGCTGGCTGTCTCACTCTAAGTTGGGATTCCCTCTGAAACTGGCGGCCTCATTAGGTCCTTTTTATAGGAGAGATAAAGTGTTCACAGGACTGAGAGAGATGGCTATTATACACTGTAAAAACAAAACAAAACAAAAAAACAATGAAAGGGAAGGAACAAGGTTATATCATGTGAATCTGTAGATTGAAAGACATTTTGCAGTTTACATCCTATCTAAGTAATAGAGATCTATCCTTAATTACAAATAGAAATCTCAACTTGGAAGCACTTAACACAGGACAAATAGGAACTTATTCATTAACTATTCTACAAATAGAAACCTTAACCTGTACAGGACAAATAGGAACTTATTCTCAACTGTCTTAACTGGAAACAGAAACTTTAACTTGCAAAGTATATTGTTCCTAGTTTGGTCTCACAAAAGCTATTCACAAACCAATCTGATGGGTGCTGTGGGGGTACGTACCATAAAAGAAGTGAACCAGCCAACCAATCCAGAGTCTTAAAATAATGTCAAATAAATAGTTTGACATTTAATAATCATTCTTTTCATTAAAAATAATTTCCTGTAGTTTTCAGTGTAAAGTAGGATTTTGCTGCAAAAGAAGATCTAAGAACCTTTGTGAAGTTACCCCTCCCAAGAAGCAATCATGCCGATAGAAGGTGGGAAAACAGATATGGAGAGGATTGGCCTCTTCAGTGAGATGGAATACATCACTGTGGGCGACAAATATGTGTCACCATTTAATCGTGAGTATCTTTGGTATTTTTAAATACTTGAATAGCATATATTTCCGATACAAAAATTTTAATTACATACATGTTGTCTTAGTTAGGGTTTTATTGCTGTGAACAGACACCATGACCAAAGCAACTCTTATAAGGACAAAATTTAATTGGGGCTGGCTTACAGGTTCAGAGGTTCAGTTCATTATCATGGAGGTGGGAGCATGGCAGCATCCAGGCAGGCATGATGCAAGAGGAGCTGAGAATTCTACATCTTGTTACAAAGACAAACAGGAGAAGACTGACTTCTAGGCAGCTAGGGTGAGGGTCTTAAAGGCCACACCCAGGATGACACACTTCCACCAACAAGGCCACACCTACTCCAACAAGGTCATACCTCCTACTAGTATATTCCCTAGGCCAACCATATTCAAGCTATCACAAGAGAGAGAGACAGAGAGAGAGAAAGAGAAAGGGAGAGA
The DNA here is from genome assembly GCF_008632895.1 of Mastomys coucha. Lineage (NCBI taxonomy): Eukaryota > Metazoa > Chordata > Mammalia > Rodentia > Muridae > Mastomys > Mastomys coucha. The sequence continues at coordinate 186,380,166 of NW_022196905.1, read as the reverse complement.
TGTCTGGCTGTCCTGGAATTCCTATGCCTTGAACTCACAGAGATACACCTGCCTCTGCCTCAAGAGTGTTGAGATCAAAGGTGTGTGCCAATCATGCCTGGCAATATTTATTTTTAGTGTTACATATTTTAGAGCATTGAGTTCTAATGTTGATGTTGTGACAACTTGTGATATTGCAGCAGAATTAGGAAAAACTTAATTTTATAAGAGTGGGAAACTCATTTTACAGGGCTTCTTTACTTTCATTGACATTTTTTAGATGTATTTATTTTTATTTTATGTGTATGAGTATATTGCCTGCATGTGTGTCTTTGTACTATATATATGCGTTGTATCTGAGGAGGCTGGAAGAGGGTGTTGGACCTCCTGGAACTGGAGTTACAGATGATGGTTAGCTTCTATGTGGGTGTGAGGAACAAGAGCTCCTAACCACTGAGCCATCTCTCTGGCTCCAACTTTGTTTATTCTTCATGGGCAATTTTATTTCCTTCCACTGGTAACTTTCTTCTAGAATAGTGGATGCTTAGCTGTGTAATTTGTTCGTTTATTTAATGTGTATTTGGCCACATGTATATATGTGTGCCAAATGTGTACTTGGGGTCCATGAGGGTCTTAAGAGGACATCAGATTTCCTGGATGCCAAAGTTCTGGGAACTGAATTCAGGTCCTCTGCCAGAATAAGTGTTGTTAACCTCTCAGCCATCTCTCTAGGGACCCTAGTGTACAAAAACTGTTTGAATCCACGAAGAGTATCCATTATCACTTGTCTGAAAAAAAATGCTAATTGAACATCTGAAAGATTTCTTTATAAAGAAAAGCCATAATAAGAAATCTAAAATTAGCTGAGTGTGGTGGTCCATTAAAGCAATCCTAGTACTTGCGAGGTTGGAGGCAGAAGGACTGGGAGTTTCAAGTCAACTTAGACCATGGGACAACCAGTCTCAAGAAAAAGAAACGTAAATATATGCTTTCAAAGTCTCTGTTAAGGTTTCACATATCCAAAAATTGAACTGATATAGAAACACGTCCAAAGCAAATGGCCAACTAGAAAAACAAGGTATAGGATACTGCATGTATCATGATGAGCATTAACAATGAGAAAGTGGCACAGAGTGCCCCTAACTGTATCTGCACATTCTCTGGGCAACAAAAGTAATAGCGTCACGTGTGAAAGGAGAATGGGTGACAAAGTGCTACAAAAAAGACTCATTCAGACGTTCACCTGGGAGAGTGTGAGGCAATGTGTACAACTTGTTTCTTAAAAAAATTTAAGTTAACAAGAGACAGGTGGATCACTATGATTTCAAGGCCACTCTATTCTACATTTGAAAATTCCAGACCAGCCAAGGATACATAGTGAGACCCTGTTTCAAACAAATAAACAAAATGCAAAACAAAAACACAAAACTACTAAAAACAAACAAAAACTTAAATTACCAAAATAGAATTCACATTTCAGTAGCTACAGGTGTACATTTAAAAAAAAAAAAATCTTGGCTGTTAGGAAGTTAAGGCCTTCAAGATTCAAATTCTGAAAAATCTACATATTCACAAAAAAGCAACCTTTAAACAAATTTCTGGACTATGCTATTTTGTTGTGCAAATATGACAGTTGAAAGTTTGCCATCTAGGCAGATGTTGGACTGTTTTATGTGTTTATTTAAAAAGTAAGGCTGGGCGGTGGTGGCACACGCCTTTAATCCCAGCATTTGGGAGGCAGAGGCCGGCGGATTTCTGAGTTCCAGGCCAGCCTGGTCTACAGAGTGAGTTCCAGGACAGCCAGGGCTACACAGAAAAACCCTGTCTCGAAAAAAAAAAACAAAAAACAAAAAACAAAACAAAACAAACAAACAAAAAAGTAAGTGCTGGGAACGTTCTGGGCTCTTCATGAACATGGGCCTCTAAGTAGAAGACAGGGTTCCTCTGTGTAGCCATGGCTGTCCTGGAACTCACTGTTGACCAGGACAATCTCAAACTCAGAGATGCACCAGTCTCTAACTCCAGAGTGCTGGGATTAGAAGGGTTTGCCACCACCACGGCTGTCACAGTCATCACTTAGTGCTGTTTAACACACAGAGGAGAGGATTGCTTCTATGTGAGCCTGTGGAACTCCTTTATCACACAGAAACACTGTCCCCTACTGGCCTCTGGGGACCAGTAGGCTAGATGATCTTTTAAGGTCTCCTTCAGCTCTGAGGTTCAGAGTGTGTAATACTTCACCCCAGCTCTGTGTGATGGTGCATGCCTATAATCCTAGCTTCTTTCAGAAGCAGAGGCAGACAGGTTCCAGGCCAGTCTGGTTTACAGCATGAGTTCCAGGAGCACTGGGGCTACACAGAGCATCTCCAAAACAAAACAAAACAAGCAAACAACAACAAAACAACCAAGTTTAAAAACAACAACAACAAAACCAGACAAAACCCCACTTCAGCCCAAATGTTCAAACGTTTTCAAGAAAACTTCTTAGATTTTATATTCATGACTGCCCGTCGTGCAGACTTTTTAGTGTTTTACCAGTGCAAACGTTTAATTGGCTCACCGTTTTTGTTTTAATTCCCTTTAATTTGGGTTGAAGTCAAGATTATAATTCTCTTTGTCTTTGAAGGACCCTTTAATGAGGCTGCAAGCAAAAATAGACAGATGCTACCCGGGGGAACCAAAGAGATGTCCAATCTCCAGGCAGGATACTTTGATTCCCAGTTTATAAGGATTTTTGAAGGGGAAGGCTACGTGAACTTGAATCAAGTGAGGAGACAGTATATGATGGCAGAATCCAAAAAGAATCTAGGCAAAGCCTTCATCCCTAGTAGTGGAGAGAAAAAGCCGTAAGTACTTTGGGGAAATGTCTTACCAATCAGCTTCGACTGTCTCTAACTCAAAGTAGGTGTTTTCCTGTAGGATTCAATTTTGAACTGTGATTGGCTTGTGTGGAGACAGTTATTTTGGGGATGCAAACTGACAGGTAATTTTAAATAGATCTTTATCATATTTTTTTACTCTCTGGGTCACTGGTGTCTATTGTTTCATATAATAAAAATATAACTAAATAATGAAGTTACATATGTTTTTCAAAAAATTTGCAAACGTAATAATGGGGAAAATGCCTAGGAAATGCTATGTTTATGCTTCTGTCTATTTTTCTGCTTATAAAAATTATAATTAAGAATGTGAAATAAAGGGAAACCCTTTTTAAACAAAGGAAATAATTTATCACTGTTACATTATTTTTAAATTACTGTGATGGTAACAGTTATGGGATTTACCAGCAGTTGGATTATGGCAGCTGCTGAAGTGGAAATTCTTATTTTTTTTTCTTTCCACTAAGCCACAAGACTCTAGTCTGCGATATAGCAAAGGTTTAAAATACAACTTTTCATTCATACTTGATAAGTTTGATTTCCTCAGTTTAGGATTTATGGTAGGTGAGGACCGATCAAAGTCTAATTTCCTGCTTATTTACTTGAACTTCGTTTCTATAGTTCAGATTTCCATCTAACAGGTACTCTTTCATAAATATAGTATTTTCTTAATTGAGAAATTCATAGAATATGTTTTAATTTTGTTCTTCTCCTTCCCCTCTTCCATTTCTCTATGCCCTCACCCCTACCTCGTGTCCTCTTTTCCTACCTAAATAACCCAAGGAGTTCAATTTGTGCTGTTCATGTACTCCTGAGTGTGGGTCATCCACTGGAGCAGGGTGAACCCACTGGGCCACACCCTTAAAAAAAACCAACTCTCCTTCCCTGAAGGTGTTACCTGTCCATAGCTTCTAAGTTAGGGGGAGCTGATCAGCTCCACCCCTTTCTAAGTTAGGGGGAGCTCATCAGCTCCACCCCCTTCTAAGTTAGGGGAGCTCATTGCTCCACCCCTTTCTAAGTTAGGGGAGCTCAATGTTCTACCCCCTTCTAAGTTAGGGGAGCTCATCAGCTCCACCCTCTTCTAAGTTAGGGGAGCTCATCAGCTCCACCCTCTTCTAAGTTAGGGGGAGCTCATCAGCTCCACCCCCTTCTAAGTTAGGGGAGCTCATCAGCTCCACCCCCTTCTAAGTTAGGGGAGCTGATCAGCTCCACCCCCTTCTAAGTTAAGGGTGCTCATTGCTCCACCCACTTCTGTGCTACCATGTTATTGGCTAGATCTTGCGAAGGTCTTGTACAGACAGCACAAATACTTTTGAGTTCAAAAGTACAGTGTCATGTCCAGAAATGCTTTTTGCTCTGGTCCTTCCCCACCTCTGATTCTTACAGTCTTGTCACCCTCTATTCTCAAGTGGTTCCTGAGCCCTGTGGTGAGGGGGTACTACAGATGTCCCACGTGTGGGTGAGCACTCCACTGAGGGTCATTCTCTGCACTTTGACCAGTTGTGAGTTTCTGAGTTAACCACTGCCCATGGCAGAAAGAAATGTTTCTTTTGGTGCCTGAGAGCTACATCAACCTATGGGTATAGAGGTAGAATGTAGAAAGCAGTTTGATCCTACATATATTTAGCAGAATACAGGTGGCAGGCTCACCTCCAGGAATGGTGAGATTCCTATCAATCATGGGTTCTTGACTCTATTTACTCTACCAGGCATGTTTCCTCCTGTGGAGTGAGGGGACCTTGAATCAATTCACATCACTGTTGTACCACAACAGTGGTACAACATAGCTTTCTACACTGCTCATTACTGCAGTTCATAGCTGGATGAGTCTGTTGATGACCTCTTGACCACAACAGGCTACATAGCACCTTTGGTACTATGAGAGCTAATCATCCGGAAGGAAGATATCTGGTCAGTAGCAAGTTAATTTTCCCATTTTCATGATTCATATATATTCACCAGTAGGGTCTAAAGTATCAAGTTCTAGTGGATATCCAAGAGTAATGCCAATAACCTTTACTGTTTGACTAAAAAGTTGAGGGGAGGTATCCCATATCTGACACTAGGCTTTTTATTTGACAACCTATAACTTCTTAAAGAAATATTATATAACACATATATTCCATATATTATATATAATATGTTATATGATATATCACATACTAAAATAAAGTATATAATATGTTATATATGATATACACCCATGTATATATATGTATATGTATATATATATGCAGTTCATACACACACATATATATATATACACACACACATATGTACACATGTTAGTTGTAACTCTACATAGGGGTTATATATGTGTATATATATAAATATGTAATATATATACATACACACACACACACACACACACATATATATATATATATATGTATATGTATCATATAAGCAAGAAATTAAGTTGCTACCAACCAGGAACCTTCTTTCCCAATGATTAGCTCTCATAGTACCAAAGGTGCCATGTAGCCTGCTGTGGTCAAAAGTCATCAACAGACCCATCCAGCTACGAACTGCAGTAGTGAGCAGTGTGGCAAGCTATGCCCATAGGTACAACAGTGACTCAAATCCACAGGGGTAACCAACTGATTTCCAGTTGATTCAAGGCCCCCTCACTCTACAGGAGGAAACACATGTTTGGTACAGTAAATCTTCCAAGATTTCTACTTTTTTCAATCTTTTAAAATAAACTTGTAGTGATGTGTTTAACATAGAATTTGACATTTTAATATCTTCCTTTAAAAAAAACTCCAAATGGCAATGAAGAAGTGGATTAGGAAGCTATTACGGAACAATTGGTGGCCCTGTGCCATTCTTCAGTGCTCAGGTAAAGCCCAGAGACAAGTATCAGCCGCCCGGGAAGAATTTATATACCAACCCAGGGAAGAAAGGGACTGGCTATGGGTAAGATAGTCCAGGTGCCTTATATAATTTGTTATAAATTTACAAAATCACCTGAGCTCTCATTCACCATTACCTACTCCTTTTTTTTTTTTGTTTTTTTGGTTTTTTTTTAGCTATCCCAATGTTACCATAGGCAGGCAGCTTTCACACTCTTCTGACTTATATGATGCTGCAAAACAGAATTATAAGGTAAAATCACATGTTTTGAACATTTCAATCTTTATTTGTTCAACTTTGAAAATTAACTCGCAATAAATTTTTATTTTGTTCTGTCTCTTTTGATCAGCAGGGGTATCTGCATGTTGATTAGCAATATCCTAGGCCAGCAGTTAGTAAAACAAATAGTGTCTGATAAAACATGGCCACGTCTAGTAAACAGAAGAGTCTTAAAACATTTTTTTAAGTGGGGCTGGAGAGACGGCTCAGTGGTTAAGAGCACTTTGTTGCTCTTCCAGAGGACCCTGGCTTTGAGTCCCAGCTCACACAGCAGTTCACAACCACCTGTAACTCTTGTTCCAGGATATCCAGTACCCTCTTCTGGCCTTTGTTGGCAACAGGCATACAAGAGGTTAACAGGCATACATGTATGGCAAAACACCCATGCACATATTTTTAAATTGCATTTTAATAGCAGGCTTTAGAATCATATGAGTGTTAGCATTTCTGATGCAAAGACCACACAGCGGGTCAGTGTAATCAAAAGTGTTTGAGCTTGGTAGCTTATAACCTGAATTGATTCCCATGAAAATTAAATGCTAAGAAACAGTGTCCAAAAAGGCCACATTGCTCCAGTGTGGAAAGAGGAAGGCAAATGGCTAAGAACTCACAAAGTTCTACAGGGAAACAGAGGATACAAAGCAGGAGGAGACTCCAAGGGGAGTGAGAACCCAGAGAGCTATAGCTTGTGCCTGTGGCTTAGGGTTTCAGTTGCTGTGATAAGACCTTGATAGCAGCTTGGGGAGCGAAGGCCTTCTTTATAAACTTACAACTCTTAGGTCCCATGCTGCACTAAGGGACTTCAGGGCTGCAATTCAAGTGGGGCAAGATCCTGGAGGTGGGAACTGAAGTAAAAACCTGATACTGCTTATTGACTTGCTTAGCTTGTTTTGTTAGAGTACCCAGGAGCAATAGCAAGGGTGCCAGCATCCCTGAGCTCCCACATCAGTTACAACTGAGAAATGGACAACAGACTTGCCTAATGGCAGCATTTTCTTTGTAATTGAAGAACCCCCCCCCCTTTTTTTTTTTTTGCCATGTAAGATATTTTGATCATGTTTTCCCCTCCCACAATTCCTCTATGATCACCCTTACCTTCATATCCATACCCACCTTTATGTTCTCCCTTTTTAAAACAGTGGTTCTCAACCTGTGGTTTGAGACCTCTTTAAGGCCACATGACAGATATCCTGCATATCAGATATTTACAATTCATAACCATACCAAAACCGGTTATGAGGTAGCAACAAAATAATTTTATGGTTGTTGGTCACCACCGCATGAGGAACTGTTAAAGGGTCACAGCCTTAGGAAGGGTGAGGAATCACTACTTTAAAAGAAACATAAAACAGACAAACAAACAAACAAAACCGCACACACACATAAAATCTAAGAGAAACACACACACACCTCACAAATGGACAAAAATTTAAATCAAAATAAACAAGCAAAAGACCAATAAGATAAAAAGTAGCTAAGCAAAGCAAAATGAGACAATAAGACTACAGAAACACCACTGAGTTCACTTTGTGTTGGTGGGCAATTCCAGGGCACTGGGCCTGCCCCGCAGTGTGGTTAACAAACCCAGTGAACCCACTGGAGAAAACTGGCTTTCTCTTTGCCAGCAGGTATCAAATGTTGATAGCTTCTAGGTTATGTGTGGGAGGCCATATCTATCTTCCCCACTCACTGCTGGAACCACATCTGGGTTGAACCTATGCAGGACTTAGGCATGCCATCACAGTATCTCAGTTCTTATGAGGATCAGTCCTGCTGTGTCTGGGAGACTCTGTTTCCTTGGAGTCATCCATCACCTCTGGCTCTTACAGTTTTCTTCCTCCTCTTCTGCATAGATCCCTGAGCCTTGACAGGAGGTAGGGCTTTGGTGAAACATTGCATTTAGGATTGAGTACTCCAAAGTCTCTCACTCTTTGCACACTGTCCACTTGTGGCTGTCTGTTTTAATTATATAATATATAAGAAGGAGAAACTTCTCTTGTAGTATGAGGGCTGAAGGAGGCACTGATCTATGGGTATAGCAATATATCATTGAGTCATTTTATTGCTATATTTCTTTAGCAGAATTAATACTATTGAGTTTTCTTCTAGGCGAATGGCCTATCTAGATTCTTGGTCACTTTGGTTGTGTCAGGTATGGATCCTATCTCATCGAGTGCTCCTTAAATCCAATCAGAAAGTGGTTGATTACTCCCAAAACATTTGTGCCACTATTACATCCATATATTTTGGAGGCAGATTGCTGTTGTAGGTCACAGGGTATGTAGTTGGGAGATATTAATGAAGACTTACAGATGAAGAGCTATTGATTCTCCTCCCATAGCGTGTAGAATGCTTTCCAGAATCATGAACATTAGTGGGGTAAAGCCGGTAGTTAAGACACCAGCTTGACTTCTCAGTTTTTGATGACAATAGGGCCTTACCATCATGTCGTGGAGAGTAACACATATAGTCTTATCAACAGCTTGTATTGTTTGGGGTTTTTCATGGAACTCCTTTGGCCAACATCTCAACAACATCTTCATTTCTGGTACTGGAGATTTTGGTAGCATAAGATGTCTAGTTGGGGCTTCATCTCCCCTGTTATTTGTTGATTCCATTTAGACCCTTTCCATATCTGTATGAGTTTTAGGAAGCATCTATAGTAGTAGGTTTCTATGTGACTTTTCAAATGACCTATGGTGTTCGTTGACTTTCCCTTACCCTCCTTTACCCCTCACTTCTATGCCCCTCCCTATTTAATTCTCCTGTTCTAATTTCCCTCTCATCTTTTCATAACAATATATTCTATTTCCTCTTCCTTGAGAGCTCTTGTCCTTTCTGCTGGTTCCTTACTAGGCACCTAACCTCTGTGGTTATTTAGATTGTAGCATACATATAAAAGTCTTAAAGGCTATCATTCACATAGAAGAAAAAATATGTATTTGTCTTTTTGGGTTACCTCCCTTGGGATGATTTGTTTTTTTCTGGTTCTATCCATTTACCTGAGAATTTTACATTGCTTTGCAAATGGATAATATTCCATTGTATACATGTACCCTATTCTCATTGTCCACTCATCAGTTGGTAGACATCATGAGTGTTTCCAACTTCTGGCTATTGAGAATAGAGCAGCAGTGAATATGGCTGAGCAAGTGTCGTTGGGGTAGAATGAAGCTTCCTTTTGGTATATGTCCAAGAGCAGTATAGCTGGATCTTGAGGTAGGTAGAGTCCCAGCTTCCTGGGGAATGGCCACATTGGTTCCCATATCTTGCACTCCTCTCATAATGGATGAGTGCTCCTTTTGCTCCATGTCCTCACTAGCATGAGATGTCATTTGTTTTGTTGATCTTAGCCATTCTGACAGGTGTAAGATGACATCTCAAAGTAATTTTAATTTGTATTTCCTTGGTGTCTAAAGATATTAAGCATTTAACTTCTCTAGCCATTTGTCTTTTGGGAACTCTATGCTTAGTTCTTTTCCAATTTTTCAATTGGCTTATTTGTTTTCTTGATGTTCAGGTTTTATACTCATATATATATATATATATATATATATATATGAGTATTAGTATCTTTTAGATACTAATTTTTTAATAGATTTATAATTGGCAAAGATATTTTCCCATTCTGTAGACTGCTACTTTGCCCCATGATCATGTCCATTGCTGTACAGAAAGACTTTAGCTTCATGAGGTCTTATTTATTAATTGTTGTTCTTGGTGGCTGTGCTGTCAATGTTCTGTTTAGAATGCCCTTTTCTATGCCAAGGAATTTAAGTCTATCTTGTCTTTCTCTTTTATCAGATTCAGTGTATCTAGTTCTATATTGAGGTCTTTGATCCACTTGGAGTTGAATTTTATTCAGGGTGCTAAATATGATTTGTTTGTATTCTTCTACATACAGCCATCTCATTTACCCAACATTTGTTGAAGAAGCTGTCTTTTCTTCATTGTGTACTTTTGGCTTCTTTGTTAAAAATCAAATGTTTATTGGTGTGTGGACTTCTGTCTAGATCTTCAGTTTGATTCCATTGATTAATGTGTCTGTCTTTATGCCACTGTGGAGATATTTTCTCAACTGAGAGACCCTCTTTCCAAATGATCCTTTCTTGTGTCAAGTTGAGATAAATCTAGCCAACACAGCCTACTAATGTCTTTTCTTGAGCCCTTTAATCTCATTTAAATTGTGCTCGTTCAGTTTGTTAAATGATGAAACATCAAATTTCGTATGTGTAAAAATGAAAAAAAATCAATATTTTATCTTTCTAAATCTACTGTATTTCAGAATTTTTTGCTATTTTATCAAGAACTAACAATTAAATTTAGTTTATCCACATAGAAAGGATTATAATATACGATTGAAAAAATAACTTTTCTTTTGCTTGAGTATTAGGTAGCTAGAAATACTATAATATAAAAATATTATAGTGTAAGCACTAAGTATTTTTTGTGCTTACAACTAAAAACTGATATTTGCTAAGGGCCAACCATGTGCCAAATGCTTTCTCTACATAATCTCATTTGATCATTAACAACATCAAGGGGAAATAGTATTCTTATTTACATTCAAAGATGTGACACCAAAGGTCAGCATTTTCCTTCAATTCTTGAAATATGCTAAACAGTAGGAAGGAGCTGGGATTTGACTTAGAGACCAAGCCTTTTCCTTCCTGCTGTCTGGGACTGTAGTGAGGACTTGTTCAGGTGATAGACTGTTAAATCTCAAGTAGATTCTGTCCAAAATGTGCTTATTTATCAGCAGGCATGTTCCCTTCCTTTCTTCCTTCCTTCCTTCCTTCCTTCCTTCCTTCCTTCTTTCCTTTCTTCCTTCCTTCTTTCCTTTCTTCCTTCCTTCCTTCCTTCCTTCCTTCCTTCCTTCCTTCCTTCCTTCTTTCCTTTCTTCCTTCCTTCCTTCCTTCCTTCCTTCCTTCCTTCCTTCCTTCCCTCCCTCCTTCCCTCTTTCCCTTCTTTCTTCTTTTATCCTCCTCCTCCTTTTTTTTTTTAACCATAAAGGTTAAACATAAGGGGATGTTTTCAACAGCACACCCAGTGTTTTAGAATCTGCATGTGTACAATTAATTTAAAAGATAATTTTGGTCTTGAATTATGTCTAACTTTCAAACTCTTAAATTCACAGAAACAAAGTGAAGAACACCATCGACTAATCAAAGGGTCACCTTTCAAGTTGCATCTTCATCCGAAGGACTATTTTGATACTAACCCTTATTTTTTAGAGCATCCTTTACCTCCAATTAGGAGAGAAGAGAAGAAGGAGGTTTCTGTAAAGCCCTTTAAGCCCTCCTCTCCTGGCAAGAAGGTAAAGCTTTTGGGAGGAGAAGGAATTGAGCATAAAGAAACCCAGTCTCAAGCAGAGTGTGGGGGCCATGTCTGCAATCCCTATCCTTCTATAGCCAAAGCAGGAAGATTGGGGGTTCAAGTCTAGCCTAGGCTATGTACCAAGGCCAGAGGGGATGAAGAAGGGAAATAGACGATGCTGGGGGTGGGGAGAACCTGTGTTTTGCTGTCAAATCATTGAAGTGCCCATATAAGCCTTTCTTTGTGTGACGATTTACAAGATCCTATAAGCCCACAAATCAGTCTGGGGATATGGCTATGATGACCTCAAGTTGCATTCCCAGCACCCAGGCAAAGCTCAGCTTGGCAGCATGCACATGTAACTTTGGTGATGGGTGTAGTAGAGGGAGGAGACAGGCTGATCAGAGGGAGTTTGCTGGCCAGCCAGGGTAGCCAAGAATGAGCTCAAGATTTAGAGAGAGCCCTGTCTCAAAAACATAAGGTGACATGTGGAAGAGGAAGGCACCAAATATCAATGTCTGACCTCCATACGCCCATTCATTGACAAGCACAGCTGTACACATGAGTGTATGAATGTATGCTCCCCCTTAAGCACACACACACACACACACACACACACACACCACACTGGAGCCACAAAGCATGACCGGAGTAAGAAAGGTGTACAGTGAAACAATTGCTGTTTGCTTCGGATATGCTTGAATTTCCAATGAAGTTTTGAAAGCCATCATGGAAGTTTTGAAACAATGAAAATAACTGCCTCCTGCTGCTTCTTTCAGAAGCTGCTAAGTGGTGTGCATAAAAACAAAAGCGTTTTGACCGTTGATGAACATTACTTGGATCTTGGCCTTTCTGTTTCTGGCAGATCCTTCTCATCTCGAAGTAGACTCTACAAAATGCATGTGCTGTTTACATTTGGAAAATGTTTTTATATACTAAGAATTTATTTATTTTTTCCTTTGTATTGGAATACCTTCTCTAGTCTGTTGCATTTCTGTATGCATGAGCATCGTGTACATGCAGGTGAAGTGCACTAGAGGGTGTGGGATGCCTGGACATAGAGTTCCGGAGAGTTGTGAGTATAGGTGCTGGGAACAGAACCTAGGTCCTCTGAGAAAGCAGCCAGTGTTCTTAACCACTGAGTCATCTCTCTAGCCCCAAAGAGTTATCTTTATAAGATCAAATTCTTGCTTTTGAGAACATATTTCTTAATTTCTATTCTAGATGACCAGTCTATCTGTTTGTTTCTTCTGTATCACTTTTAGTTGCTTTTAGGGAGTTAAGGTCAAGAGGTTAAGGTTAGGGAGTCTAATCTTTTCTTGCTTCTCAACAACCCTGACATTAAGAGTCTTATGCTCTATCAGACCGATGGTTGAAAATACAGCTTTTGCTCAATGATTATACCTTAGAGCGATGTCATACAATAGATTATATGTTTCGTTTTATAGAGTTTGGAGAACTGAGATATGTACACACGTTGATGCACCATGCTGTGATGCATGCTCAGAGTTACAACCGGTCTTTGCCTTATATTCTAAAAAGGATGATTTTAAGATTAAACACTTATTAGAGATGGTGGCTATCTTGGAAATGCCTTTGCACATCAAAGCTGATGATGCTCAGGCATGTGCATCCATTAGGATACAACAGCTCTACTAGACATTATGGCATAACACCTGATTCCGGGACGGCTTCAAGGAAAGCTGGCAGCCTCAATGGTCCACCATCACAGGCTGCTCCAGTCAGGACTTCAGTTAAGCCCTCAACTTTCTCATCATGCAGAGACTAGACAACAAATGCTACATCGAATTTTCTCAAGCCTGACTTGACTACTGTCCCAATTTGGGGGCAGGGGGACCAAAGGAAAACTGACACGTCAAATCAACAGTAAACAATCTTAAACACCATAAGCCTTAATTGTGAGACTATAAGTATCTGGTCTTCAACCACCTAAGTTGGAAGTGCAAGGTAAGCAGCTTTCAAAATATAGAAATGTCAGATAAAGTTAGCTGTCTGGATAGTTGGCCCAAATTTTCTCTGAGTCATAGGAATACCAGCCTTATGGCCCAGCATCTCTGACAGACTTTTCTGTGAAACAGGAATCATGAAAGACTTGCCTGTCTTTTTCTTGCAAAGCTTGCCAGTTGACTTTCCTGCATCTATGTTTGTCCAGTTGAAGTAGTTGAAGCAAGGAGGCCACATTTGAAGCAAACCCCATAAGGAGGTTCTTTGATGCTCATCATCTCCTTTGAAGCAGAGAGAGGTTCAAGCAGGAGCTAATGTCTCAAGTTAAAAAAACATAAAATAATAAAACTTCTTAAAATGCCATAGTCTGTCAGCCTCTGAGGTTTTTGAAGACCATCTATCTAGTATATCTGAATTAGCAAACATTGCTTGTTACTATTTATTACCTGTTTGCTTGTTACTATTTATTATCTGTTCAACTTAGGAAGCGTATTTCTGTAAACTAGACTAGTATCTAACATGACCATGAGCTTGATTGTTTGACTGCTAACTTGCATTTCTTAATTATGCTCAACACTTTGTAATAGCAGCCCTTAAAAGGATTGGAACTTAATGTTGCATTTTAAAGAATCACTTAAGTACAATGTCTCAAATTGGTGCTGATATACATATTATGATGTAGCAAAATATAACCTCAAATTTGCATCAAGATACAAAGATCTATACCAATGTAAGATTTTTGGCTTCTTAGTACTCTTTGATCTGAAAATAGATTCAAGAATCTTTTTCCTATTATTCTTATATTATTCTTATATTCCCCCTTCTTCTCATCCCTTCTTCCCTTTCTCTTCTAACATTAGATAATAGAGAAAGATGGATGGGAGAAAAGAGAGAAAAGAAATCCCTGACTCTAACCTCCCTATTGTTTCTCCCCGACCAAGACCATAACAATATGTAACCAATGCTCCCAAAACAACAATAGACACTCATCACCCATAGAACAACCATAACACATCTATCCCACCATTTGGGAATGGGGCATAGTTCTCTTAAAATTGTTTACTGTTGACTTGACGTGTCAGTTTTCCTTTGGTCCCCCTGCCCCCAAATTGGGACAGTAGTCAAGTCAGGCTTAAGAAAATTAGATGTAGCATTTGTTGTCTAGTCTCTGTATGATGAGAAAGTTGAGGGCTTAACTGAAGTCCTGACTGGAGCAGCCTGTGATGGTGAACCATTGAGGTTGCCAGCTTTCCTTGAAGCCGTCCCGGAATCAGGTGTTATGCCATAATGTCTAGAAGAGCTGTTGTATCCTAATGGATGCACATGCCTGAGCATCATCAGCTTTAATGTGCAAAGGCATTTCCAAGATAGCCACCATCTCTAATAAGTGTTCAATCTTAAAATCATCCTTTTTAGAATATAAGGCAAAGACTGGTTGTAACTCTGAGCATGCATCACAGCATGGTGCATCAACGTGTGTACATATCTCAGTTCTCCAAACTCTATAAAACAAAACACATAGTCTATTGCATGACATCGCTCTAAGGTGTCATCATTGAGCAAAAACTCTCAGTCAGTAGAGCATGAGACTCTTATTAATCTCAAGGTTGTTGATTCGAGTCCTACATTAGGTGCCATATGTTGAAATAATTTTATGGGGTGGGTGTTCTGCCCCACCCTAGCACATATAGCTCTGGAATAAAAGACACAGAAACCTGTTATTTTTTATTAACAAGCTGTAGGTCTAAACTGGGAGGGTTCTGAGCTATACAAGCCTACATCCCAGTCACAGGCCCCTTGTTACTCACTGAGTTTGCTTTACTCCTTGTGTGTCCTCAGGGCGAGCTTCTCTTGGCCACATGCTCATGGTCCATCCTTCTCCATGGTTCACTTTCTTCTTCTTCTCTCTCCTCTCCATAGTCCCTTATCTGAGACCCCCCCCTTATTTAATCTCAAGTCTCTTCTTCCTCTCTCTCCTGCCTAGATGTAGGCTCTAGCCTTTTACTATCCACTCAGATATTATTAGGGAACATTCTTTGCACCACATTGGTTAATACGATGCCCATACCCAGACCACAAACTGATTTTGGAGCACAGAACTCAGCATACACAGTGCACAGAATAAAGCCCCACACATCACTTTAGTGGTTCTTAGTTCAAAATGGCCAATGGCCCTACCCAAGTCTTTAAAGGATTATCAAAGCTCCTTTTTGAATCTCACAATCCAGGCCTCCATTCTTTGCATTGCTTTCAAAATTCTTATCTTCCAACTCCCACAGAATAATCTACTGATTTCTTACCACTCAATAGATTTTCTAACTTGAAGTTCCAAAATCCCTTCCATATTTCTTGTCCCAAAACACGGTTATGTTTGTCACAGCACAAATATGTCACAGTACCCCACAGTTCTGGTACCAATTTCTGTCTTACTTAGGATTATTATTTCTATGATGACACACCATGATCAAAGCAACTTGGGAAGGAAAAAGTTTATATCAGCCTACAAGTCCAGTGCTGAGGGAAGTCAGGCCAGGAGACTAGAGGGCCCGGAGGCAGGAATTGGAGCAGAAGTCATGGAGGAGAGCTGTTTGCTGGTATGCTCAGCCACTTTCTTATACACACTCAGACCACCAGCCCAGATATGGTACCTCTTACAAAAGGCTGGTATCAGTCATTGATCAAGAGAATGTCCAACAGGCTTCCCTATGGGCCATTCTTATGAGGCATTTTCTTGATTAAGATTACTCCTTCCCAGGTGACCCTACCTCGTGTCAAATTGACATAAAAGCTAGCCAGCACAGTGTCTTCTTTGTAGAATTCATTTATCATGACCTACTCAAGATTCCTTAGATATTTATGTTTCAGTTAATAGTACATGCTAGTATTAGTTCTTTCATAGGATACTTCTTAAGGATGTTTGAACTTTCTATGGTAACTATGAAATAAGGACTTTGAAAACAAAGCTATTCTGGTTAATTAAAAATATATACATAATACTTTGTGAAAAAGTATTTGTATATAACTACTGTCTAGCTTTAATCTACATATAATTGGCTTTAGATTTTGCAAGTAAAAGGATTCTTAATTAAATGGATTATAATTTTACAGAATGAACTGGTTAGCTTGCTTTCTTCTTCGTTTCTTCTTTTCATTACATCACTGTGGATCAAACCCAGGGCTTCACCCTCCATAGGGTAATGCTCTGCCATTGAGCTATACCCCTATCTTCTTCCCTCCCCTTCCCTTAACCATTATGCGCCAGCACACACAAGGTCTAGTTAACAGAAGCCCAGGCAGGCTTCGAAAGGAAGGTCTTTAATCCTTGGCTCTTGGCTGAAATTACAGCCATATGTCATCACATAAAATTACCTTGGCCAGGCAGTGGTGGTGCACGCCTTTAATCCCAGCACTTGGGAGGCAGAGGCCAGTGGATCTCTGTGAGTTTGAGGCCAACCTGGTCTACAGAGTGAGTTCCAAGACAGCCAGGGCTACACAGAGAAACCTTGTCTTGAAAAAGAAAAAATTATCTCAATGATATATAACAAAAAGATAAACATCCTGTCAAGTCAGCTTAAGACGTCCGAGTGACTTCAGGTCTCTATCACACAGGTAGAACATATTAGCATGAGCTTCTCTTACTAGACACTAAGTATATTCTAGAGACCACAGTTTCTGTGCTCCATCTATGGCCATGCTGCTCCTTTGAGTTGGGGGGGGGGGGATTGTTAATGCCAAGCTCCCTATCCCCTTCCATAGTGAAATATAGTTATGTTTGTCTCATTCCTTCATCAATAGGCTGATTAAATCACTAGTTGATAGCTTGATTAAAGTTGCTATAAAACATCAATGCATGGTAAAAGCATGCATTCTATAAACGTTTCTGTCATTTTTATAGAAAACTACTGGAATTACCATGTTTGGATCCTACATAACTGGCAGCAGAGAGACCCTTTGCTGTAGTTTGAACAGAATGGATAACTTTCTTTCAATGTAAAACCAACTCTGTCGACTAGAAAAGTATATATGAACTTCTCAACAGTAGTAGAGGCATTTTGCAAACTGACATTGAATTATCTTGTCTATAGGCTGGTGGAATGAAAGCAGGAACATTTGAACCTTATCCAGTACACTCAGCTGACCCTTATGTGGTTAAAGTGGGAAAGGTAATTACTCCGAAAGGTGAAAAGGTTTTCCACCCACCCAATGGACCGAAAAGCAGACCCATTGAAAGTATAATGGCACTGAATGTCAAAAGGTAGGCTTAGCTTATATTCAGTCTACAAACCGAGAAAGATTATTTCTACCTTTTTGATGCCCTAACCTGTACAGATGGTTGTGAGCTGCCTGTCTCGGGGCTCTGCTGGGTCCTTTGCAAAACCAGCAAGTTCTCTAAGTCTTTGGTCTTCTCCAGTCCCATTGTACATAGTTTTAAAATGTAAGATCTGAGCACAGGGGCTGGAGAGAGAGAGAGCTCAGTGCTTAAAAGCACTGGCGGCTCTCTCCTAGAGAACCTGGATTGGATTCCCAGAACCCTCGTGGCGGCTCACAACCTTCTGTAACTCCAGATCCAGGAGAGCTGAAGCCCTCTTCTGACCTCTGCAGTACCACATGGTGCATAGCCATACATGCAGGCAAAGCACTCATACACACATACAAGAAAACCTTAAAAACAAGGCAATGCTAGCATATTTCATATTGCTGCCTCCTTTATGGAAGATATTCATCATGAGTCACTTGAGACTCCTTGGATATTATGTACACCATAACATTAACTGTAATTCAGCAATTGTGTGGAATCCTAATGACCCTTGAAAGTTCTGTCCCAAACTTTGAAATATCCACCTGTAAAATTAAGATATATTCTAGATAATTAATATATATATATATATGTGAATATTATCAAATGCTGTCTGGTTTACAGTATTTGGTAAGAAGAACTGCACTCCGTGTGGCCATACCTGCCACACATGTGCTCCTCCTTCTTTATCTAAATGCACTCTTTGCCTCAGTCACATGAAGTTATACCAATTGTTATTTAGCCCGCCAGTACATTGCTAATAAGATGGTCGCCTGCTTCCCTCTTGCTCTCTGCTGGCTTTTCTCTGCAGTCTGGGCTGGTCTCCCAGGCAAAGCATCTCCTGAAGCTCTCTGTAGACCTGGTCAGTGCGAACTGTTATTGTATGTTAGACCTTGCATTATAGATATTTTTGCTCATGTAGCTGTGTCATTCTTATATTGTTAGACAAGATATTAAGCTCATAATTACTTCTTGGCTGTTTGTAAACATCAATAGCGTTAACTACAGAAGGCCGTGTTTTCCTATTGCTTTTAACATTTTTTTTTTATTTTTTTATTTTTTTATTTTTTTATTTTTTTTATTTATTTTTTTTAGATATTTTCTTTATTTACATGCAAATTTCTCCTTTCCCAGTTTCCCCTCCAAAAAACAAAAAAACAAACAAAAACAAACCCCTGTTGCCTCCCCCCTCCCCATGCCTGCCACCCCGCCCTCTCCCACTTTCTGGCCCTGGCATTCCCCTACACTGGGGCATAGAACCTTCACAGGGCCGAGGTCCTCTCCTCCTATTGATGATCGATTTTGCAATCCTCTACCATACACATGCTGCTTGAACAATCAGACCCCTCTATGTGCAGTCCTTGGTTGGTGGTTGAGACCCTGGGAGCTCCGAGGGTACTAGTTAGTTCATGTTGTTGTTCATCCTAAGGGGCTACAAACCCCTAAGCTCCATTGGTCTTTTCTCTAATTCCTTCACTGGGGACCCTGCACTCAGTTCGATGGATGGCTGTGAGCCTCTACATCTGTATTGCTTTTAACATTTTTAATTTTTAACATTTTTAACATTTTAACATTTTAACATGATTATTGCATGTACATTTATTTTAAACTTCATTGGAAATGTTGCAATTAATGTCTTTCCCATGAACTCATCTTTTAAAATGTAACACTCTTGCAGTCATCTAGAATGTAGTACATGCAGATTTTATGTTACGTGATCATTTTTACAAATGCTTGATTTCAGTAGCTATACCATCACCAAATGGTAAGTAGAAGTGAAACCGTGCAGTCTAGGCAGTCTCTGGCTTACAAGGCAATGTCGAGATGAAAGGTCCTCATTAGAGCACTATGGAGCTAATTCCAAGACTGCGGTTTGTATTGATTCTTCATGTAGGGTCAGATGAACAGGTTTTGGAGATGTACTTTGTTGATAATTGATGATGATGACAATAGCATATATATATATATATATATATATACATAAAAATATAAAAAAATATAAATTTTATAAAAAATTTTAAATAAATATTTATAAATTATTTTATATTTATAAATTTATAAATATTGTATATATGTAAATATAATTATCATGTTGTCTATTCTTCAAAGTACTTTACAGTTTTGTAAAGTGAAATAGATTTTGCATTAACAAAATCAAAGTATTCTGAAAGAACAAATTAAAACTGAGCCATTTCTCTAAGCAACTTTTCCATAGACAGGTGATTCAGTTACTCTGCATATTAGGGTAAATTTGTTATTTAAGCCACTGCAATTAGGAACGATGTTCTGTGTGGGCCAGTTGGCAGAGCATTGGATCTGGAAGTAGGAGACATGGCACCCTTATTCTCTATCCTTTAGCTTTATCTTCTGGTAAGCCACCTATCAATTCGCTGCCAACTTCATCTAATAGAACAGATAATGAAACTGAAATTTTCTCCCTCACACCTACCTTCAGTTAGATGGGACGTTTTGTGGGGTTAAGTTTTCTGTGGTCTCCTCTATCCTACAGCAAGGCTGAGAGAGTTCTCTGGTGCACTAGGAATCTGTTTAGAGCAGAGAAGCAGCAACTGACTGTTCTTCAGAACACTCTGAAGTTTATTGGATGTTAGTTGCCTCAAGCTTATTGAAGTCTCTTTTTACTTGAACATAAACACCTTAAGTCCAGTTTCAAATCCTTCTATACTAATTTGAAAGCTAATAAACTCATGGATACTAGTAGTGAAATGTATTTCATAATTTTTTCTGCTTTTTAGATTTTCTAAGTATACCTGTTTTTAATTCAAAGGTTTTCTCTCTCTCTCTCTCTCTCTCTCTCCCTCCCTCCCTCCCTCCCTCTCTCTCTCTCTTTCTTTCTCTCTCTCTCCCCCTTCCTTCCTTCCTTTTTTCCTTCCTTCCTTCCTTCCTTCCTTCCTTTCTTTCTTTCTTCTCTTTCTTTCTTTCTTTCTTTCTTTCTTTCTTTCTTTCTTTCTTTCTTTCTTTCTTTCTTCCTCCCTTTCTTTCTTTCTCTCTTCCTTCTTCCTTCCTTCCTTCCTTCCTTTCTTCCTTCCTTCCTTCCTTTTTCTTTCTTTCTTTCTTTCTTTCTTTCTTTCTTTCTTTCTTTCTTTCTTATTTTTTGATTTGATGTGACTATTTTGCTTGTTGGCTAGGGTTCCAAGAGCTCAGTAACAGATTCCTCATCTGGAGTGCATCCGTTCCCAAGGTTACCCGCACCACAGACAACTGCTATAGGATTTTATGTCATAAAAATGTTGGTTTGGCGTTTTAGTGTGAATATTTTAAGAATGTGAAGGTATAGTATCTAGACTAGTAAGATTAAATGTGCATTTCTTTTCTAATTTTAGGGCACTAAATGTGAAGAACTACAAGAATGCATCCTCAGCCACGCTGAGCAAGGAGTTAGTTTTCTAGATCCTCTTGGTGGCTCAGAGAATACACAATGTTTTGGAACAAATGGCTCCATAGCAGTTAGAGGAAGTTTAAACATGAGGCTCAACTCTGACATCCTTCCTGATTTTAGTGCTGTTTAATAAATATTGTTGGCTAATGACATAATCTGGGGTTGCTGACCTATATTTTTAGATTGACATTTCTAGGTAGAATGTAATCTTCCAAAAAGAAATGTCAAATCTTGAAGTGTAATCCATGAGGAATAAAACTTTTCTAAAGAAAGAAGACACATGACATTATGTAGTTTCCTGGAAAATAGCTTCATTATGCATTCTTGGACACACACCACTCAGATGTGACAGAATTAGAGGCAATGGACTGATCTCTTATCTCTGGATGACTTAAGACTGTACATCCCATTGAGTTAGGATGTAGGTATGACTTGGGTAGTTTTCTTATCCACCATCAGTGAGTGAGGACTGAGATAAACTTTTTAGCCAGCCATTAATCTATGCTAGAAAGCACCTAACAACATTGCTCAAGGCTTGTGACAAGGTTGGTAGATGTGGAAGGATTAACTAATCTCACAGAACTCATTTGCATAGGAAAGGACTTCCTGAACAGGTCCCTGAAAACACATGTTTTAAGACTAACAGTTTGTAAATGGGACCTTATCAAACAAAAACTTCTATACAGCAAAGGACAGCATCATTTGATCTTTTTATATATAAATATTGCAGCTCATACCAGCTATGTATATATGTATGTGTATAAATGACCTGTGCTAGCTATGTGTATTGGAACAAACTTTTGAGACTTTTCTTATCTGCACTATTTACCAGAAAGAATTCTCCTGAAGACTGAATTAAAAGCATTTCCTAAGCTCTAATGTATGCTTGAACCACCTATTTCATCATTATACACCAAATAATTTGTTATAAGTTAATCAAATAATTTGTTATAAATTAATTAATCTGATTTTTATTATTTATCACTACATTTTCAATTATAGTATTTTGTTTAAAATATCAAAAATGAAGTATTAGTTAATTCTTATTATGAGTTGGGAGCCATTCCGTGTACCATTCTGTTTAAATGGGTTTGTGGTTGTTACCCATTTGGTGTTCACATAACCAATGAAAAGATGGAGGGAGAGAAAGGTTGAATCTCACGTTCAAGGCAGTACATCCAGAAGTGGGACGCCAGGCATTCTGGCTGCTGAGAGCTAGCAAGTCATTATATTGTGTTCCCAGGAAAATTCTTCAGTTTTCAACAATTAAAAGACTACTAAATGTTTTCAAGTTGCAGTATCCCCTGTACAATCTGTGTCAAAATCAGAGATCAGGGTAATGCAATTTATTTACTTGTAGACACAAATATAAGATGCAGACTAGTTGACAGAAACAAACAAACAAACAAACAAACAAACAAACAGAGAAGGCCTGCTTCCCTGTAGCATAGCTTATCAAGGACATTGTTTAGAAATTTATAGGAGCTGGATAGAAAACAATAATTATTTCATTTAAAAATCTTCAAAGGATGTTTGCAATCCTTCCTCTTTAGGGAGAGACACACAAGTCCACGTTGTCTAATGTTTTTGATGGTCAGTGTTCTGTATCTCTGTCTTACCAAGTGAATGTCCAGTGTGAGACTCTTTGGTCTAATGGCATGTATTCACGCACCATTCACTCACACACACCATGTGGCTACCACATTCCAGTCTAGCATTGAGCTATAGCAGTAAATGTGGAAGGATACATCTGGCATTTTACAGGCCAAGGGTTTCCTAATACTAAAACCAGACAAAGTCGTTGCCAGAAAATATATAAATCAATGTCCTTTTGTAGAAGAAATTCTAAATGGTGGATGTTAGAGTTAAGCCCAGGAATGTACATTGAAAGAATAACATGGGCTGGTAGGGTTTATTCCAGGAATGGGAGGTGTGTCAAAATTAATATAACAAGGTATTAAGAATGGAAAAAAAATTGTTTCAAGTAATGGAAGAAAAGCATCTGATAGAACTCAACAAGGAATTACAGAGCCAAAATAGATTAGATTGTTTGGTCCTGTACAGCAAAGGGTAAGTCTGATTGTGCAACAGTGGCTCTTTTGAGACAGGACAGGTTTCTCCCCTACAATGTCACTTTCATGTGTGAAGGACAAATGCAAACCTTTGAGTAAGGAGCTCTCCTTACTCTGACCCCGAGCTTCATTCTCCTAGGAGCTTTTGTGAAACCATGAAAAACCGACAGATGAACTTAGAGTTTGATAGCACCTTTTCTATAGTTCTTGACTCTCTAATGTAATTCTGATATCTATTTTAAAACAAGAGTAATCATGTATGAGGCCTTTGGAACCAGAGGTAAAAGTTACTTCAATATTATTTTTATGGAGGAAAATTACTTGGAAAAAAATGTTTTTAAAACACTGATTTCTTTTGAAATTTATTTACAAGTCTTGGATGGAAGCCATTGATACAGTTTATGTGGTCTTCCTGAAAAAGAAAAGGAAATGTCTTAAAGCTGTGAATGCTGAGTACATTTCTAATAAGTATTTTCAAGATGACACATTCAATTTATCTATAGAACAAAATTCTTAAATGATTCTATTCTATAACATATCAGATACAATACCTTACAAAACTAAATTGTATTCATCTTTATGTTCTCTTCTCCTTAAAGATTTATTTATTTATTTACTTATTTATTTATTTATGTTATGTGTATATACTCGTGCCTCCATGTGTATTTGCACACCTGTAGATGTTGAACCTGGGTGTTGAATCCACTTACCTGTGGTTAGGTGCCGGAACCAAACTTGGGTCCTCCACCACAGCAGTACCTACTCCTAACCTCTGAGCCACCTCTCCAGGCCGCTCTTTTTATTTCTATACTTTGGTTAGTGCTAATAAACTAATTAGAGTCTTAAAGATGCTGCTACTTATCTATCAGAATGTACACACCTTTCAAGTCAGAAGCCAAAGGCTTATTCCTAACACTGGAAGCATCCTCATAGGCATCATAGTTGTCAAAGTAGAATTTTTCTCTTCTTGAAATAAAAGTCGATTTTGATGTGCTGTTGTTCTGACTGGAGACTTTATCACTTAAACTCATGTAGTCTCGCTGAAGATTCCGCATCTCAAATTCCAAGGTATCCCTCTCATTTTCTATGCTTCTCACATAGTTTTCCAAAAGTATCTTGTCTTCGGTGAGCCGACTGATGCTATTTTCAAACTTGGTGTTTTCTTGACTATGTTTCTTTAGCTCTTCTTTCAGAATCTGGTTATCCGCCTTAATCTCCATGACCATTTTGGACAACACCTCACATTCCTTGCTGATTTCTGCCAAGTTGTTTTTGTAAATGCTTGTCTCTGACTTTGCACTTTTGATTTCTTTCAGGAACTTCTCCTCCGAGGCAGACTGGTAGGTTTGAATGTCCATGAGCTCTCTTTCCAACATCTGTCTGGCGGAAGCGGATTCTTGTAGTGTTGCCTCCAGACTCAGCTTCTCTGCTTTAGCCGTGTCTAGTATGTGAAGAAGTGACTCCTGCTCAGCTTTGGCCACTCTCTCCTTCTCTTTTAGCTGCAGGATCTCCAGCTTGCTCTCTTTCAGGTCGCTCTCAAGCATGCCCTTGTCCTTCAGGAGTTGGTATGTGTCTTTCTCGAGCATTTCCCTTTCGTCTTGTATCAACAGCATGCTTGTTTTCATCGTTTCTATTTCTATATTCATTCTATTGTTTTCATTTTGGAGAACCCCCATGTCATTCTGGGTCTTGTGCTCCTTGCCCTTCAGATGGTCTATTGTTTCGAGCATCTGTTGCTTCTCCAAAGAGAGTTGACTATTTTTCTCCTCTAGCATTTTGTGTTGGCCTTGGAGGACATTATAAGTGCTGACGATTTTCTTAAGTTCCCTGAGGCAGTCTTTGTTCTCATCCTCTGCTTTGCTTAACTTGGACTGAAGGATGCTCTTTTCCTCAGCCAGTGACTTCAGGTGCTTTTCGTGGGCTTCCACCTTCTGGATCAGGGATTGTGTGGTGAACATGAGGGACTTCAATTTGGTCTTGAGGGCTAGGTTTTCATTCTCCAGTTCTGTCATCTTTTTCTGATTCTGTAAGGATTCTTTTAGGTAATTCTGGAGGTAATGAATTTTGGCAACGCACTGCTCAGGGACGCACTTGCCTTTGGGTGTCTTCTCGCTTTCAAGTGGTATGGCTCCTTGGGTGACTAGGAATGCTTGGCATTCTTTGTCCTTTATTTTGGGTTTCCCTGGGTCCAGAACTGACAGAGTGTGCCTTGGAGCTCGGGAGTGGAATTTTAAATCCATAATATTCTTGCTGGTGATAGGGATGTCTTTATTTTTCTCATTCTTTTTCCCTCGGTATATTTCACTTTTAGATAATTTTTTACATTTCCTACAGAAGTTCACATGCAGTTTTGACACCGTGTCCCTGAGTGGGAGCAGTTTGCTCACTAACGCCTCTAATTCAGAAATTCTCTTTGATTTGATGTCTTCGTTTAAGTTACCTTCCATGTTTTCTTGCCGGATAAAATTAAGTGTTGAGCTGCGGATGGGAAACAGCTCACGTTTATGGTGACTTTGAGTAGTCGCATCTGCCTGGAAAGTGTGAAGTTCATTTGTAAGTGCCAGTTCCTTGTCATTTGACTTCTGAAGTTCTTCTTTCATATGCTTAATAGAGTGGCAAATCTCATCTAAGTTTTCACAGAACTCATGCTTCAGGAAAGGGATGGTGATGGTGGCTTTATCCAGAATCACCGGAGCAGCTTGAGGCACTGCCACTGTTTGAGGAACCTGAGGTAGAAACTGATAGAGACTGTAACTCTTTGTGGCATTGGGCTGCTCTGAAGGGTTCATAGCTTTGCTGGGAGGTGAGTTATCTGCTGTTGTTCTCGGGCTCTGCAGAGCTAACATGTCCTTGACCTGTGTCTGGGGTGGAATATTTGTGCCCTGAGCGAGACCAGTGCCATTGCTACTACTGAAGTTCTCTCCCATTGAATGGAGCGTCTTGGGGTCCTCAAAAGGATTACTTTTCTTGGTAGAAAGTATTTCTTCTTGTGTCTCATTAGGCTAGTGGCAATAGAAAGCATGCTATAAATATATTGTTATTTCCCACAGGACCAAGAGATTAAGAAAACCTGAGGAAGATTTATGTGTACAACCACATTGAGTATTTTCTCTACTAATCATAGAAGCTTGTGTATGCATCCCTATCTGTTTATCTGGGCATGCAAACTAACACCAACTGTTCTAAGATCTACAACAGAGTGCTTTAGGATTGCCTTCCGTCCTTAGAGGGTGAGATATATCGGTCACCTCTTAATTTCAGAGGCAGAAATGTATTTGTATTATGCTCCAAGAGATTCTCCTTTCTCCTAAGTAGATAGGCCACATGGGAATTCAAGGAAAATGAATGTTTCTGCTACTGGGCTACCTGTTAGCCTTTGCTTTCAAATCCCCGGATTCAAAGGGTGATTCTAGCACCACAAGTGTTCTGGAAATGTAATTTCCTAGCCAGCAGGGACAATATTGGCCACACTGGTTTAGACTTCATCTTTGGGTTTGTCAGTCCCCTCTGGACAGGTAGGCTAGCCAAACTGCTTTGAATTTGCTTGGGTATTTTCAGCACCTAGATGACATGAAATGCCTCACCCACCCTCTTAAAGGGATAGTCAAACTCTACAGTACAGAGAGATAAACATATTTAAGTTTCTCAGGACAGATATTTCCTTATTTTCATCTCTGATGCTCCATTGTTCTTTTTCTAGGAGAGATAGGTAGGTAGATAGATGGTAGATAGATAGATAGAAAGATAGATAGATAGATAGATAGATAGATAGATAGATAGATAAATAGATCGATAGAGGTGAGAATCAGTTGTAGGGATAGTTCTTAAATACCAGAAGGGGGAAATGATTTACTAAAAACATACCAAATCCTTTTCAGGATGCATGCTGAATACTAGACTTTTTTCTGAGTTAAATTGTGGGGTTTCTACTTCAACAATACTTTTGTTCAATATTTCACTGATTTCAGACTGTACCTTTAAAAGACAAATTGAGAATGTTAGAATTTGAATTAGGATTTGGGTGTTCGTGTATGTGCAGACACACATAGTTGAAAGATACCTTCATTTCCTGAACATAAGAACTTCTTTGCCTTTATTTATTGTAATCCCTTATCATTAAAGGAGTCTTAAGAAAAGACTCTGTGATAAAAATCAGAAACCTCTAGTAAAATAGTAACAATTTATGAACTATGCTAGTAATTTTAGAGGCATTACTTTTATACATTGTGGAATAATTTAGAAATCTTTGAAAAAAAATTGCTGGGCAGTGGTGGCGCACGCCTTTAGTCCTAGCACTTGGGAGGCAGAGGCAGGCGGATTTCTGAGTTCAAGGTCAGCCTGGTCTACAGAGTGTGTTCCAGGACAGTCAGGGCTACACACACACACACACACACACACACACACACACACACACACACACACACAGATCTTTGATATCCATCGTTGAAACAGAACGCATCCTGTCACCTGCAGCAAAGTTCATCTTCTACTTCCCTGCAGTTGCGTTCAATACAAGGACACTGGGTTGATGCCAGGCCCTTAGTGACTGTGTTAGGTACACCTGCTATGCAGGCTCTATTATGCTCCGTCTCATTTCTCCAGATGTAGCGTGTGAGCCTTTGATGACACCAGTTCTGCCTTTAGCTGCAAGATGGGGTCTGCGGCTCAGCAACGAGTCTCTCTCTAGAGATGAATGGTCATGAATTGCTTCTGAATCCATTTGTGGCACTCAGAGTCACAGCAAGCGACGATAGTATCGCCAGCTTTCAGAATAAAGCGCTCTCTCTTCCTTCCCCTTGCCTTTCCGCATCCCTCCCTTCCCTTCCTTTTCCTTTTCCGGAGTTGAATTTATAAGGATTTGGAGCACCTTCCAACGTGTTCCCAAGTGGAATCTGACAACCCCTCACTGAGCACTGAACCCTTGATCATATGAATCCTGCCACCGGAAGTGACCTGTTCTTAGGATCTTCAATGACTCGGGATGATAGGGTACATCGCGCCCCCCCCCCCCCCCCCCCCCCCCCCCCCCCCAGGGCCACTTTTGAGTTTTAGTTTAAATTTTACAGAGCGAGTCTCTCTTTGTAGTCTGTATGTAGGAAGGACTATTTACTTATTTGCAGTGCGAGGATCAAGCCCAAGTCTCTGCACGTGCTAGGGGAAAGCTCAATCCCCGAGCCACATCTGCCCCAGGCAGCCTTTTCATTTGGCCTCACAGCCAAAACTGTGCAACCACTTAACAACCGGCTGCTGAGGGGTTTAGAAGATGGCTCGGGACCTGAAACTAGGAGATTCCCTAAGTATGAACTACATCAATCATACCATGCTGACGTTCTGCAGAGTCTGCATCCGTAGAGCCTGAAACGACTCCAGCTGATGTTGCAGGACCTAGAATGACATTTAACAACACGTCAAAAGGAAGGCTAGGATTAACACACAAACAAACCCCAGTTTAGCTTGTTTCCGAAAAGGCTCACATGAGCCTGCTAACTCATCCTTAGCTGGGCTGCTGATGTGCGATGTACGTTCATAGACATTTTTTGGGGGGCGGGGATTGTGTGGAATCTCTATGCATGCACATTACAATTTTTTTTCTTTGTGAGAGTAGCATGGAAGACCCAGTATTCATTCAGGAAGGGTTTTGCACATAATTAAATGAAACAGACTCACTTTCAGTGCCGACTGTGGTTGGATTTGATTTTCTGGTTCTGATGCGCAGCCATATTCTAAGGAGCAAAATAGAGAACATGCATCATTTAGTCCCTAAATTTATCTTTGTTTGTATTTTTTCTTTTTGAGATAGGGTTTCTCTGTGCATCCCTGACTGTCCTGGAATTCATACTGTAGACCAGGCTGGCCTCAAACTCAGAGATCCTCCTGCCTCTGCCTCCCCAAGTGCTGGCATTAACACCCTGCACCACCACTCCTCAGCTACTTCTTCAATTTTATTTCTCAGAAGCTGCTACAGAAAGCATACCCTTAATCCAGACAGTGAGACAGGGAGATAATGAGAAGGGTTGTTACTCACATTATCCTAGTCACACATTAAATTTAAGGACAGCTTCATACCTTGTACATTGTAGATATCT
This sequence comes from Mastomys coucha, assembly GCF_008632895.1. Classification (NCBI taxonomy): domain Eukaryota; kingdom Metazoa; phylum Chordata; class Mammalia; order Rodentia; family Muridae; genus Mastomys; species Mastomys coucha. The sequence continues at coordinate 186,351,040 of NW_022196905.1, read as the reverse complement.
TCAGACACCAGAAGAGGGCATCAGATCTCATTACGAGTGGTTGTGAGCCACCATGTGGTTGCTGGGATTAAGAACTCATGACCTTCAGAAGAGCAGACGGTGCTCTTACCCACTGAGCCATCTCACCAGCCATGCTTCATACCTTGTACTGGCTGGTTTTGTGTGTCAGTTTGACACAGGCTGGAGTTATCACAGAGAAGGGAGTTTCAGTTGGGGAAGTGCCTCCATGAGATCCAGCTGTGGGGCATTTTCTCAATTGCCCCTTGTGGGTGGTGCCATCCCTGGGCTGGAGGTCTTGGGTTCTATAAGAGAGCAGGCTGAGCAAGCCAGGGGAAGCAAGCCAGTAAGGAACATCACTCCATGGCCTCTGCATCAGCTCCTGCTTTCTGACCTGCTTGAGTTCCAGTCCTGACTTCCTTTTTGATAACAGCAATGTGGAAGTAAGCCAAATAAACCCTTTCCTCCCCAACTTGGTCATGATGTTTGTGCAGGAATAGAAACCCTGACTAAGACATACCTGTAGGGGCAGGGGATGACTGAGCCAGTCAAAGTGCTAGCTACTGGGACCGGACAATCTGAGTTTGAGTCCTGGAACCCATGTAAAGATGCAAAGAGAGAACTGACTCCATGAACTTGACCTCTGACTTTTCACAGTTGCACCATGGCACAAGTCTGCACCACCTTCCACAGTTTATTATGTAAAAAGAATTTAAGTGTGTGTGTTTGAGGGCAGTGGTACACATGTGCCACTGTGTGTGCGAGTGTATGTGTGTGTGGGGGGGTGGGGAGGGAAACATTCTATGATGTGGGTCCTGAGGATTAAACTCAGTTTGTCAGACTTGGCAGCAAGCACTTGTACCCACTGAGCACTTCAGCAGCCCAAAATAATTTGATTTTTGAGAAAGGGTCTCTAGCTCTGTAACCTGGGCTGGCCTGGAATTCACTAGGTAGAGCAGGCTGGCCTTGAACAAAGAGATCCATCTACTTATGCCTTCTATATGCTGGGATTAAAGTCAAGGGTGACCAAACCTCATATACATACATTATATAATATAAATATATATAAATATAAATATATATGTATATAGAGTTTATGCATGTAAATATGTATATGTGTATATGAGGGTATGTTTGATGTTTTGCAAAATTAAAAAATTATAAAAAGAAAATATTTACTTGGGGCTATAGCAATGCTTTTATTTTGTAAGGAACCATTTTGTTTCTGAGCTATAGACCTCACCTTTTAAAACAAAAACAAAACAAAAACAGAATACAACAGTAGTTCCTGTACTATGAAAGGCTTTTGGTCAGTGGATTGTACAGACCTTGTTATTTTTGGGGGATTGTCATGAGAGGCCGTCCCTGCTCATGGAAACAAGATGTGTGCATAGTGCATCACATCTGTCTGTTGTGCTCTCAAGCAAAGTTCTTTCTCTTTTTTAGATATTTTCTTTATTTTTATTTCAAATGTTATCCCCTTTCCTGATTTCTTCCCTGAAAACTCCCTATTCCCTTCCCCCTCCCCCTGCTCACCAACCTACCCACTTCTGGTTCCTAGCTCTGGCATTCCCCTACACTGGGGCATAAAGCCTTCACAGGACCAAGGGCCTCTCCTCCCATTGATGACCAACAAGGCCATCCTCTGCTCCATATGTAGCTGGAGCCATGAGTCCAACCATGTGTACTCTTTGGTTGGTGGTTTAGTCCCTGGGAGCTCTGGGGGTACTGGTTAGTTCGTATTGTTGGTTCTCCTTTGGGGCTGCAAACCCCTTCAGTTCCTTGGGTCCTTTCTCTAGCTCCTCCATTGGGGGCCCTGTGTTCAGTCCAATGGTTGGCTTCAAGCTTCCACCTCTGTATTTGTCAGGCACTGGTAGGACCTCTCAAGAGACAGCTATAACAGGCTTCTGTCAGCAGCAGTTGTTGGCATCTACAATAGTGTCTGGTTTTGGTGACTGTATATGGGATGAGTTCCCAGGTTGGGCAGTCTCTGGATGGCCTTTCCTTCAGTCTCTGCTCCACACTTTGTCTCTGTAACTTCTTCCATGGGTATTTTGCCCCCCCCCCTTCTAAGAAGGACTGAAGTATCCACACTTTGGTCTTTCTTCTTCTTGAGTTTCATGTGGTTTGTGGATTCTATCTTGGACATTCCAAGCTTGTGGGTTAATATCCACTTATCAGTGAGTGCATACCATGTGTGTTCTTTTGTGATTAGGCTACCTCATTCAGGATGATATTTTCTAGTCCTATCCATTTGCCTATGAATTTCATGAATTCATTATTTTTAATAGCTGAGTAGTACTCCATTGTGTAAATGTACCACATTTTCTGTATCCATTCCTCTCTTGAGGGACATCTGGGTTCTTTCCAGCTTCTGGCTATTATAAATAAGGCTGCTATGAATACAGTGGAGCATGTGTCCTTATTACATGTTGGAGCATCTTCTGGGTATATGCCTAGGAGTGGTATAGCTGGGTCCTCTGGTAGTACTATGTCCAGTTTTCTGAGGAACCATGAAACTGATTTCCACACTGGTTGTACCACCTTGCAATCCACTAGCAATGGAGGAGTGTTCCTCTTTCTCCACATCCTCGCTAGCATCTCCTGTCACCTGAGTTTTTGATCTTAGCCATTCTGACTGGTGTGAAGTGGAATCTCAGGGTTGTTTTGATTTGCATTTCTCTGATGACTTGCTCTCTTGGGGAAAGCTTGTGTGCACAGCCCTTTGGCTCTTCTTGTCTATGTAAAAATAGGACATAGAGTCAGCACACGTCTTTATCCAAGGTAGGCTCTTTGCAGCCTGCATTAAACTTAGCTCCTTTTGTGGGAAGATCTTTCCCATTGGAGAGTCAATGTCCTTTGTTCCTTTGTGCTGCTTTGTGACACCTAACCAATCTTGACACACCCATATACATCTCTGTCCCCTCAAGACCAAGCATGGGGTCTTGCTGCTCCAGCTCAAGAGAAGCACATGCAGTTCACTGATCTGCACTGGCTGGGGAGAGAGAACCAGGGCAGAGGGGGCTGAGAGTTTGTGCTGTAGCTGATCTTGTTCACTTAGTCACTAAAGCCTTTCCCCCATGCTTGGTGGTTGATGATTGTATTTCCTCTGCTGCTCTAATGGCTTCACATATGGAACAGGGGTCCTCAGGATGATAGACAGTGGGTGTCACGGGCTCAGCACCTTCCCAGAGATTGTTTATAGACCTGCAGCAGAGGTTAGATCATGTAGTATTTATCTACATGTTAGGTAACTTCCTTGCTTTAAAAAGTTTTTAAATTAAGAAGTAAAAACTTCCTAGCTTCTCACATGAAATATGAATGATGATGGAATGTTCTTTTAGTCTGCCAACATCTGTCCTCAGAGTCAGTCTTCTTGTTCTTTTAGGTTGCTAACATCTGTCCTCAGAATTGGTCTTCAGCCGGGTCTCCACATCCTCTCTCCTGCATTAGTGACCCATCCGATAGTGCAGACAGTGCTTGTCACATGCACACATCTCCTTTGCCATTTTGGTCCTCATCTCTGATGAGGCAACGTTAGTTCAGAACGTGGAGATGTGTAGCCAACTGCAGAATCCTACCTTTGGCTGGAGCACAGAGAGAGACAGAGAGCTTACCCGGGTATTGCTTTTTTCTGATGCTTATTGGGAAGCTGAGACCAAGGAAGGAAAGAGTTTCAAAGATTCTCAGACTCTAAACAAACCTACGATAATGTACTTACACTGGTCATGCAAAAAAAAAAAATCACCTAGAATTCTACCATGAAGAGCTAGCCACTGTATATACCCAAGGGAAGTGAAATGTTCAAGAGGTGTTTTCACCTGCAAGTTTATGGAGGCACCATTTACAGCCAAGAGGGCTGGCTAATCAACCTTTGCGCCTATCACCTGATAACTAAAAACTGTGAGGTGCATAAACAGTGAGCCAAGAAAGAAAATGCAATTTCATCCTTTAAAAATTATGTGTATGGGCATTTTGCCTGCATGTATGTCTGTGCACATGTTCTCACATGCATGTGCAAAGAAAAGGGGAATCTCACTGAAGAAGAGAATAGGTTGTTGGTTACCACAGCCTGGGAAAGGGTGTGAGAGACAGAGAGGGTGGTTAATAGGTGGCTAGTAGAGAGTGGTTATAATTGGTAACATTTATATCAAAATAGCTGGTAAAGAATTTGATATCAAAAATTTCAAAATAGCTGGTGAAAAAATGAAAGTTCATGACAAAAAGACATGAGACACAACTGATGGGTTAGATACATCAATTATCTTGACATAATCATTATATACATGTACTTAAAGATTTCAATGTATATATATTTATATACACACATATATGTATGTGATATATTATGTATATATTAATGTGTTTATATATTAATATTATAAGTTGTATGTATGTATATATATATATATGAATATATATGTAATTAGTATATGTCAGTCAAAATGACATATACTAATGTATTAAGAAATACAGCATGGAACAGATTAAGAGCTTGAAAACATATATTTCCACTGTATTCTGAGTTGATTTATTCCTGCCATAAAGGATGAGAAAACTAGCATATTTGGTTTCACACATACTATCCAACTCTATTTGCTACTAAAATTACTTCCAAACTGGGGTTTACGAATCTTACATTTGTGGGCCGTAGTTCCCACAAAGCTCTGTGTTAAATGCACTAGTGTCAGGTTTATATATAGTGTATAGTAAATTGCATTTACTAAAGTGGAATAGTAAGTAACAGGTTCTTGAGAAAGAACAATGGGAATCCCTACATATTTCCTGTCCATCTCTTCAGTTTTGATCATAGTATAATTCCATAGTTTCTTGTCACACAAACAACTGTTTAAATGGGACTACTCTGTTTAGAATTGCTATTTTCTTTGATATAATATGGATGATTCATTTTTAAAAATCTTCTTAATGTGTATGTGCTTTGTCTGCATAGACGTCTGAAGTGTAAACTTAAGAGTTCTTTGGAGGGCTGGAGAGATGAATTTGATCCCGGGGTGGAAGGAGAGAACCAACTCCCATGATTTGGTCTCTGAACTTCACATGCACCTCCTGGTACATGTGGCTTACAACCACCCGTAACAAGACCTGACACCCTCTTCTGGTGTATCTGAAGATAGCTACAGTGTACTTATATATGATAAATAAATCTTAAAAAAAAAAAAAAAAAAAAAAAAAAAAAAAAAGAGTTTGTGGGACAGTGGTGTATTCAGGCAACCCGGGCCCAGTAGAGTATAAGTCTTGAACCCAGTGATCCAGTGGGCAATAATTTCTGCCTGCAAGGGAGGGAAGGAGTTCGGCCATGACTCCTGGGTCCCTGGCTCCTGTTTCAGTCACAACCTCTCACAGCTCCCCCCTCCCCCCTGCAGGAGATGTGTGTTCTGTCATGTAGACAATGCCCCAAGCTCCCAGACCTACCCCCAATCATCTGACCACAGCTAGGTATGTCCCACCCCACAGACAGATAGCCACACCTCACAATGGAAGGAGCAGTCTGCCCCCTCCTCTCTCTTTTGCCCTCTCTTCCTCTCTTGCTTCCTCTCTTGCTTCCTCTCTTGCTTCCTCTCTTGCTTCCTCTCTTGCTTCCTCTCCTGCTCCCCCTCTCTTCTTTTTTCTCCTTCCTCTCCTGCTCTCTTACTCTTTTGCCCTCTCTCTCTCTCCTTCTCTTCTCTTCTCCTTCCTCTCCTTTCTTTCTCTACACATGGTTATGGCTGGCTTCTTTTCTCTTTCGTATAATAAAATATCTTACGACTATGCATTGCCTCCTTATAACTAAGGTGTCGCACAGCCCCAGCATCTGCAGCAGCAAGACCCAGGGCCTGCAAGAATTCTTTTAGAGTTAGTTCTGTTGGATGGTGCTTTGTTGGAGCAAACACATAAAGGAGTGTTTTCTTTCTTCCTTCCTTCCTTCCTTTCTTTCTTTCTTTCTTTCTTTCTTTCTTTCTGTTTTTTTTTTTTTTTTTTTTTTTTTTTTTTTTTTTTTTTTTTTTTTTGAGTTTCGAGACAGGGTTTCTCTGTATAGCCCTGGCTGTCCTGGAACTCACTCTGTAGACCAGGCTGGCCTCGAACTCAGAAACCTGCCTGCCTCTGCCTCCCAAGTGCTGGAGTTAAAGGTGTGTGCCACCACTGCCCAGCTCAGGAGTGTTTTCTTGAAGTTGACACAGATGAAGGACCAAGGCAGACTCATGAAAGAATGTTTCACTAAAGCAGACACAGAAGAGGATGTTGTGCCAAAGCAAGCACATGAAAGATGTGATGAAGGATTCTTTGCTAACAACACCCATGTATTGGTCCACCTTACATTGTGTAGTTGAGCTCCATTTGTCAGGACTCCAAGGACTTGGGCTTATGCTGAGGCGAAACATGTAAGTATATGTGATGTTTGGAGGTTATATATGCAACTGGATGGAGACAGGGCTTGGCTTGCTGGTACAGCTACTTGTGCAATGCTCCCGAGTCTCCAGTCTTCACTGATCTTTGTTTCCCTAACAGAGGCACAGGGAACTTCTCTTGGAGTTCTTCCTGGTCCCTCCTGCTGAGCTGAGGCTGAGGCCTGGCTGTCTCTGCTAGGTCATGTCACCGAAACATGTTGCCAACCCATCATGTGGGTTTTAGGAATAGAATCCATGGGTCCTCTGGAAGAGTAGCCAGTGCTCTTAACTGCTGAGGCACCTCTCCAGCCCCTGTAGATGATTTCTTATGTTATCCTTTCCTGAACCACAGAGATCTATTTGTGACCAGGGTAGAAGTTGCTGCAGGTAGGAAAATCTTTTGAAAGTATGCTGAAAGTCTTTGTTGGTGGGAGGTAGTGAAGGTGATCATATTGTTTAAATTTTAAGAGAAAGAGAAAAAAATACACTAGTAGATATTTTAAACTTAAGTTGTCTATCAGAAATGTTAAGTACTCCATTGGATATGTCATTTATGGGATGGCAATGAATGCAGATGGACAGTGTGGGTGTTGCTACCATAGATAAAGGCATTTTTCTGGAGGAAAGGCTCATGAAGCACAGGTAAAATGGCTTCCAGGGAGAATGTGATACAGAGATTTGCAGTCCCCAAGTATGTACAACTTATTTTCAACTTTTACTATGCCATAAGAGAGGAATGATAGTAGCATAGTGTTCATAATAGAAGACACTTGACAAGAAGAGTGTTTTTAACTTTTAAAATTACATTTACTTACTCTCTCTCTCTCTCTCTCTCTCTCTGTGTGTGTGTGTGTGTGTGTGTGTGTGTGTGTGTGTGTGTTTACACAAGGAGGTGCATGTGAAGTTCAGAGACCAAATCATGAGAGTTGGTTCTCTCCTTCCATCCAGGAATCAAATTCAGGCTAGTAAACTTGGCAGCAAACCCCTCCTTGGCCAGGTCATCTCACCAGCCTAAGAGGGTTCATTTTTAAATTAATAATTCAGCTATTGGAGATTCTAACATGCTTGTTTGCTGGAAACACAGTGCAGGGGGGGGCAGGAGAAGGGGTGATTCTGGAGAACGAGGAACACAATGGCAGAAGAATTCTGGACAAGAAAGAATCTGGATCTGTTGGGGTATTGATTGAATAGCGGAATTCTTCATTGAAACAGAAAGAAGGGAGCTTAGCAAATGTAAGGATGGGGGAATTTTGGCCAGCTTCTTTTCACCTTTTCCATGAGTTCATACTATGAGAGAAATGACATAGTTATTTGGGGGAGGGAGCATTTGAAAAGAGATTTATTTTGGCAATAAAGCAAGCACTCCAAATAGCATTAAGCTGCTCATTTTAGTTTCATGGTATGATTCAGAAATGAATAGTCTTTCTTCAGCAGTGTCCTGGTGATTCAGTGCGGATGGGGAGCAGGCAGGAAATTGGGCTCACCTATTTTTAAAGGCAATAAAGAAAATTTAGGTTTCTCCTGTGAGTCTTTGGGTGTTACTTGTTCCTAAGGAAAAGTGCTTCTAAAATTCGGTAATGCTTGGAGAAGTCACATGACACTATATGATTCTGGAATGTGAAGGGGAATGATCAGAGACACACAGGAGACAACACAGAATCACAGTTTAGCATTTACCAAGTCTTTGCTAAATACATGGTATTGGGAGGCATTAGAGGGAGTGAGGCCTACGGGCCCATCCCCAAAGAATCTTATCATCTATTGAGAATGTAAGAAATATTATTCATTTCTAGCATATTGTGTTTTATAAAAGAGAAAAGAAGCCAGGTATGGTGAAGTGGAAGGGGGTGGGTGCCTCTGCAGGCCCATGCTGAGGCAACCCTTCCCCCTGAGGTACCAGCCATATGATGGATCTAGAGTGGAATAGAGTTTATTTAGGGCATGGGAAGGGAAGTTAAGGAGGGAGTAGAGACAGAGACACACAGAGAGAGAAAGAGAGAGAAGGGAAGGGGAGGGAAGGGGAGGGGAGGGGAGA
>NW_022196905.1:186275210-186342431 GCF_008632895.1 Mastomys coucha | reverse complement strand
AGGGGAGAGGAGAGGAGAGGAGAGGAGAGGAGAGGAGAGGAGAGGAGAGGCCAGCCAGGGACATGTGGAGAGAGGGGGAGGAACTTGTGGAGAGAGGGAGAAGGGGCAGAGAGAAAGAGAGGGAGGAGGGGCCAAACGGCCTCTTTTATAGTAAGCCAGACATTACCTGGCTGTTGCCAGGTAACTGTGGGGTGGAGCCTAGAAGGAATGCTAACACTTATGTTTTGTATTTAATATTTAAGTGCTGAAATAAAAAAGATTCAGTTATCAATGGGATGACCTTTTTATAGTAAAGAAAAAGGAAGTTTACGTCCAAGCCTGCAGAAAATTATGTCATCTTCAACATATACAGAATGTGTTAGGTGTGAATGCCTGGGACTGAGGCTAAGGGGAAGCATGGCGATTTAAAAAGTGAAAACTGGTTTTCAAGTGCAAACACTAACTTTTTTTGACAGGCCTAGTGACATCTGCAGTGTAGGTGGCCTGTGGGTTAGAGTCCACGCTGTCAGGGAAGTTAGGGTATCAGCTATGGAATCAGGCTGCCTGGACATTGATTCTGGCTTTATAACATACTGTGACTGTACTGATACTGTAAGTGTGTATCACCCTTAGCATTGGTTCATGAGAACAGTTCTAGTCCACACACAAGGGGGCTGCTCAAAACTTCCCTGTGCTTCCCATCTTGTTCTGAATAAAACCCCAAATCCTTGCCCAGAGTTACAAAGTTTCTTTCTCCTACCCCACTCCAACTTTCTCCTGCCACCACCCCCTCATTCATTCTGCCTCATCCACAGGAGTTAACTTCTCAAGCAAGCCAGCCTCTCTCCCACCTCAGACCCCAGGCTGTTGCTGGTCTTGATGCATAAGATGTTCCTTTCTAGAACTTTTTGCAAATTCTTCTTTACCTCCTCTGGTCTTTGCTCAGATGGGACCTGCTAAATGGAGCCCTCTCTGGTCACCTTCTCCCTTTAAAACAGAAGAATCCTCATCTGCTTATAACATTCCAGATACTTCTGCCTTCTCTTTCCCCATAGGAATGGCTGCTGCTACCTCATAAACAATGTCTGCTCTCCCACAGACAGACAAGCTGAATGAGAGCTTGTATATATCGTCTTGGATCCTGTCTTAGTTTCTTTTCTGTTCTACTATAAAACACTCTGACAAAACAAACTTACGTGGGAACAGGTTTATGTCAGCATTATAACTCAAGGGTACAGGCTATCATTTCAGGGCAAGTCACAATAGGACAGATTGCTGAGTTGCATCCACAGTAAACAGAGAGCAAAGGATGAATTCATGCTGGTGCTCAGCTTCCTTTCTCCATTAAAGATATCTAGAACACAGCCAAGGAGTGGTACCACCCACAGCGGGCAGCTCTTCCCACCTCAGTCATTCACATCCATATGATCCCCTACAGTTCATTACCCAAGGGATTCTAGAGTCCATATGGCATTGATCATCACAGATGGCCAAAACCTAGAACAGGGCCAGATACAGCAGGTTCTTCAAAATTCTTGGCAGTTGAGCAAATGGATGGAGGTTCAGAAGCAGAACAGGGGGGCCAGAACCAACCCAAAAGTACCCCTCGTACTCATTCTGACAAGTTAAGGTTGGTTATGTTAACTAACTGCTCTTATTTGTATACATCCTGCGGTTGAGTATTACAGGATTCTGGGTGACAATCATCTACTGGGTTTGAGGTGAACTCTCTTATTTGCTGCTATGAGGCTAAATGGCCCATGACTTTCCGGCTTCTCTGTCTCCACTGAGCCTGACCTTTACAGGGGATTTGAGCTGATGTTTGCCCAGTAAGGGCTTCACTCGTCAAACCATCTCCTCAACCTCTAAGTGTAAAACACACACGCTTGCCGTATGGAGGCGACTCCGTCTCTTCTGACCTTTGTTGAGCTCAGAGGACCAGGCTAATTTAATGTCTTCAACCATCTGTGATAGTCCTTTGTCTCATTCCCCTCCCCTTTGCTAGATGCTCAGGGAAGACTACAGGCCTTCATGCCTGGTGACAGAGGAATGCAGAAAGCCCTGGTCCAGTCGTCCTCCATGTTCTCCATCTTGAATCAAGTTGACTTTTATCAGGGGAGGTGTGGCCTTGGATTGGTCAGGGTGTGGAAAGAAATCCTGTCCCAAGCTCTGCTCCATCATTTCTCTCTGCCTCACCTGGGGAACACACAATTGGGGTCCCACCCATCAATCTAAGAGCCACCTTTGCTCATGAGTCCTGGCTCCTTCTCTTGATGTCCCACTGTGCATCCATGTGAGAGGGCTGCTCTCACTTTGGGATTTTCTCCAGAAAGTGAGATTCCCAATGTCAGTGTTTCTGTGGTCCTCAAGTTACTCTTCACACCTGAATCTTTGATGCTAAATGGCCCATGGTCCGTTGGAACTCGTAGCTGTTTCGATTCTTTTAAATATTCTCCCCATGCTATAGCTCATTTCCCACCAATATTTACTGTAAAAACGTAGATTTTGTCAGAAAACTCATGCATCATTTAGATGTCTGTCCAAAACTGAAATCCGATCCAATCCAATCCAATCCAAACCAAACCAAACCAAATCAACTCAACCCAACCCAACCAACTAAAAGGAAACAGCAAACCCCCAACTTCCTTTTTTCCCACCCAGCATTTTACCTGGTTCACTGCCCCCGCTTTCCTTTACCCCCTCAGAGGAATTCAGGATCTTGGATGCTGAGAGGAGAATGGAGTCAACGTCATCTTCTTCCGCGAGGTGCTTTTCTGGAACAGACCCGAGCACAGCTTTTGGCGAAGCGCTGGAAGGTAGCCTGGGAAGATGAGGAAACAGGCACAGAGATTCGGGTCGCCCACGCCCTCGGCGGCCACCGGAGGGCGCGCTGGGGCCAGGTAGAGATGTCGACTCTGCAAATAGGACTGGAGGAGGCAGCCCGCCAGGGGGCAGGCGAGTGCTTTCTCACTGAGCAGAGGATTTGAGGTCGGGAAGATTCTCACACTAGACCCATCCGGGAAAACTCCGGAGGCTTTGGGATGAAGGGACCCGGGTGTGGCTTCACTATCTTCCATTTCCCAGCGCTCCCCCCTAGAGGACAGCCTCCTGGATCGTTCTTACCGGGGCTCATTTCTGTCGCTTGAGATCTCTCTACCAACTGCCTTGCTCCAAGCATTCAGCTCTGCCGCGTCTAGCCGCAGCATCCCGGTTGCCTAGTAACGGAGGTCGGGAAGCCAGACCCACCCCCCAACCCTTTTCCGGGAGCTGATGCAGAGGACGTGATTGGTCTCCATTTATCAAAGTACACTGATTTTATTGAGCACTTGATAAAACGCTTGTAAAAGGCGGATGCTTCCCCGGGAAGCAGAGCTTGCTTAACGGACTGGTTAGAAAGCACAAACTTCTAAGTAAAAGTTTTCAATAAATACATATGACTTATTTTTGCAAAATCATTGATTTCAGATAGGCTATACAGTCATTGAGAACTGAATTTTAAATCGCAGTGAGTAGGAATTGGCAGCCACTATGATATAATAATTTATTACTTAATAAATTATACCTGGCTTACTTTCAGGGACGAGGCATGATAGTTTAATGTTCATTAGCTATACTTTCTAATTTTCTAGAGCAATGGTTTTTTATAAGACTTGGCAGGTTTTTTTTCACATTGGGATAGCTTTAATACATTAAAAAATTTTGGTCTAATATGTCTGTTAAACCGCTCTTCTAAAGAAAATAATACAGTTCATCAAATGCTACGTATTAACGTAACAATGAAATATTGTGTGACAACTCTAATTTGTGGATGGGGATGGCAAATGAGTGTTGGCTATTATGTAGAAATTACTTAGAGATTTTCATGTTTAAGTCACAACAGGTGGAATAGACTGTAAAACAAAAATGATAGGTGCTTGCAATGTCAACCTCAATTTTAATCTGTGCACTAGTCTCCACAGAAACCTACTTTTATTTTATGATAACTTCTCAATCAATTAACCTATCAGAAAAATGATCATAGGGAAGGTTTAAGTTCTAAAGATTTATTCATTTGTTTTGTGTGTGTGGTGTATGTCTGTGTATGTGTTTGTGTGTGCATGCATGCAGATATGTATGAGTGTGTAGGTGTGTGTATACATAAGTGTAGAAGTTGGAGAAAAGTTGCAAATATTTATTTATTGCTACCACCTAATGCTTTTGAGGCAGAATATTTCGCTGAGCCTGGAGCTCACAGACAGTCTATACTGACTGGTCAGTGGGTCCTAGGGATCCTCCGATGTACTGGGTGACAGGCACGTGCTGTTGCACCTGTTGTTTTGGACATCAAACTCAGGTCCTCATGCTTGTATGGGAAGCCATTCACCAACTGAGTTATCCCTCTGCTTGTTCTCCTGAATGGTTAAGAGCAAATTGCTGACTTCACCCTATCTCTCCCGAACATTTGGGTGTGCATTTTTTAAGAACACTGAAAAGAAGCACACTACAGCTGTTAACATTCAAGATTAGCACTGATGCACAGTCACCCTATAGCTTCCAGGCATTACTGACGTTCTTGCAATAGTGCCCTGGGTAGCCACAGGTTCCAGCCTGAGGGCCGGCATTACATCTAATTGCAATGATATGTTTACTTAATGTATTTTAGTCTGATCAATTTGACTTACCTTAACATTTTAGAACATTCTAGACCAATTATTCCTTAAAATGTTTTTATGTCTTTTGTAGATGTTTTCTAGTGGGTAGATTAGGCCACGCACTCGTGTCAAGGTGGCATAATGGCTGTTTGTCTTCATTGTCATCAGTGTGGCACAGGATTGTGGTCTGCACCATCAGTGTGGTGTTCAGTTGATGACTTACTAATTTCTACCATAGATATTTAACTTTTGTTCTTTTTTGATTAAGAAATAGTTGGTATAAAATATTTTGACTTACACAATAATTCCATTCCTCATAAGCTTTGGATTTTTAAATTTACCCATAGTTATCTGTATGGGTCACTGTTTCTTATGTTATTTACTAGTTAACAATGGATTTTATTCTGTTGCTAATATTACTTGTTTGAATGCTAAAATTTTCCTGACTTGGTCGGTGACAGTTTCTCTAATTCATTCTAATATCACATAGACTGCAAAGTGTATTTTGTCAGGATATGGCTTCTCTGGCCAAATATTTTGACCATCCCCACAACTGTTTTATAAAAGCCTGACTTTTTAACTGTAAAGTCCTTTCCTATGGGGATTAAAATCTACATGATCATTTTTTTAAAGCCTAGCGTCATAACACTTCAAAATCTTTTTGCTTCAAAACCAATTTTCCTTTTAGAAAAACCTACTTTTACTTGTTAGCTAATAGCTACAGGTTCAGAATTTAGAACAAACGCAAGAGCATTACATAAAACAAGCTTGTCAGGTCCATTCTTAACAACTTCTTATGAGACTTATAAGATGTCTGGGGTTTTCAGCTTCTTGGGATCTTTTTTTTTACACCTGGGATTAAAGGGGTATCACTAGGCATGGATGGAGTCTACAATAGTGTGATACTTGTCAACTTGCTCTGAGGACATACCAATGTGACAGGTGTTTGTTTGTTTGTGTTTGTTTACTAAGACTTGTGTTTGATGGAGAAGAGAACCTCATGACATTGATTTCGGAAGTCTTTGAAAGATTACAGAAGGAACTTCTACAGCTTGAGGCTTGATCCAGTGAAAACATCTTTACATCTGGTCCCCACTAAGTTTCCAGCAGAGATAATTTCAACCTGATTCTGTGTATCGAGAGCTGGAGAAATGAAAAAAGAGGTTGCACAGAGGTGGCATGCGCCTTTAATCCCAGCACTCCAGAAGCAGAGGCAGGTAGATCTCTATGAGTTTGAGGCCAGCCTGGTCTACAGAGCAGGTTCTAGGACAGCCAAGGATACAAAAGAGAAATCTGTTTCAAAAAAACAAAACAAAACACCCCCAAAAGAATGGGGTAATTTTCATTTTTAAAATAATTTATATTTTAATATATTGTTAGTATTGTGTGAGTGTGTGTGTGTGTGTGTGAGTGTGTGTCTGTGTGAGTGTGTGTGTGTGAGTGTGTGTGAGTGTGTGTGTGTGTGAGTATGTGTATGTGTGAGTGTGTGTGTGAGTGTGTGTGTGTGAGTGTGTGTGTGAGTCAGAGGCAGCTTTACAGATTCAGGGTCCTCCTTACCCTTTCCTGGACCTTGGGGACTGACTTCAAGTCTCCAGGCTTGCATGACAAAGTCTTTACCCACTGAAGCATCCTGCTGATCCTTATTTCATGTAATCTTTTTTTGGGGGGGAACAACATCTTACTGGAGCCCTGGCTGGCCTAGAACTATCTATGTAGACCAGGCTGGTCTCGAACTCACAGACATCCACCTGCTTCTGCCTCCTGAGTGCTGGGATCAAAGGTGTGTGCACTGCCATGCCCAACAAATATTTCATATAATCTTAATTTAAGATGAGTGTATACCAGGTGCTTCTTATGGGGATAGTAACTAAGGTTAGGTAAGGTATTACACTTTAAATGATTGTTATGGAATCATGATTTATGTTTTTTGTAACTTAAAATGCCTGCCATGCCTTACTCTTAGAAAAAAGAAACATATTTTTAGACATCATCTGCATTCTTAGTCATTATTCTAAGTTGTTTTAAAAGTTAATGCCAATACTTGATTTATTTATTTATTTATTTATTTGAACATTTATTTACTTACTGTGTGTGTGTATATCTGGGTATGCACATAGCATGCCTGTATACATGGGTATACATGAGCATACATGTACCATGCTTGTATATATGGGCATGCACATGACATACTGAAAGTTTGAACGTCAGAATACAAATTTCAGGAGTTAGTTCTGTTCCTCTGTGTGAGCTTTGGAGATTTGAACTCAGGTTATTGGGCCTTGACCCACTGAGCCATCTCAGTGGCCTCTGATCTTGTGTTTGGTTGTTCATCAAATAATCAAATGAAAATGATTGATAATAATCCCCCAACCTAACCTAAAAGTAATTACAATAAAGTAGCCCACTTTGAAGGTGCTTGGTTTTACAGATCACTCATAGGAACCACTCTCATGAGCTTTGAAGAGCTCTGGGAGCAGATGGGAATAGTAAAATGACTTCATGTCAGGTCTTCAGCATTTTTTGTTTGTCTGTGCCCAGTGAGTGTTTATAGAAGCATCTCCTGTAGTAGTGAGAATCTTGGTTTCTTTAAAAAACCAGTTATATTATGTGAATGTGTTTTTGTTTGAATCCCAGGTGTGGGATATGGGGTTGCTTCACAGCAGGAGATTATGATTTGCCTCATGCACTAGCAGAGGTGTGATTTTTTGCCAGCTGCAGATAGTTTAATTCTCGGGACTCTGGAGAGGGTATAAAAAGGGGGGATCCCCAAGAGGGCCTGTGGAGGCTGCTGCTCATGGTTGCTGTTGTGGTTTGGTGAGGAGTGGAAGATCTCCTGATGATGAAGATTGGACTTTCCCCAAGGAACCATAGTCTACAGAGGTCTATGTCCCCTTCTACTCTTACTTTCTCTCTCTCCTACCTAGAGTTGGGGTCTTGGAAGGTATTGGGGAGGAATAAGGGGTGGAGGTAATAGAACACCTCCCTCCCCCCCAAAAAAGCTAAACAAATATGCCAACAGTCCCCGGAAGCCATCAGAGATCTGCCTGAGCCAGGTAGCGCAGGTGACAGGTGAGACTTGTTTACTTGAATTCTTTTTATCCCTTTATTCTTTCCTCAATGTCCTTTTCTTATTTAAATTAAGGTGCAGCATAAATAAAAGAACTTTTAGCCATGATGGACATAAAAATAGAGTAATAGTTACAGGGAGCAACTTCTCTTATGGATAAAATTAGATTGGCTTAACGGGCAATATGCCAAATATTTGATTTTTAAAATATTATTATTTATTTATATCTTTATACATGCATGATATATGCATGTGCCTTTGGTTTGAGGCATTCCCTGGAACTGAAGTCACAACCAATTGTGAGCTGCCAGATGTGGTGCTGGGACACGAACTTGGGTAATAACCATACATGTTCCTAACCATGAAGTTATGTCTCCAGCCCTATGTGAACATTTGTTAACTAGAGATGTTGATAAGAAATGACCCAAAGCTGCATCCTGCCTACTTCAGGTGTTCTCGGGCAACCAAGAAACTTTACCTTATGTAGTAATGAGTGAGCTGTTACTGGGAGACACTAATATGCTTTATGTTTCTCTGCTTAACAGGTACAAAAATCCATGGTAACATGGATAGTTTAGTATTTTGACTTTCTACAGCTTGTAAATCTAATCAATGGTCAAGCCTGTCCTTCTTTTGTCTCTGAGAGAAGGAAGTCAAAATTGATTGTCTTTTTTTGTTTGTTTGTTTATTTCTTGCTCATGACATGAGTTTCTTCTACATAGAATTTCTGGTGTGAATTTGTTACAAAAGGACAAGATACAATCTAAGGAGAGTGTTTCTTTTTCATTTGTTTGCTTTAAAAAAGTTCTTGGGGGGAGGGGAGAGATGCTCAGCATTGAAGAATTTTGGCTGTGCTTCTAGAGGATTCAGGTTGATCCCCAGGAGTCACATGGTGACTCACCATTGGTAACTCTAGTTCTAGGAAACTCAACCCCTTTCCTGGCATCCATGGGTACTTTAAATTCATGGCACACAGACATTCATGCAGGCAAATTACCACACACATAAAACTAATAATGTGTTCAAGAAAAGGCTTTTAAAAAACTTTCATTTTTACCATTGATATTTTTATGTCTTACCTTACACATTTTAAAATAATTTTCATATGACATTCATTTCTCTTTCTTAATTCTAGTTAATTCTTTCATATATATTAAAAACTTTGGATCATTTGAAGAATAGTATTGATTCTAAATAATGAATATGCAGCTTTAGGGCATGCCTTACAAGCCTTAATCATATAACCCACGTTATCTAATTAGAGCCTTATCTCTCTGAAGTTTCAGATTTTACAGACTCCATTATATTTTACTATAATAATAAGTCCCTTATTAAGCTTGAGTGTGAGCAATTCACTATGTACTCTACCGTATTTAAAATATGTGAGCTATAATTTAAAGGAAGTCTCCATCATTTCTTTGTTTGCTCATTGACTCTTTAAGTGAGGCTTATTGCATAGCCCAGGCTAGCCCCATCTGTCTGTTTCAGTCTCACATGCTGGGATTATAGGCATATGTCCTCACGTCGAGCTTGGAAAATACTGTCTAACATCAAAAACGCAATGTACAGTAATGCCTAATGCTTCTTCATGAACCTTTTGGTCTTAATTCATTCTCTTTTCACTGAAGTATACGATCATCGTTTGTGCTTCCTTTTCTGGCTCAACAGTACTCTCCTCCCCCTTTCTCTGTAAGGCTCACCAATTCACTGGAGGGGTGTGAGTGAACAGTATAGGGTCAGAAGGAGAGTGTGTAGGCATTGAGTACTTCTTTGTTGTTGTTTGAAACAAAGTTCAGTGTATCTGGTCCTAAATGTGTTATGTAGCCAAGGATGACCTTGAATTTCTGATCCTCCTGAGTTTGACTCCCTGGTGTAGAATTACAGATGTGCATTCCAGCGCAACACTTGGGTTATTTCATGTGTAGTGAGGATCAAACTTGGAGCTTTGTGTAGAGGAGGCATGCACTCCTCCAACAGAGCCACATCCCTAACCTCTAAGTGCTTCTTAAATACTTCCATGTATTCTCCTTTGGTGGCCCTATCTCTAACCCCTGGCTCCACAGTGTTGTCAAGTCTCTTGATTTTCAATAATCTAGAAAATAAGTTCAGCGTTCTCAGTTGCTAATTTTGGTTTTAATTTTCTCAGATTTTCAAAGTCCTTTGCCACACATTTATTTTCTAGCTTCTAAAACTTTGTTTTCCAGAACAAATTCTTAAAAATAATCTTTGAGGAAAAAAAAAAAAGAAGAGTTTTACATAATTCACATCCTAGATCTCAATAAGAACTTACAATTTTTAATAGCTGTAGAAACAAACAGGTTTTATTGCAGAGGTTACCATCTCAAATGCCTGTGGGGGCCAGGCAGGTATTCTCTGTAGAAATCAGGGTCAGAGAAAATTAGTTTTTTTGGTTTTTTGTTTTTCTTCTTTTTCTGAGACAGGGTTTCTCTGTATAGCCCTGGCTGTCCTGGAACTCACTCTGTAGATCAGACTGGTCTTGAACTCAGAAATCCACCTGTCTTTGCCTCCCAGGTGCTGGGATCAAAGGCGTGTGCCACCACCGCCCGGCTAGAGACAATTAGTTAGGTGTCTCAACCTGGACACTGTAGGAGGAAGACACCTGTTCTACGTTAGCAAGCGGCAGCTATAGCAGATAGACATGGCTGTGTCTACCAGGGAAGGCAGACTATCTGAGGCAGTCTGAATCACCTCACTCACTGCTTCCCCACTGTGTGAGTTTTAAAAGATCAGAGTCAGGAATGTCCCAGTGCCAATGGTGAGGAAAGCAGAAGAGAGGTACAAGTCAGGCTAGGGCATTGCTGTGCGGCTAGGGCATTGCTGTGCGGCTAGGGCATTGCTGGGGCTAGCTTAGGTGACAGGAAAGGGATTCCTAGCAGGAACTATGTGGCAGACTGTCTGGGCCAGGGGCCAGAGAGAGTTCATGTCCAGATTCAGAACTCCTTGGAAGACTGAGCTAAGAGTTTCTGAGGTTACAGAGGAGTCAAGGTTAAGGCCTGTCCAGAACTGTGCCAAGACGAAGTTCACAGCAAAAGCATGGAGATCAGCAGTGGGTGCCAGCAAGCCCCAGTAGACCAGCAATGCCTGCCTTCTCCAGGAGATACCCCCATAGAGGGATTATCTTGAGATGGGGAAGAGGATGCTGCTGAGCCAGTGAAAGAAATGACCCTGATGGACCCTTAACCTTTCAATTTCACTAAACATCACATGAAATAGACATTTCAATCAAAAGTCTGTGCTGGAGGCCAGAGAGATGGTTCATTAAGAACACTTGCCATTCTTGCAGAGGGCCAGAGTTTAGTTCCCAGCACCTACATAGTGTTTCACAACTTTCCCCAACTCCAGTTCCAGGGAACCCAGTACTTTCTTCTGACCCCTGCAGGCATCAGGCATACGATGTGGTACGCAGACGTCCCAGTGGGCCAGACACTCATACAAATACAATACAAAAAGAAAGAAATCTAGAAAGTAAAAAAGAGCCCAAGCCAAAGCAAAAATAAATGAATAACGGGAAAGGTACTGAATTACCTTAGACTAGAGGATTTCAGTACCCCTTGCATCCGCAGAGATTTGGGGGCTCATAAGAAGCAATGAGGAAGCGGAGGAAGTACCCCTCAGTCAAAGTGCTTGCCTACCAACTGTCAGGGCCAGAGTTTGATCCTCAGTGCTCCTGTAAGAAGGCAGAGGTGCTGACAGCTGATGATGCAGAAAAGGGTAGGTCTCTGGGATTGCTGACCCTCCAGCCCAAACAGCAAGCCCTCAGTCCCAGGGAGAGATCTTGTCTCAAAACCCAAGGTTGATGGCTTCTTGACATGAAGGTTGATTTCTGGCCTTCACAAACATGGTTACACTTTTTCAGGCCCCCTTACACACACACACACACACACACACACACACACAAACACATATACATACGCAGCATCCAACTCTTACCGTATAAACAAAGGACTGAGCTATAAAAACTGAAGAGGACACAGATTTCCTAAAATATTTGTTAATTCACACACTAAGAAAGGAACGGGGCCTTTTTCTGAATCTGTTGGTCACTACTTCACTATGAATTACAAAAACAGGCCCCGCGTCTTTATTTTGCTTGCGTTATGCAGTGGTATAGTTGTTCGCATATGGAGTAGAGCGGTCCTGGAAGTGTCGTCCTGACATGCGCTTTAGGAATGACGGACACAGACACCTGCAGATTTCGTTAGAGCACAAGGCTGTTATTTGGCATGACTTACTACAATTACCAAAAGCAACTTGGAAGGAAAAACAAGTGGACTCCCCCAAATATCCAGGTGTTTACACACCGGATGGTTGTATAACAGATGGAGCCTGGTATCAAAACGTTATTGCTTTAAATGTCACCATTGCTGTCCCCAAAGATAAAGAATTGCAATCCATAGATAATACTTGTCTTTTGTCAGCAGGCAGGCCTTTGCCTCCCCATGTCTTTCCCTCACTACACATTAAGATAAGTGTCTAAAAGCCCCGGCTTTAGATTAAGAGGTGACTGTTCGCACTCCTCCCGCTTGAAGTCCTCCACATCATCGGCCAGTGTTAGTGGGTGCGTGCATGCGTGCATGAGTGTTCTTGTCTGCAAAGGATTTAAGCTTTGGGGTACAGAGTGACGGTGTCGTAGCCTTCTGGGGGCCTCGTGCGGGCTCTCGCGTGCGTCTCACAGTACAGCTCCCCTTCCACGAAGAAGTAGCCTTTCTGTTTGAGGTTCAGGTTACAGTCAGCACACACAAAGCACTCGGGGTGCCGGTACTTATCCCGGGCCTTGACGACAGCACCTCTGTGGGGAGAAGACACGGTTACAGATAGGTGACAACATCACAGAAAGAGAAGAGAGAGGGTGCTGCCCGAAGCCGGCCTGTTTCCCAGTCAGGGAAACACAGTGCACATCGGCATTTGTATGTGACCGCTCGACCACACCATCACCTTTCTCTGTGAACTGTGAATCATCTTTCAGGATCTCAGACAGGTAACCCCGCTTCCTGCCTGCCTTTCCGCCCCAGCTTCTTTACAAGTGGGAGCCATGGCAAGTGGAAGCCGAACCCCATGAAGGGGTAGTGGTGACTGAGCCAGGCTGTGAGCTGCCGAGTTGGAAGTTCCACTGATGGCTTCTTTTATTCTTGTGGCCCAGCAGTAACTCTACTCAGTAGGGATGGCACACCCAGTGGATGGACTCACCTTAACTAAGGACACAGCTCATTATTTCTTTAGGAACAATAATTACTTTTGGTGACACTGTGAGTTGGACATTTTCAGAAGAGCTGTTAAGTCACCCCCTTGTCTTTTCGTCCTCCCCAACTGCTCTCTTAGGTAACAGGTAACGGGGCAAATTTTGTCTCTCCTTGTGGTGGGAGAAGAGGATGCAAGGGTGGGAGAAATGTCCACATGAGACACATTTAACGAGAGCCAGGGATCGAACTCACGACCCTTAGGGGGCCAGATGGTCCTGCCAACTGTTGAGCCACATTTAAGAATGATAGGACTCCCTTGAAAAATCTGAATTAGCGAAGGTGGCTGTTTATATACACATAGAGTTTCTTGATAATGTAGGCTGACTATATTTTAAAAATTTCTATCTTGATATTTGTATAATTAAAACTGCTGGTCACAAAATGCCCTTTAATTCATAATGGTCCCTGCGTTTGTTTCTCTTCTATATAGAAAAGTAAGTATCCAAAGATTATATATTAATGAAACCAATTTTTAAAATAGAAATCATGATTCTTAGAAATTGTTTTTATATACATGTTTGGGCAGTTTTGTTTGTTTGTTTGCTTTGTTTTTATCTCACACAAGTATTTCTAAAGATACAGGCTGCTGACTTAAATCCTATGCCAATTTGGGGTTACGTCTAAGGCACATTGGCCAAATATGTGACAGTGTTATAAATGTTCTATTTGAAGTTAATGAATAGAAATTTAAGTTTTCCAAAATTGCCTTTTCTATATAAAGTCTTAAAAGTACAAGAGATGGAAAGGTGCCAATGAGACACAGAGTTCCCGAGCCAGTTAAAAGTGAGACGTACACAATACCGCTCCCACACTTGTCACAGAGTGGCATCCTCTGGGCACTGCCCGGCCCGCCGTGGACTTTAGTAACCGGAGCCCTCACACTGCGAGTTCCAGCAGGACGGTCATCTGAAAAACAAAGTGTTTCCATTTATGGCGGGGAACAGCTGGCTCCAGCTTGTGCTTGGAGTCTATTTTAAAGTGAGCACTTTAACGTCTATTTTAAAGTGTGCACTTTAGCCCAAGGAATTCTTCAGCCACATCTGTGCTGTGGTTTCAAAGGGAGCAGGGCCTATTGGTGTAAAAGAGACTTGGTTCTGAAATAGGTCCCTTTTAAAGTGAAACTACTTACAAAACTTGCTGTTGGGAACCATTGCAAGATGCTACAAGGACTGGACATCCTTCACTGGATTTTGTGTGTGTGTGTGTGTGTGTGTGTGTGTGTGTGTGCAGCCCTGGCTGTCCTGGAACTCTTTTGTAGACCAGGCTGGCCTCCAGTTCAGAGTTCCACTTGCCTCTGCCTCTCCAGCACTGGAATTAAAGGCTACGCCACCATACCTGGCTGCTTCATTTGATGTCTTTTGGAAATAAAACATGTAAGTTTACCATTCCAAAGACTTGAGGATGCAGCTCACCTTCGGAAAACTCAGGATCCTTATGTATGAGCTACCTGTTACCATCCACAGACAGGATCTGTGGACCATGTAACCACCAGGCAGGAAGTGTGTTTTCCTTTCTTTTCAGACCCTGGAAACCCTTTCTTCACTTTTTGTGTGCAAATTTGTCTGTTCTAGAGATCTCCTATAAACAGAGCTAACATGACCTTTGCTGTCCCGTCCTGTTTCTGTCACTTAGCATAGTGATTTCAAGGCTCCTCCCTAGTCTTTCGTCATTCAGAGTCTCATGCCTTTTAAAAGTGGAGTAACATTCTTTTTCAGGTATAAGACTTTGTTTATCCACTGGTGTCTCAATGGGAATTTGAGGGTTTCCACCCATTTGGTTCCTGTTAATAATGGGAATACCACTGTACAAGTGTGTTTTCTTTTCTGCTTTGACATGTCTGTTGAGGCACAGAATTGCTGGGTCATTTCCCCCGCCGCCCACGCTCGGATTAGATGCCTATCATTTATTTGAAAAGAAGCCTCCATCAGAGATTATTGAACCTAAATGCATCTCCCTTATTTACCCGAGAACACTGATTTTTTTTTTTTTTTTGCTTATTCACTTTACATTCCACTCATTGGCACCCCTGCCAGCAATTCTTCCCCCTCTCCCTCTCCCCCCTTCTCTTCTGAGTGGGTTGGGGTCCCCCTGGTTATCCCTCCCACCCTGGCACTTCAAATCTCTGAGAAGCTAGGCTTTTCCTCTCCCACTGAGACTAGGCAGCCCAGCTAGTAGAATGTATCCCACATACAGGCAACAGCTTTTAGGACAGCCCCCATTCCAGTGGATGGAGCCTGGCGACTCTTATGGAAGAATAATAGAAGGAAGGATTTCAGGCCTGGAAAGGGATAAGAACTCCACAGGAAGACCAACAGAGTCATCTACTCTGGACCCTTGGGGCTCTCAGAGTCTGAACCACCAACCAAAGAACATACACAGGCTGGACCTAGGCCTCTCTGTTCATATGTAGCAGATGTGCAGCTTGACCTTCATGTGGGTCCTGAATAGCTGGGTCATTTCTTAGTGAACTTTGTAAGAGGCAGCTGCACTGCTTTCCAGAGTGGTTGCACCATTCACACCCATACCAGTGATGCACACAGTTTGCTATTATATCCAGGACCTTGCCAGCCCATCTTATGGAGGCATTTTTACCTTTTGTGTGACTCGTAAAGGGCAGTCTACATCTTTAGGGGGACAAAAAATTAGGAGCTCAAGGACGAGCCAGAGGAGAACAGAAGTGGGTTAGAGGTCAGCTCTCCTTTGGTCAGTAGCCTGTGTGACCTTCTCTAAGTCCACTTTTCTTATGCGTCTGTTTCTCTTTTGTCAAATGGGGCAAACAATAGTTTCTGTCTTCCTGAGTTATGGTGAGAATTTGGGAAAACTATCTGCAAGGTACTTTGGCGAAGAATGAGGTGCACAGTACGTCTGATTTCATGCTTTGTTTTCCTCTCCAAGGTTGATAATACTCTAAGGAGTGGGACGGAGAGGCTGAGAAATCTTATAGCATCTGTTGAAAACCAAATCTTTGATAATAAACTACAATGGTCCTTGCCTACTACAGATAGAACTTGGCTTTGGTGCTTTTTATTTAAATGAGTGGTCTCATTTCACGAATACTTAGACACATCCAGAAAGTTCTTTCCCTAAATCCTTCTGAGCAGAAGACTCACTTTATTACTGACTAAAACCAGTCAGTATTCAGATCTGCCTCACTCCCCGTTGCTCAGTTCTCCCTCCCCAGCCCTCCACAGGCCATTAAGGATCTGTCCTGTAAGTGGTAGGATACTGATGGTGCTCACCAGGTCCATCATTCACCAGATCCTGCAGCACCCTGAAGGAGCCTGACTGGCGAGGAGCCGCTGGTTCATCCCGGTTGTCATGGAGCATGCGGTACACATCCGACTGAGGGGGCACTGAGGCTGTGGGTTCACTGAAACACAAATATAGCTGGTGACGCATCTTCGGGAGCCCCAGGAGGCAACATGACAACAAATACCCTCCTCTGTTTACTGCAAGGGCTGAGCAGGGCTTATTCTTAAGTGAATCGCTCAGACAAGAAATACCTGTTGATTTCACCTAGGTGACTCTTGCTAGGACATGGTAGTTTTCCAAGACAAGACTTATGTCTGATGGCTGTATAATTATAGACATGAACAAAACTGTCCCCTTCTCCCCCACCCCCAGAAAAAGACAGTAGACACAGTAGAGTAGGAGGGACTCGTTTTGATTATTCTTACTCATAGAAGTTTAAATATTCCTATTTTTGATATGAAACCGAGTTTCATATAACTTGTAAGTTGATGAAATTCACCCGACAGTGTTTCAAACCACATACTGCAGTAACTCATCAATGTGTTTGTTAAACTGATTATGCAATTTTTGAAAGTGTCACGTTGGTAATAATGAAAGCAGTTTTATCTACCTTGCTTTTAGTAAATATATTAAAAATAAACAGTTAAAGATATAATTTTATACTTTTCAGGCACTAAATATTTTGTTACTTTACTGTATTACCTAGAATTTATCTGTGCATATTTTAATCACCTATATTATATTTGAAATATATATATATATATATATATATTTATTTATTTGTAAAATAGCTTTGGGTTTGAGTCACTGTAGAAACCCTGAGGCAACCTTGAGATATTGTACATAACATTTTTAATTATCACAATAATTTATAAAAAGTTATTTTGCAATATTAAAAGAAGCAATGGGATTTTATTTCATAATAAGTCTTTTAAATTGGAGAAGCTCTGTGGCAAATGTACTTGGAACAGACATCCATTAACAACAAAGAAGAAACTAGTCAAAATAAAAACTAACAGGAATTGAATATCTTCACTAACAACTGGAAGCATTTGCTTATAAAACCTTAAAGAGATGCAAACATTTAAAACAGCAAAAACAATTCCTCTCCACACATTTCCATTAGAAAAATAGAAAGGATTATCTCATAATAGTGTTTGGACACACCCCCTCCCATTTCTTCATCTACCAAAGACAGACGATGTACGATCTTAAGCCACTTCTGAGAATACTAAATCAGGCACTTATAAAGAACACTGCAGCTTTCAGAAGACATCCATTTGGTCTTTATGTGATCTTATTTTTATTTTTATCTGTCCTATTATCCATGTAGATAAGTTTTTAACCAGGCTTAAATGTTTGCAAAACATTTTCTTTCCCCTTAAAGCTTTTGCGTAGCTTTCTTTCCACCAAGACAATGTTAAAAGACACCATTAAAGTCTGACATCAGCCATGTGTTTAGTCAATATGCCCACAGTTCAAAAAGACTCATATTACCTCATGGAGGGTGTCTCCCCTAGAGCTGTGGCAACCTGACCCTGAAGTGTTTCCATAATATTGTCATCTGAGTACAACTGCATAGGAGTGTTAAACTGAGCATGTACAATCTTCACGCCCGGAAGTTCCATTTCCAAAGGAATGTTAGGGGCCATCTTAGCAGCAACTTTCAAGTCACCTGGGCAGATCGTACTAACGGTACTGACGGACGAAGGGGTGCTACGTCCACTGCCACAGTCAATACCGGAAGGAGTGCTGCAGCCACTGTGTTAATGACCACGTTACGCAAAGGTGATGCAGGGAACCGGAAGAACACAGAAAACGGGTACAGAGAAGTTAGAAGGAAGTGGCCACAGAAGAGGTGATCACATCAATCTAAAACACTGGCTAGAAGGGGTTTCGAAAAGGGACGTTGTAAAATGTACATGCAAAAAAAAAAAAAAAAAAAAAAAAAAAAAAAAGAAAAAGAAAAACAAACAAAAACGTGAACAAAATTAAAAGTTGCAGGTGATACTGCATTTGTTGGCTCGATTTTTGTCAAGTTGAGGGTTCTTAGTAGAGTAATAAAGCAGGTAGATAACAAATGCCTGTCTTCATTTTAAAAGTAGGTCAAATAACTTAGTTTCTGACGATATCACAGGTAAATGGTAGAGAGAGATTAGCTGGTTATACTTTTATGACTCTGAATTTTATAATTAAAGTATTAATTACTGCTATTTAACGAATAGCACCACTATGTAGTATGAGAATTTAGGCTAGACATTTCAAAATAAGCATGCTCCAGTCATAAAGTCAAGCTTTGACTACATAGTAATTACCTATGGATTCGGCTAAATAAAGATTATATTTTAGAGTTATTTTATCAATATTTTACTTGTTACTATTTCAGTATATTATTATTTTTTTTACTTATTTTGTTAAGAACATACTTTCAAAACTGTTCTGTGACTTAATACAGGAGCTAGAAACAGTCAATAAATGCGTATCACCTTGCCCGTGATGAGTACAGAACAAATAGTTCACCTCACAATATTTGGATGCTACTCAAGGCTAACATTTGTTTCCTTTGTACACAGGTGTCTCATGCAAGGGACACACACACACACACACACATATTCCCATGCAAAATTTTTTATTTTCCTTTAAGGACAAGATTTAGGGACTTTAGTAATCTTACAGAGGTTGGTAATATTACTCGTCAAGAACTAGGGAGATTTTGTACTCTTTATGAAACTGAATTGGAGAGCAGGCACAACTGACATGCATTTTGTTAATTAATTATTTAATTAATTAGACACTGGGAATTAAACTTAGGGCCTCATGCATGCTTAGTAATCAGTCTATCACTGAGCTACATCCTTATCCCTCTACGAGCATAGTAAATCCACACAGAGATACATTTCATGAGAAACTGGAATGTATTAAGAGAGTCTTTGAATATGCACAGCCATTTAGAAGAAAGCAAAAAGAGGTGTTGATATTAATATAAACCTCTGTTATGATTGCCTGTTAGTGTTGCAGTGAACTTGAGACAGGTACATATATGTGTTGTGGTTGCTGTAAGGTCAACAGTCTGAGCTGTGACATATGGGGCCCCATCTCTGCATTTACTTTAAAGGGCTACTGTTTTTAACCAGAACTCCACATAGACACCAAAACCCAAAAGGATGCTGAGCAGAGAGTTTTCAAAGTCAATGTTGCAGCTGGTTAGTTTAGACAATATGGTCAATAAATTAGTTAATTTTTGTTTTTAGGGTTTTATGTTACACAATCCAACTTCTTACACCATCCCTTTAACTCCTGCTTGTTGAGATTCTGTTTAAAATCCAACCAGGGCACGAGTTAGGTCACGTACCAAAATAGCATCTGGCCTTTTTAGATTCAGCACTATTTCCCAAAATTGAGTTTAACTGCTAAAAGAAATGAAGAAACTTTCCTCTTGTAGAGCAGTTTGGTCAGGATTAAATGATTTGATGTACTCATAATGAGGTTCATGAACTTGAAAAATGGGTGTTGGAGACACTGGGTTAAATCTTGAGGGACTTGGACCAAATACAATAGATGCATTCAGGAAAGATTGAGAGCATCTCTGGTTTCCTGTGCCCCGTGCCGGATGCTAGATACTGGCTAAACTATTACCAATGGGAATTCAGAGATAGGCTTTATTTTGATATGTAATTAGTAATCCTCGTCTCTTATTAGGAATTGTATATAGATATGGATGTGCATATGGTTTTAATTTGTCAAAGATTATGTCTCTATTTCTCTTTCCTTTGTCATTTGAATTAGGGGCCCTGTGTCTACTAAGTGGAGGAAATGACATAATAGCAGCAAGAGTGGCCTTTTATAAACATCCAGGACAACGTTGAAAGAGCTCCAGGTGATTTAAATAAGACACTTCTCAGGGACTCTAGACCCAGTGAAATATTGTCCTGCTGTTCAGGAACCTATTCTTAGTGACTCAGAATGCAGATGCTAATGCTATCTCCTGAGGCTGTCTTGGTCATGTGGCAAGATCACCCATAAAGGGGAAGGTGACTTCAACTAGTTCCCAACCAGATGTGTTCTTCCACAGACAACGAACATCCCTGGGACTGTGTTCAGAGGGTATATTTCTGGATGCAACTTGTTTAAAACTATCCAGACACATTTCATTTTCACATTCAGGTTTATAAAAAAAAAAAAAATCTCGCCTATATTTTGAATTTTCACTCTGAATTTAAATTGTTGCATATTTCCATATAAAAACGCTGGTGCTTTCAATGGCTTCAAATGTGATGAAGTGATCAAATGAGCCAGAGTTAATACTAAAACACCAGGTGCGTTGGCGCATAAATCCACTACACCTGTTTGACTTCAGATTAAGGAAGCTGTTCATTCACAGTGCACTAATAGCTTGGGGTGTAGCCTCAAAATTCTGTCTTTGATGAAACATCCCTGGGAGAGAGCAAAAAGTTGTGAGGCTAGACCAAATAGTGAGGGGCCAGAGGAAGAAAGGCAGAAGGGAGAGATGTTTCCACCAGCCTTTAGGGTCTGAACACAGGTACCTGTTATTTATTTACCTGTTTTTAGAAGATTCCTGTTATTCTGCACTATTGAGGTACCTGCAAGTGACACACCTGTGAACCCTTTGTCCTTGTCACCACATTCAAGTTAAAGTAACACAGAAGAAAGCCTCTCTTGACCTTCTTTGAATTTTTGTGCAATTAAATGTGTCCCTGGGTCTATATTTACATATTGTTTAGCTGCCCATCTTTCAATAGAGAAATAGCATTTTGAACTCTTACTGCAGTGTCATCCGGGACTGCGGTGGAATGGTGTGTGTGTGTGTGTGTGTGTGTGTGTGTGTGTGTGTGTGATAGTCATGGGGAAAAAGATTGAGAAAAGGAACGGAAACAAGGTATCAAAGAGGATGGTGTGGAGCTGCAGGATGGGTGGAGTGGGAGAACGGCTTCCAATTCCTCTGTCTCAGGAAATACTGGGGTCTCTTGGGATTTTATTCCTCTACCCAGTGCACATGTGATGAGCATTGCTATTGTGGTCCAGGCTCATCCCTTGGTGTTAGGGATCCAACACGGATCTGGTCGGACCTAGACCCTGCATTTGGCATCACAGCATCTCCCCCGCCCCCATTCATTTTTCTTCCTCTGTCTGACATTATGAAAATTGTGTGGTTTTTTTTTTGGAGACAATCTTCTGGCCCTTCCTGTAGCTTATTGCAGGGTGTCCACTTAAAAATCATCTATCAAGTAATGATTTGCTAGCTACAGGAGGAGTTGAGTACCTACAGGTTCATCATGTAATTGTGAAATGTACCAGTTAATATGCACTTACCAGGGACGAGCATTTCAATAAGCTGGCATGTAAAAGCATTTAATTACCCCCTCCCCATAAAGCAATGGGAGGGTTAAATAAATCATGCCTATGGAATGAGCTCACCTGTGGGCTCCCAGTTTGGGGTACATGATGCAAACCATTAAGCCATGTTACTAACCAGGCAGATCAATCTAGTGTGAGAAACAGCTTCCTTGGAGCAACTAACTGAAGGTCACAAAGAAATTTTCTGGAGTTGCTATTTGCTTTCAACCAAGTTTCAGTTTCTAGACAAGATTCTGGGAAAGATTGTGTGGCCATGATCGCTTCTCTGATTGGCAGGTAAGAATTTAGATCCTGCTCCTTATTGTTACTATGGTCTACACAATGTATCCTATGAGAGTCAGCAATACTCAATAACTGACTTCCCTCTTTCATGATATTTTGATCTTCACCAGATACAAAAGTCTCTTTCTCAAGGAGCCTTTGTTTCTTTGTAAGGATCCGGATGGATGAACAGTTATTTTTATATAAGGGCTTGGTGAGTTTGAAGGTACAAAGAGAAGCAGGCGATGAGGGGGATGGTCAGAGTCTGTGGAACACTTAAAGCAATCGTGGCTTTCCCTTGCTGCTATCTGGAGCTAGTTTGCACTGTTTGCCCTGGTAGGCTGGGCTTTCCTGATCTGGGGCAGGGGACATCTGGCTGACTCAAAGGTCACCGTGTTCTGGATGGGATCTCTAGGGCTTCTGGGGCACTAGTTATAAATACACATGGTGGCTACATATCTAGTCAGTATTTACCCTTCGTAATGGATGCTATTTGGCTACTGTTTGCTGCTAAGTGAGTTGTTGCTTTTTGCTTTTGAAATAAGCTTCACAATACAAAGTCACTCCAGACACCTAGAAGTTACTTTCCCTGGTGATTAGTAAGAACTCATTAAAGCAACATGCACTTCAAATTTCACAATCTCAGAATTTATGACCTGGTTCGGCCTGGAATTATGAAAGGTTTGGGCCGAATATTGTGCTTGTGTTCAAAGTAGTTCACATCCTGTAAAAAACAAAGGGTTAAAGAACAATCTCTCAGTGGAGGCTCAGTCTTCTGAGAGTAAAAAGTAAATGAGTGAGAACTGTGCAGAGGGAATCATTTACCACCAAATATTGACATGACAAAAGAGATGATGAGACCAGAGATCCCTTTTATTTTTTTAAAATCCACACAGTCGCTAAATATTTGGAAACTGTCTGACAGGGCTTCGAAGCAACGAGAGCCAAGTTTGAGATGCTTCTCTTTGAAAACGAAAGTTTGATAGCACCTTCATGAAAATAAAGGAGAAAACGGCAAGAGCTGGACCTTGGAAAAGAAACCACACCATGAAGAACGTCGACGACCAGAACTGAACGCCAGTACTTACTTTTGCGGTGAACTGGGGATGAGACCCCGCAGCTGTCCATGGAGCGCGTCTTGGATATTGCTAGTTGAATAGAGCCCAATTGGTGAGTTATAGGAAGCGCTCACTACCTGTCTTTTGTCATCAATGTTTGCTGCTGCTACGAAAGGCTGGGCCCTTCTGTTGTGCGCGGTACCAATGGGTTTGAATTCCTGTACACGGCAGACAAAATACACAGAGCCACAGAGAGCGCACAACAAAGCTGTTAATGAACGAAACTGTCAGCAACGCTGTTGTTAATTAAGGCATCGTTACCCGCTACCGGATTAGCAAAAAGGTTAAGGGGAGGAATTAGGATCCGCCGATCCCGTCTCTGAAACTTACACATGCTACGTTCATCTATCAAATGTGAGATGTCATAGACAGCACCTCATTTGATACCACTAAGTGCAAACAGTGCCTGACAGACCTTCTCCTTTTCTGGCTTCATCTGCTTCTTTTATGAGACTCCAAAAACAGTGTATTAGAAATGAGATTTTTTTTTTTTTTTTTTAGTTTAGAATAAATTCCCTGACTTAGTATTCTGTCCAGCTGCAGCTATATGTGCTTGCTTCTCTATAACACCTTTTTGCTTTTGTGATACTTAGGATTGAGCCCAGGGACCAGCACATCCCAGGCAAGCTTTCTGCCACCACATCTGAATGAATGTCCCTCTATTTTAAGAAGTGAGGGGATAAAATCAGGAGGTGAACAAGCATTTGTGAATTACTATAGTGTATCATTTAAACTGCTCTAGGCAGAAATTATTTTGTTTTTAAAAATACCCAGTATGACAAAACTCAAGTCATTAATTTGAGTATGTCTGTACTTTCAAAGTAAGGAGAAAAGAAAGGCTTTTGAAAGCAGGAACACCACACACGGAATTCCTTCTTCTTTATTGGGATAATGTTGTACGTGTACTTAAAGAATTCTTCATGGTTGTCTTACTTGGAAAACAAATGAATCTAAAGATGTGTGAGTGTGTGTGTGTGTGTGTGTGTGTGTGTGTGTGTGTATTAAAATTAAAAATAGATTTTTACTTTGTTGCCTGAGGAACAGGACCACACAGCAGAGTCTCAAGCCTTGAGTTTAAAATATGCCTGAATGACCCAGCTAAGTGTAATAACCATGTTTTCTAGTTTTGAATACATGAATAAGTTTCAAAGCTGTTAGTTTTGTCTTAGAAGCACCCGAGGGAACTAGCAGGGACGTTAACATACACAGGAAACTGTTCTGTGTACAAATGTTTCTATTTGGCAGAAATAGCTACATCGATCTTCATAGTCTTCATTTCTCTTGTGAAAGTGCACTCAGTGTTGCACACAGATTTAAAATGATGTATAATTGAAATGTTTCCCCATATAGGTCGACTGACCTTGTTAAAAGTAGCTATGACAATGCAAATGGAGCAGAGCTTGGACTACCAGCTAAGGAGTCATTTCTCCATCTGCTCCCGATATCATACCACCAGAGAATCTGCCCTGATGTGAAGAACAGGGTTTGTCTCCTCAACCTGGGACACACGTGTTAACAGTCCCCTGATTCTCAAAAGGTTTTAGTTGAATACATCATTGCCCATGACTATATAGCATTGTTAGACTGACTAATCACTATCTTGTTCATCTAAATTTTTCCTCTACAAGAATGGATTGATGCTGATGCCTTGGCTGAATGACCTTATTCTTGCTGATACTAAGTAGCAAGAGTATTGAAACCACCAAATGTAGTCTTAGAAATGTCCCAGCATTGAATCTCATACCATATAAAAATATGTGTGCAAACATTTACATAGTCATACAGCCTGGGGTGTTAGCTGATTTCATAATGAGTTTAGATTGGCTGTATTTTGTGATTACAGTTCTGACTAACCATTATCATGACTTGAAAAGAGTGTGCTGGAGATAATTGTAAGTAATGGTAGCATTTGTGGTTTGAGTTTTCATAACTCCTTTTGATATAAAAGAAGACAGATGCTAATTGCCCAATTCAGCTTTGATGGATTATAAATATTCCATGCTAATTATAGAGTGAATTAGTCAGGATAAGAGAAGCCGTTCAAGCTTTGTGGTACCTAGTTGGTTTTATAGAACAAAGTATGAAATGTCTTTAAAATCTTGGTAAGTAGCATTACATTTACAATAATTAGTTAACATACTATGATGGCTTGATTAGGGAAAAATATCTGCCTCTAGCTTTTGTTTCATGTGTTTTCAGATAATGAATAAACATGGATAGTGGTTGCCCTGCATAGGGATCAGCCCCTCTGAAGACATTTGTGGTATCATGATTCCAGTAGGACTTCCAAATGGCAGTGCATAAGTTAACCAGCTTCAAGCCTTTTTGATTTTCAGTTTGTGCCCTTTCTCTCTCCCTTCCCTCCTCCCTCTCTTTTTCATTAGAAATGGAATTGGTTAAAAGAAAAATGACTTTATTTTCTACTTACAACATAAAAGGAAGTCTTTCTGATACAGGCTTAAAACTCTTTTGTTTAGGCTTTGCAAAGCATTAGTTTATGGGCCTCTGGAGTTATTCCCCAAAGCACAATGAAGTGTATACACCAAAGTTAAACAAGAAATTTAATGATGGTACAGACAGGCAGCATTCTGTCCAAGTCTTACATCATTGTTGATGGCCAAACAGCATCCAAAGACAAAGCCAATCAGATGCCTGCTAGTCCACTTTAATTCCTTCTTATTTCGCTTTTCTTGGAAAAGCACATGCAACACAGATTTTTCTATGTAGTTCAGCTCTTGGTCTGTACTACCCAGAGAAAGCCATCAAATAATTCTTGTGGAAAAGTAGTCATTCAGATTAATTCTCAATTTTAAAATATGTTTTTTAAATGTTAGAGGCTTGTATTCAGGAATAATATTTTGAAGGAGTGAAATGTTAGAGCAGCCATGGCACAAGTTACTAATTTGATGAAAAGGCACTGACAGCAGAAAAATGGGCCTCTCCTTAAATTTCTTACTTGATGATGTTGTTCATAAACAAAGTATCCAGGTTGTTACTTTCTTTCTCTGAAGCAGTGTGCCTGACTCCTATATTTCATTTGTCTTTTTAACCTGCCATTTTCTAAATTTTTCATGTGAAAACCTTGCAGGGACACAAGAAACCAAGGTCATGAAGTGAGCAAATATTTGATCCAGTCAAAGTGAGGCAATGAATCTATAGCATCAGGCTTGAGAAATATGAAGCTATCAGTTCATGCTCACCCTTGAAGTGGAGCCCCTCTTAAAACCATCCTTTTGGGCTCCAAGTGTATCCACTCCCCATTAGAGGAGCGATGGGGGAAATATCAATGAAAACTTGCTTTGTATAGCAAATGTTACCAAAGCATTGGAGATTGCTCTTAACTTATGGAAACAAACTGTGGCTGCCCATGTAACAGGAAGACACAGTTCTGTACAAAGACACAGGCATAATGTTCTTCGTGCTTAGAAAGAGCCGTTTTTTAAAATTTGTTTCCACCTAGCATCTCTCTTGCTATACAAGGTACACCATAGCTTTGAGTTATGTGGCAGCTATTAAGCAGGAATTAAAGTAACAGTTTGCTTGAGAAACAAAGCTTTGAAGAAGGTCTAACCACACACTTGTCTAGAGCAATGTCTTGTTTAGAAATGTCTAAGCCTGTTCATAGACTGCCAGGCTCAAGGGAAATAAATCCATTTAGTTGTTGGTGATCTGAACACCTCCTCAGGTCCTTTTGAAGCCTAAGACTCAAATCTGAATCTATAAAAACAAAACTTCTCTATTTCATGATAGTATGGAAAGATGAAAAAAAATCTAATCATTACTTTTATATCAATTATTAGAATTGTGTGAGAAAAAGGCCTCGAAGTCTGAGCTTACAGGGAAAAACACTACATACACACGCACACACACACACACACATACACACACACTCATCATTATCTATATCTATATACCTATATATTGACATGCTATTACTTGGTCTTGGATAATGGGACATAGTTTTTTTTTTCTCTTTCAGTGATCAGATAGTGTATTTAAAATAAGAAAGAATATTTTATCCAGTTGCCAAAGGTCACAATATTTACTCCAACAATTTGATTGGGTTGAGAAATAAGAACTCAAATATTCTGTTTGTAGACATTTTCTTTTCACCCATAACAACATTTAAATGTTCGCTGATGGCATTCATTTCCCCAACTGACACACCTCTGCTTTTCAGAAGGTCCCTGCTCTGTTTACATAGTTCCCATTAAAGGGGAAAGTAAATCTTTTTGTAAAGCGGGTTTTTTTTCTTTTCTTTTTTTTTTTTGTTTTTTGTTTTTAATCCAAATGCTAAGGCCCCAAATGTATAACCTGTTAGAAGAAAATCTCTCTGTGTGGTCTCCAGAACACTCAGATGGAGAGCTACCCTGATACTCAGCTGTTTTGTGGACCGAACGTCTGTGCCTTGTGAGTCTGTCATGTCGAAAACCCGCTGAAGAGCAGCAGGAGGGGAAATCCTTTGATGATTAGGAGAGCTGAAATTGTTCTTATCTCTGAGCCAGTCAAACACTGGCTTCTTGGAGAGGGAGCCAGTAAGGCCTAGGCATGACTCAAATGAATGGAATTTTAAAAGGCTCTATCTGGATGCCTGCTATAGTTGTTAACCTAATTGTCACCTTTTTCATTTTTTAAAAGAAATTCATTTCCCTTTCCCTATTTGTGGAATTGTGAAAACTAAAAACTAAAAACTGGTAGTTCCCAACCCTTAAGTTTAGGATATCTGGGTTAATAAAATGATTAAGAAGAGGTCAGAATATTTAAAATTAGAATTATGCCTTAAAAGCTAGTTCTTAGAAGAGTGATGATCATAAATTAATGCAAACAGATTTGCAGAAGAGATCTCTTTTGTCACTTCACCTCAAGAGTTGTCACTCCTGGACAATTCTGGAGAGAAGGTAGGCAAGCACAGACTCCTCCCACTGTGGCTTATGCACACCTTGGTTTAATCAGTCCTGACAGCGTGTGAGCAGCATCTGGGATTGAGCCTCACCTTGGGTTTGGCCCCTCAGTTGAACTTGTTTAGTTATCTTACATCGCAGGTTGGTGAGTTAGGGTTTGAAAAACAAGGAGACATTTGGGATAGGAATGTAACTCACAAAAGGCGCATGTAATGCATTGTTCACTGTGTAATGTGTGCGGACAAAGAAATGGGAATTTTATCCATTGCATTCTAGAGACTCCAAGTTTGGGCAGTCAACAGAAGGGCCACAGGGGTCTCCTTTTCATGTGTGTTGTTGCCTCTTAAATGACCAACCCATGTGGATGGGAAGTAAACAGGCTTGTGTATTACTGAAAAGCACTGTGTATGCCCAACAGTGATGTATCTAGAACTTTATGCTTCATCTAACCTTCCCTTGTGTCTAGTCAAGTGACCGAGTAGAGGGGTTAGTAGTCAACATACAGGACCCTAGCATGTGAGGTGAGCCACCAATGGCTTTCAGATCTCTTTCCGCCATGATTACAGATTGATCGTCTCTAATCCAAAATCCAGAAATCCAAACAGTTCTAAAAAGAGGAGAGTTTTGAGCAATGGTATGGTGTCACAAACAGAAAATCCCATGCTTGGCCTCATGCCCTGGATCCCAGTGAGATGGGCGGGCCCATAACCCTGAACCTATGTGTCAAGATGTAAAAAGGGCAAAATTAAACTTTATGTTATCTCTTAGATAAAGTATCTCACTGTGTATATGCAAATGTTTCAAATTAATGGAGTTTCTGGTCCTAAGCATTTTTAGCAGAGGACAGCAGATCTATAGTAGCTCTCCAACTTTTTTCATCATTTGCTCATTTCCTCTGAAGAATGAAAGTTGTATCTGACCTAAATATGCCACTCACCTTCCAAGATCACACAGAACTTAACAGCTGGACTCAACAGTAGCTGAACTGCTCTTCAGGACCAGTCCTAGTCATTGCTGGGAAATCCACTTTCTCCTCTGGCCTGCTATTCTCACTCACTCATTAGTCTACAATGTAGTGGGTGCTTGCTGCAGGCTATGCCTTGGGGAGCCTTGGTGAGGAGAGCAGGCCATCGGCTCCTGCCTCTAGAGCATTCTATACCCTGTTCATTTCCCTTGAGGCCTCTTCTCTCTCTTCATTTTGCTCATAATTTTTAGGCACAGGCTCTCCCTTCCCTTTTAGTCAAAAGGCAAGGCAAGAATCCTTTGGGTAAAGACTACATGTTATGTTTCTGTTTCTGTGGTGGGGCCGAGAGAAACTGTATTTTAACTGAAATAAAGCTTTGAAGGAGAACAATTTAGAATTACAATCTGATCTCCTTTGTAATCATCACAAGGAAGGGACTCTTCATTGTCACCATGACAGTGAAAATAGAAAGCCCTTAGGTAAGCAGGTGTGTGTTCTTAAGAGTTGGGGAGGCTCCCGGCACAGCTTCTGGATTAAGGGGACAAGACACTAAGCTTGAGACCGGCCACTCACTTGACTAGCTTCAGGCCTTTGCTTCTACTGCTATATTTAATCTTTGAGTAACTCATGAGATACTTGTCCTTATGCTGTGCTATGTCTATTTTATGATGTGAAAACAGTGTCTTAACTGGGGCAAGTAGAAAACGTTCAGGACAAACCAGGGAGCCAATGAGCCTGACAGGAACAAGAGTGCTAAGTGTGAATTATAAATATGCTCTCAGACAGTCTTCACTGGGTGGACGGAAAACTGCATGCTAGGATTATAGAGCATTTCAATAGAAAAGCTTGCTTCAAAGATGCTATTAAGCACGTATCTTTGTCTCTCTAAGCCACAGCAGCTTCTAAGTAGAGGTTCCAAAACCCTGTTCTTAATTAGATTTTTCCAGTGTATTATAATTGAGGTTTGATTCAATTTCAGGTTTTCAGGGGGGGCAGATTTTCTCAAAGTAGACATAGCCAGATAGGCATCAGATGATTAGATTCACATGGCTCAAGGGACAGGGCTGCCTCTGGAGAAAAGGCCTTTATCTTTTTGTAAGTCAGCTGCTTGTGCAGAATATTTCTGTGATAACAAACTTCAATTCTTTTGGGGTAAGGTAAATTGGATTATAGAATATCAGAGCTGAGAACGAAAGAAGGATGTTAAAATAAGACCTGTACAAAAGACCGTAAAGGACTAAAGAGCACAGTAATTACTAAATTAGAGGCACCTGTTCCAAATGGCACAGCCTAGTTTTTATTTTGCTTTATTTGAACAACTTGGGGTTCTTAGATTACATCATGGCCATTTATTTGGCTGAAGTCTATCACAAGAAATAATAATAATAATAATAATAATAATAATAATAATAATAATAATAGCGATTCTGTACAAAGTAGTCATATTGTTCCTAATGAGAATGTGTGTTTTTCTCCTTTTTTTCTTTTTTCTTTTGTATGGCATGGCCTCAATATGGAGCCCTGGCTGGCCTGGAACTTTTTGTCTCTTATGGATGGGCATTGACCTTTCAGCAGTCCTGCCTCCATCTCCTAAGCTCTGGGACTACAGACATATGCTAACATGTCCAGCAGAGAATATACTTGATCTTTAAAGAGACATTTGCCTAGGGACACTCTGTTTTTCTTTGGATGTAAAAACACATGAATCATATAAATTAATCTCACAGAGTAGAGAACAATCACCGCTTTACAGGTGACCTGTTCTCATTTTTGGATTTGACGCATCACCACTTTACAGGTGTCCTGTTCTCATTTTTGGATTTGACGCTTCTTCCCGCACCCCTGCCCCTGTGGACGCTACCCCACCCTGAGCAGAAATTGTGATGTGGTATCACTTCCTCTTAACCCCATACCTGCGGTTCAGCTTCTAAGTTGATTTTGAAGGGATGTGCTTTTCCATCTTCAGATACCTGCGGAGACCATAAGCGAGTTTCTGCCCTGCAAATAAAAAAGTTTGCAAGCTCGAAATCCAAATGGCACTTCTTTTAAAAATATACATTATTTCCCATGATGTTTGTGAAAAATATTAGCAACCTTCACTAATTTAAGCCCGAAGGATTTATCTTTTTTATTATTCTGTACGTCCTCATTTAGTTAAGTCTTATATCGTTAGTGTCCTTTCGAGGACCTGAGAACACAGTAAGCTTGCCTGGAGTGCATG
Source organism: Mastomys coucha (assembly GCF_008632895.1). NCBI lineage: Eukaryota > Metazoa > Chordata > Mammalia > Rodentia > Muridae > Mastomys > Mastomys coucha. The sequence goes on along the minus strand of NW_022196905.1, from coordinate 186,311,400 downwards.
ATGTTGTCTCTGGAGAAAGTGCATCTGCACTGCGTGCAAAAACAACAGAAGAAGGAAGTTTAGAGACCCGAAGACACTGGGAGGTAAGCTGTCTCAGTCTCTCCTCTCTCCTCTCCTACCAAGGTGGCTACAGGAGCCAGGGAGAGATTGGCCATGTGACCGTGTGCCTGGCATCACAGAGCTATGGTTTGTCCTGCTCTTCTCATGCATCTGTGGCTCAGAAGCATAGGCACAGATTGAAAAGAATCTATTTTTTCTTCATGACGCTTACGGATGTCTGATGGAGTTGGCCCTCTGGCCCAGTAGAGATGGTTGTTCAGTACAGAAGCAACATGGTAATCACATGCAAGCGACCGCTGTAACCGATTACTGCTTCATTATTTTCAGCTTCATACCAAGGCTGTCATAACAAGTTGAGTTCAAATTCTTGCTTTAGGAGGTGGTATAGAAATATCTGCATACTTAACGTATGCACATTTTTTATTCACACCATGTAAACAACCTTTTGATATGAACCTGCACAAAACGGCTGAGAGGATATTAGCAACAGAATTTAACATGGTCACTTTTGGGCAAATTAGGAGATCTGAAATACAGAGCATCTTTCAGAGCTATTCCATGTCACAGATATATGATCAGCTGTTCATTCTTGTGTTGTCATGGCTATAATTATTTTCATTGTCAAGTCCCTGGGCTACGACTAAATGCTACATTGATTAATTTCAGTGATTATGAGAATGAAGTGGCAAATACATGAGAAATTCCATCAGAGTTCTAGGCCTATGACATTTCTCACGAGGCAGATGAGACAGATTAGAGCCCTGGTTCAGGTTCTCCAGAAAAACAGATCAGGGTTTGACCCAGTTAGCTGAGGCACACCTGTCAATCTTGAGACACAACTGGTAAGATGCTGCCTTAATCCTGTCTTGTGCATCAGCGTGAGTCATGGACTCCGTACCAAAGCCATCAATAGCCAAGATGACATCTCCAGGACACAGGTTGGCAGCTGCCGCCTTGCTCCCTGGCGTGACCTGGAAGAAACCAAGACACCACTTAAAATCTAATATCCCAGCAGTTTCTTGAATTTTATACTTTGTAGTTGTATGTTATCCTGGCAAATTTTTCAGTGTTTCACTTGTTGCCAAATCTTAACCCTAATTTTAAAAGAACTCCCAGTTGCTCGATTGTACTAATACTATTTTATTATGTTAAATAATTTTCATACTAGCCATATTGTAAGCACTATTTTATCTCTTGTTTTTAAAATATTTCATATAACTACATCTGTGAATGTTTTCTCTGTTGAAAACAAATAATTTTAAAGCTTTTTTTTTTTCTTAGCCAGAAATTTCTATTTTGAGATAGAGTTTTTTGACATTTTAGCAATTTTGGTATTTGAATTGAACCCACTTAAGAACTTGCTAAGTTTTTGTTTTAACATTATCATGAGGTGAGAAGCTTGGGTTAGATACTTATACTCCCCCAAGTTCATATGGTGACTATTTTTTCAACTCGATGACTTTTGAAGAAGAAGCCCTCAAGAAGGTCAGTAGTCTAGAGTCATCATGACTTAGATCCCTTATAAATAGTCCTCCAAAATAGCTCTGATGTTTTTATGCCATCTCCGTAGAGACACAAAAAGTTGGTCATCTGAAATCTGGAAGAGGGCCCAACTATGTTAGTACCCTAACTTAGATTTTTAGCTTTTAGAACTGTAAGAAACAATTTTGGTTGTTGAAAAGCCACCCGGTTATAACAGCTTAAACTAGGACAAGAGCATCTAGTCTAGCAAGTCTAGGAATCTGGGGAAAGGGTCACTCTTGAGCTGACAAAAGAAGCCTGACAATATAAACATTGATGGCATTCTAGAGAACTGAAGTCACTGGGAAGAAGTTCAAGGAAAGATGAGATCTCCAAGGAAGGAAGGGCCCATGCCTATGCATAGGTGTCCCTGTGACAGAGCAGGGAGGAAGAAGTGGCCAACATAATAGCTGTTAATAAAAATGCAGGTGAAACAATACTTTGCCAATGGCTTGGTGTAAGTTAGCATGAATGTAAAGAACCAAAGACACAAAGGAAGTTTGTATTCAGTCACATTATCTTCTCCATGAATGAAGAGGTGGAATTAGAAAACATCTAATAAGATAATAGGTTTTAATGAAGTCTGATCTGGTAACTACATTAAATATAAATGGCCTAAACATGTTACTTAAAAATCAGATATTTTTCAAAATAGGGGGAAAAAGATTTAATTTTTTCTATTAGAGTGTGTATGAAATTTTTAGAAGTGGAACATGAAAGAATAGTACTTTAGGGAAATATATGTTACTGTATTTTTGATGCTTAGAAATAGAAAATGTAGACCATTAGTATGCTGAATATCCAGTTAAAAATGAAAGGTTATTTTTCTGGGTAAATATTTCTCTCATTTTTCTGTCTGTACTCCTAGTTAATTGTCCAGACATCTGACCCCACTCCTATGCTCCTTTATATTATATACAATGGCTATTCTGATTTCCTTTAAGTTTCTCAAACAGAACAATCCTGTCCCTCCTAAAGGTTTTACATGTGTAACTATTTCTATATGACATAATCCTCACTTGATGGCTCCTTCTTGTTCTTTAGGTTTAAGTACAAATAATACATATTAGAAAATTCCCTAAAGTTCTGAAATGTCTTTTTTCTAGTCCCTCAAACTTGTTATTTATCTTTATATCTTGTTTATTTCCTTCATGAAGATTACTTTTAATTTTGTATTTGCCTAGTTACTTTTGTAACTAAGCTGTCTTAGTTACTATCTTCTCAACTAGGCTGCAAATTTATGTGCTGGAGGGTCCCTGACTCATGCTGATTTGACTGGCAATTAACAGCTTTCAAAAGGTGTATAAATTCAGGATGAACCTTACTTTGGGCACTGTAGTTGTTTTTTTGCTTATTTGGAGATTTGCAGTAGAACACTTGCTAATGATTTTGGAGGTAATTGCAGAGCTCAGGTCAAGTCAGGAGAGAGAGAGAGAGAGAGAGAGAGAGAGAGAGAGAGAGAGAGAGAGAGAGAGAGAGAGAGAGAGAGAGAGAGAGAGGATTCTGAAGTTTAGGCTAGTTGGGTGGACAACATTCTGTGAGTGTACTTTGCTTGTAAACTAGTGTTGGGCATGTTAAATCTGTCAAGATGCATTATGCATTTTCAACTTACAGTAGTCTCAACTTTTGATGGTGTTATCAGGATATAAGCCCATTATAGGTCAAGGATTATTTCTAATGTTTCACAGTGTATTACCCAGTATTTAAACTCAGTAAATGAAAAACTGAAGAATGAATGGAAAAGTCATTTAAATTAGGGCTTATGAAAAAAAAAGCAGTACTAAAAGATTATATATGTGTGTATGTGTTGTGTATATGTGATTCTCTCTCTCTCTCTCTTTCTCTCTCTCTCTCTCTTTCTCTCTCTCTCTCTCTTTCTCTCTCTCTCCATCCCTCTCTGTGCACATGCTCACAGGCACAATCACATGTACCTTCATGTGTGATGGCTTGAATATACTCTGCCCAGGGAGTGGCATTATTAGAAGGTGTGGCCCTGTTGGATGGAGTAAGTGTGTCAATGTAGGTGTGGGCTTTAAGATTCTCATAAGAGCTGCTTGGAAACCAGTATTCTGCTAGTAGCCTTCAGATCAAGATGTAGAACTCCCAGTTCCTTCTGCACCATGCCTACCTGGATGCTGCCATGCTCCTGCCTTGATGATGATGGACTGAACCTCTGAACCTGTAAGCCAGCCCCAATTAAATGTTGTCCTTATAAGAGCTGCCTTAATCACGGTGTCTGTTCACAGCAGTAAAACCCTAACTAAGACATCTACTTTGAGACAGGATCTCTTACTGAACTTCTAACTCCCCATTTTCCTGCTAGGCTGGCTGGGTAGAAGAAGCCCCTTGTTTCCACAACTTCACAGGGACTGGATTGCAGGTCCAGCCAGGCCAGAATTATTACTCGATTGCTGGGGATCTGAACTCAGATTCCCATGCTGGCGCAGCAAGTGCTCTTTCTCCTGAGTCATTATCCCAGCCCAGTTTATGTTTATTATTATGAACTTACCATTTTTATATTTAGAAACTGGAAATTGTAATCAAAATTACTCATGAATCTTATTTTAGGCCTCAAATTACTCCAGGAATAAGCTCTAGTGTTCCTAATACATTACTCCAGGATTAAGGGTCGATTCGCTGTTTTTAATTTGCTTATTTTGTTCCATTCTGAGCCCCTAGAGAGATTCAAGTTCATCTAGATAATAAAATCTTCAAAAATAGTTAAGTTTGCATGTATCCTAGATCTCCAGAACCAGATTGTTTATTGTGCTTGGATAGTCTGTGTCATGAAGATTTTCTAGTGGGCACAGTTGGTAGAAGCTTGGTGAGGAAACTGGGCTTATTACATCTTAGCTTTTGGGAACTACTTCTTAGCTACTTTTATTTAGAAGTTCTCCTGGACTCGGAACTGTTAGAACAAAGTTTCCATCCCCAATGGCCTTGGTAGGGATAAAAAGAATCCTAATTGTTTAATATTCTTTCAATATAGAATATCTAGGGCAGTACTTTCTATTTTTAAGCTTCCAAGGTCAGAATGCTTTCTTTGGGCTAAAACATTAAATGAGGCTTAGTGTGTCTGTTTGTAAAGCCCCCTCTTAGGTTTGATAATACAGTTGAACGGACTCAGGTTGTAGAACAGTCAGTCCTGATCTGGAAATGTTTAACTTTTTTTTTGTTTTGTCTTAACTTTGGTTATAATGAATGGAAAATAGAGCTGTGTGAATATGTGTGTCTAGATGTATCTGTCAGTGCTTGTGCACTGTGCTGCTGGGTGGGTTAAATGCCTATACACATTTTAAATAGACACCAGACCTTAAATGTTGAACAAGTAATAAATATTGACTTTATAGATTGAGCAGACTTCAAATATCAAAGTCAAATATTTTAGATATTAGAAGGGACTACGTTTTATTAACAACAAATTTGAAAGTTAAGGATTTCATCTTATCTTTCTACAAAATGGTACATTTTTAAAACTTCACTTTTTTTCAGTGATGTTCTATGATAGGCTGAGCAGAAAGAACTGCTCTGTTTTTATAATAAAGAGATCTAAGTTATCCAGGGCTTCCTACAGGACCATGTCACCAGGCATTTCAGAAGCTGGCCTGAGTAGCTTTAACTCTCATCTTGACACAGAGTAGAGTCACCTGAAAGGACAGTCTCAGCTGAGGGATTGCCTAGCTGGACCTATGGGCATGTTTGCAGGGGATTGTCTTAACTGCTGATTGATGTAGGGAGGCCCAGTCATTATCAACGGTATCATCCCTAGGCAGGTGGTCTTGAGATGAAGAGGTAAACCAGTACATAGGCAAGCCAGTACAAGCTTTCCAGTTGACAAACAGCTTCTGGAAGTAGTTCCTGCTGTTTGTCTTGGCTGTGAAAAGGCCCGCCTTGGGTTCCCTTTCTCTTCCTTCATTGGTAAGTATGACCCGGAGTTGTAAGCAACACAAACCCCTTTTCCTCTACCTTGCTTTTAGTCAGGTGTTGTATCGCTGCAACAGAAAGGAAGTCAGCTAGGGAATGTCGCTAATGATGGTGAGAACCCACTTCCAACTTTGTTTTCAACATGGTTCTTACTGCTTTTAATCCTCCACAGGTAGATGGATGAGGCACAAAAGGGATAGAGAGAGAGAGAGAAGGAGATACACAATGCTTTCAGTCCTTCCTCGTTTTCTAGTTCAGCAAGGCTGATGATTAGAGTGAGTAGTGACTAAAATGCCTGCTGATGTGACTTTGTTTTTGTAAGTTAAACCGTTCACAGAGGTATAAGAACTCACTATTCTATTTATACTGCTGCTTTATTTTAATGTTCGACTATTATATTATTACTTTGGATTTTTTATAGTGTGCCCACAGCTTTTTATTACTATGCTTTCTCCTCTTGAGAGAGCAGAGAGGTGAGATGAAGCATAAGGTTTTAAAATGAATTATCTCATATTTGTGGTCATTAATGTCTTAACTATTAAAGTTACCAAAGAGATAACTGGCCAGAACTCTGCAGTCAATCACTCAGCATCATGATTTTTAAACTTCCCTGTTACAAGAACCACCCGGGGGTCCTTGTTGGCCATAGCGATGTCCTACATCAGATGTCTGGAATCAAGGCTCAGAATCAATAGGAAAGGACCCAGGAACTGTGTTATTTATAGATACTTTAGATGATTTTGGCTCTTGATGTTAAACCATTCGATTATTCCCCATTCCATACCAAATGAACTTTGAAAGCCTGGCCAGGCATATAAATCCCTCCAGGAGCTGGGTACAATGGAAGTTTCTAGGGTGACATTCTCGTATCATTTACACAAAATGTGCTCATGACCCTGAGGATAGGTGTTTTCAAAGAGATCTGCAAGATTCTAATGTATAGTCTGGGCTGAAAACAATTACTTTACTGTTATGATAGCATTATTATTGGGGCTTTTAGCTTGCTTAATTCATAAGACAATCTTGCAAAAGCAGTTACTGTTATTTTAATGTAAGAAAATCGATGCTCAGAAATCAATACTCATATGGGGTTATTTATTATGTGAAAAATCTAGAATTCCTACTGAGGTTGTTTCACAAGCTCTTCCTTTGCTCTGTGCAGCCTCCCTGGGGTACCCTTCTCACTCCTGTGCCTCCTGCTATCTCTCATACCATACTTTGCATGTGAAATTTTGGACCAGTTTGTCATGGTAGTTTATGTACATACATGTGCCTTCGAGGGGAGAGATCCTTACTCATTGTAATCATTGCCCCTCAGTGCCTTTCACTTAACAGGACATTTTGCAATCAATATTATGAACACATGAACCAATGCTTCTCTGCAGACACCGTTGTTGTGAGCACAAAATTACACAGGGTTTTAGTCTACTGCCCTTGGTTTATCCTAGGACAAGATTGTGTCCAATTATAAGCCTCCCATTCTAAATTTTCAAATTTCAAATAAAATCTAGATTGAAGTAACAGATTTGTGTGTGTGTGTGTGTGTGTGTGTGAGAGAGAGAGAGAGAGAGAGAGAGAGAGAGAGAGAGAGAGAGAGAGAGAGAGAGAGGGAGAGAGAGGGAGAGAGAGGGAGAGAGAAAGGGGGTGGGAGGGAAAGAGAGAGAGGGAGGAAGAGAAGAATGGAGGGAGAGAGACAGTCTCTGTCTCTCTCTCTGTCTCATAGACACACACACACACACACACACACACAGAGAGAGAGAGAGAGAGAGAGAGAGAGAGAGAGAGAGAGAGAGAGAGAGAAGCAAGCACTGAGAATACACTAGCATTCTGAGTTGTTCCTCGCTGCACAGACCCTGAAGTCCCAAGGTAAAGGAAGCAGGGATAAAAGGGGGAAAGACTTACTGGCCTCAGTACAGACTCAGCACCTGAGTTTCTGCTGCATTCCACATTGGAATTTTACAAATGTCAACAATTTGTGTCTTCTGTGAGAGTAAACCCACATCCTGGTTGGGCAAGAAACTTCCAGAAGAACTCTTAGGATCTTCTTACAAAGTAAAACAAAGCAAAAAATAAAAAAAACCTACCCCCCAGAACAAAAAACCAACCAACCAACCAACCAACCAACCAACCAACCAACCAACCAACCAACCAACAACACACTCCAAAACTAAAGGAGCTCATGTAGAGATGTGAACTTTAAACATCGTTCTATGAAATACAGTGTTTGAAGTATGCACCGTCTATGAGTTTGTGCCATCATGTGTCAGGATAGCTAACACACCTATAGAGGGAGCAGAAGGGTTCCTAGGCTGGAACCAGTGTAACCTCAGACCTCAAACCTTGGCTCTGTGACTACCTCCATTAGCCAGACCCCCCCTTCCTAAAAGCTCCCGAGCCTTCAACATTCCTAAAGACTGAGCACTCGAAACACAATGCAGTGGGAGGCACTTCAGACTTGAACTGTAATGTAACACTCGCTCTTAAACCAAGTGTTCCAAGCCTACATTTTTATCTTACACAAACTGTAGCGCAGAGGTTGTCTAGAAAAATCTTGGGTTTGGTAGTTTATTTTCCTTCCTTTTGATGTGTGTGTGTGTGTGTGTGTTTCTTCAAATTATACTAAACTATACCACTGGTTAGTGGGTTTGTGAATAATTATGGGACAGAAACTCTTTGTGGTAACTCTGTGAACTGCAGTTTCAGTAGATGGAGTGGGTAACATATGTTGCCTTAAAGCAGGAGGACACAGGCGAGAGCTTAGCAGCCCGAAACCCCGATTTTGCATATGTATGCTCCTCTAGTAATAATGCACTTGGTAGACTAGCTCCTTTGTCTGTTTAGCCTATGCGCATCCACCTCACTCCTAACAGTGTGAGTGACAACAACTCACACTGTTAACAACTTTAGAATCCTCTAGAAAACTGTGGCAAAAACGGTGTTTTCATACAAACCCTTAGGAAAATCTCCTATTTACTATCTTATGTCTATGTGTAATTAATTATGCATATAACTAAACCCAGCTGCATTGTGGGAATGGCATGTGCAAGCATAAAATAAGTACATATCTTAATCTATCAGTCAACATAGAGAACCACCTAAACTATACAACCCTTGGTAACTAACTCTCTCCTCTTCTAAATCCCATAAAAAAGGCCTGGCCCAATGATCGGGGCCCTTGAGTAGTGTCACTCACAAGGCCCCTTGTCAGCTTTGACAATGCCTCCCTCTCTGAGCTGTACTCAGAATAAAGCTATCTTGCTACTTTTGCAAGTCTGTGTGAGCCGTTATTTTCAATTCTTTGGATTTAAGGCGAAAGCTTTGGCATCCTTTAGGCACTCTCACAAGCCTGGCTGTAGCTCCGTTGTTTCTTAAGGAGCAGGTACTTACTATGCACAAGCTCCTCGACTTAGGATGAAGCTATATCCCAAGCAACTGCAACTTCTTGATGCAGCCGAAGACACAGTCAATCAACCAAAATTGAGTATACCAAACCTGGTGAACATCCTACCATAGAGCAGGGCAAAACACTGTTCACTGTTGCTCTGCTGATCATATGGTTGGCACTAACCATGGCTTTTTACCACTGTCCGGCATCAAGACAGAGTAGTAGCACACCACTGTCAGTTCTTAGCACAGGCAGAGTCGAGAACTCTAAGTATGGTCTGAATTGAAAGTGTCACTTTCAAGCCATTATAAAGGGGAAGTGTCATGAACTGAGGGCCCTCCGTAGTCTGCATTTATATAGCAGCAGACAGGGAGGGCACATACAATCTAGCATGTAGCACAAAAAAACAAAAAAAAACAAAAAAAAAAAAAACATCAACGGCTTGGGAAAATACCTCTCATAGACGGAGCTTCCTTTAACAGTATGTATGGCATTTCAGTTCTTTGTGTCCTTAAGAACTTAACCAAACATTTACCTTTATTGTGGGGTGAGTGTTTTGAGAGCACAATCTGCCTTTTTATGTCAATAAAGTTATGTAAAAGGTGAGCATCTGAGTCATTTGTATTACAGCTATATTTATAACATCTGTGATGTACCAGATGTTGCTATGTGTTGGACAGTTTCCAACATACAAGGTTCCTGCCCTTGAGGAGCAAGTGATGGAGTCATATATGCGTAAGTATCTTGGGTATAGACAAGATAATAAGAGGGGATAGGCAGGCAGTTATGTATGACTATGCGATGGATGAAAGGACCACAATTAGAGGACTAGAGGAGGGCTAGGTTTTTCCGTAGGCAGAGAGGACCATGGGGTAGGGCTAGAGAGAATAATTCTGGGAGAGAGTAATGTGTATCAGAGGCACAGCCATGCCAAGGAGATCATAAACAGCCAGGAGCCGTGGCATCACTGTCCTTGTATGGAGTGAGAAGAGGAATGGGAGGGGAAGGGAAGAAAAGAAGGCAGAACAGAGAGTAAAAAGCCACGCAGAAGAACCCATCTCCTGATCTCTAGAAGCTAGTGATGTCCCTGAAGGATGCTTAATGGGAAGGATGAACAGCCCCTGGTACTTTTCAAAGGTGGATGGTAAGAATTTGCAGGGCGACTTGGAGACCGTAGGCAGGCTCTGGGCAGGAAGTTATGATGTCTTGAATAAAGACAGCAGCACGAAGAACAGCATTGAATGTCAGTGGGGACAGTGAGGGATGTTTTTCTCATGCATAGACTTAAGTAATAGAGTAATATTAAAATTATAAAATAGAATGACTGCCTAGCAGCGGCAGGTACTTTTGACTACACCTCTGAGGTTTTTATCCAAATGATTTCTCATGTCTCTGTAATTATTATGAACATATTCTTAATAAGAATCCACAAAGGCATAAAAACCCAAGTGAGAGGGCTTGCACTGATTTAACAAGAATCCCTGATATGCAGGGCTTTGGGGACAGCTGGAGTGGAACAATTCTGTGTTATCTGTTCCCTAGAAGTCAAAATCGTTGAAAAGGTATACTTTAAATAAATAACATCTGGTTTATTATTGAATCAAGTGCCCACAGTTGTGACACACATTAGCTGTGAGTTAAAAAATCCAAGACAGAATGGCTCTTCAAATAAAAATGTCATGACATCAAATACATTTATCGATGGTCTTTGTAGTCTGAATGCAGATGTAAGATTGCATTAAGATAAATCTTGCTTTCAGTGTCAACGATCCCAAGTTTCAAACATATGATTCATTAGACAGATATGTTACAGAGTAATACTTAAGATAATTCTTTTGTAAATTTCTTCCAGTGTCTTTATGGCATAATTCATTCTTTCGGATTTAATTTAAATATGATTTATTCTTTGTTAAGATTCAAGAGACTCTGTTACTTAATTATGAGCAAGTGGAACTTTTATAAAGTAAGCATATTTCTTAGAGACAGTGGGAACTGTTTTCTTTGGTAAAACTATAAAAGGAACGGCTTGGTCCACATCATGGAGGCATTTTCTGCTTAATTTACTTAAGAGCATTTCTGGGAGTATGTTTTAAGGTCTCATATAAAAACACATGTCAGATGTGTTTACATGTTTTTGAAAAATGTAAAACAAAGCTTGAAGTGAGCCATTGTATGCAACCCTATGATACATGTTTTGGGATTTTTAAAAAGCATCGGGTTTCACAAATAATAGTGATGTGTGTACACTGCCCTATTCAAAATCTGCTTTTGAAAAAAAAATGATCAGGCTATAAAGCTGTATTCATAAAATATAGCATGAGCAGTAATAAAAGCAGAACGTTTAGAACATAAAATTATAATATTTAAAAGTTCGTGCCCTCACGTGTAGAATGGCTTGCATGAGTAACTGAAAAGTTTGCTTTCAAGACTTGAGGGAGTTATCAACTAGATGCTTTACAATAATTCTAGAAATCTGTTGACAGAAAGGGAACCCTGGGCTTCATTTTTACAGCCTTCTTCTTGTTGGGTTTGCTTTAGATACCCTGGACTAAGGCAGTTTGGTTTTTGCTACTAAAGTCTTATTTTTCAAAGTCATTAGACTGAGTGGTTGCTCTCTATCAGGTAAACGACTGCCCAGGTTTTCTTTGTAGTTTGGATTATAGGTAATGCTGCCTTAGCCAAGTTCTCAGCTGTGGAAAATATTTATCCAAAAATGCCTGGAAACGGAGGAATACACATTAGTAATATTTTCCCTGTCTGGCTGATATGAGAGGTTCCAACTTGGCCAGTCCAAGCTGTGCCCTGAGAACAGTACCATGCTGAAGTTCTCATCCAGGCAAGAAAACTGCTCAGATGCAAGTTTAGAGCCACCACCACCACCAAGTAACTGCGAGAATAATAAGTCTTTCTTGTTCCCTGTATCTGTTAGGAAAGGGAATGGGGTTGGGGAAAGTCAAAAGCACCCCTCAGCTCTGGAGCCCTCCTCTGAGCCCAGGAATCCCGCACTGCCAGTTGACCTCTCTGGGATATATGGCTGGGGACCAAGGAAAAGGGATGCAGAGTTTCTGAGCTGCCTTGGTTAAATTGCTTTGCATCCTCCCTGCTTGTTGCTGAAGTCCAACTGGGAGACAGAAGTTCAGGCCCCACCAGTGCACCATCCTGCCTCCCTCTCTGGACTTCTTGGTTACTCTCTTTTAACTCCAGGGTTACTCTCGGATGCCAAGTGACCTGCAGCAAAAAAAATCAGAATGGAAAACACCTACCCTGGTGATGACCAAAGGCTGGTTGAAGTCTATGCCCCCAGAGAGTCTGAAGCCCCAGGGCGCAGGACCCGGGAGAACTACGTTCTGGGGCATGACGCCTTCCCGCGAGTGGGTCCAGTGACCGATGGCTCTGCAAAGCGCTAGTCTCGGAACCAGACAACCCACTAAGCTCCTGGGGCTGCGACCCAGCTGGGAATGCTGTCCGGGAGTTTTATCCCTGCTGCGGAGTGACGTCACTGGCCTCCCCTCCTCCCCGCCCCCTCCCACCAAGGAGAGCTCCAACTTTGGAAGTGAGAGACAGAGCTTGGCCAGAGGCGCTCCCAGCTGGGTGCAGTCGCCCAGACCTCTCCCCGCCCAAGGAGGCTTCGGGTTACAGCTTCCATCCTTCCCTTAAGTAACACCTGTCCTCCTGTTTACCGTCTACTTGCTCAGCAGTGCACTTTAACTGGGAAGTTAAAAGCAATCACGCCACCACAGCCTCTATGCTTTCAATTAAAAGAAAACCCAAGCACTTAGGAATTTAGCAGTTTTGAGCGCGCGTTAATGTACTCTCTTAGTATCTAGCTTTGGTCAAGTTAAAGTCATCATTTTTTTTTTTTCAGCTGTAAAACAGGACTCCTGTTTTAGTGTACTTGTAAAGGTATTTGGGGGATTTGGTGGCAATAAAAATGAAGTGTTTCTGTGCAGCATCCCGCACAACATTAAAAAAAAATCAAGTATTTCTACAATTAAAATATATGTCCCCAATCAGGTGTGTGTGACTTTGTGATATAGAAATAACTTTATTATCTGTGAAGTTTATGCTTGGACCTTCTCTTGCCCTGCTTACCCCTCAATATTTCACCACGTCGTGCTAAGTAAGTTTTCGTTTTAAGTTTGGGCAACATTCATAACTCTCCCAGCCACAGGTGGCAGCATACTGCTTAGGCTCTGCATGTTGGACATGGCTGTTTGATACATAGAGGCAAGTGCCAGGACCATCTAGGAGTTGAAGCTTCTCTGTCTGGGTGCTGCAGCCAGAATGAAGATGTCTGTGGGAGTGGGAATAAACGGGACCCAGAGCAGAGCATATTCGATAGAGCACTCTGTTCGGATGTACTTGGAGAAAAGAAAAAGGAGATTCAGGACCCTGTAAATGGAATGAATCAGTTTGGGAAAGTGGAAACCGGCAGGAGGTCACCAAGGGGATCACTATTTGTTGGTCACGTCTGCAGCCAGTTGCTATGGCTGGTGTCATTTCTCAGGCTAGGGAATAGTTTCTCTGAATCGGAAGAACTCGCATAAGATCCCACAGCTAACAAATGGTAGAAGTAAAATAAACCATCCAGGTTGGCTCAACCCCAACGTCTGCTTGGTACAGGAGGAGACGTCAGGGGTGTCTGGGTAGCATCCTGGTTTAGATGTAGGGTAGAATCAAGCGCATCTGGTGCTATGGGTCAGGATGGTCTGATTCTTAAGAGAGGCAAGGATGTGGAAAGAGAAGTAGGATATGCCTAAAACCCGAGGAGAAGGGTCTTGGACTTAACGAATGTTCAAGCATAGGGCCATCCTGGCCCAGGAGAGCAGAGCACATGCCATAGAGCATTCTGTTTGGATGTGCTTGGAGCAAAGATAAAAGAGAGTCAAGACCCTGTAAATGGAATGAATCAGTCTGGAAAAGTGCAGGGCAGGAATGTCACAGTCCACCCAGAGCCAGGGATGACATCACTCCACCCACTGTGCTGGGCTGTCCAGGTCTCGGGGGGATAGAAAGACTATGTTTCTAGTTCCAGGTATTTTCCAGTGTCCTGCCTATGTTGCCTTATCAGTAAAATAAAATAACATATTCTGTTGATTTTGTCTACTTCAGATGGGCGTATGATTGCAGAACACATTTCCTCTGTCAGTCACTGGCTAGGTTGTCGTATATACCCCCCCCACATACACACACAGGTGTGTGTGTGCTCACATACACTCGAATGCACAGTCACACACATAACTTGCAAAAAGAATGAGATGTTATTTGGTGTTGTGTAATTATCTAAACCTATCTCATGAGTTGGTCAGGTTCCAAATATTTGGTGCCATTAGATCAGAGTTTCAACTTTTTCTATTAATGACTCATTTTTATTCAGGAAATTTGATATGAGCCTGAATATACATACATACAAACATACATACATACATACACACACACACACATGCATATACCATACATACATATATAGTAGGGATTGGTTCTAATACTATTTGTGTTAATTCAGCTCTCCAAATCACACAGGAACCCTCACATCTGCACTGAGAGTCCTGCCTGTAGTTGGCTCTGATTGGGAAATATATTTGCCAGTGGCCAATGGCTGGTCAGGGAGTCAGAGGCAGGACTTTTAGGATTCATGGGCAAGAAACATAGGGATTCCACCATGAGAAGGGCGGGGGAGACAGACCACGCAGGGAAGGTACAGGAGGGAGAGACAGCAGAAATGTAGGTACAAAGGGGAAAGCGACCCCAGAGGGCTGCCCAGCAGGGTCCAGGGCAGCAAAGATAAAATATAGATTTAGTAAGTATTAACTTAGGAATATTGGAGGGGCGTGTGTTAGCCACGTGGAGGTTCAGGAGTGGCTGGGCCGCTGAGCTAGTTAAGGCACATTAAAATACAAAGTTTGTGTGTGTGTCTTTTCATTCATGAATCCAAAATATTTGGATGAGTGTAGAGGAGGCCTGCATACCCACTAGGAGCATAGAGCAGATTTAATAATTACCGGTACACATATAAATATATACCACGTATACACACATATATAATATAAAATAAGAATATAAGCCAAAATGATTAATAAGTCATAAAGAAATCTACTTTTCTTCAGTATGCATATATTCTTGTAGCAAAGCAAGTTTATGTACTAATGAGGTGGGCATGCTTGTTTATTTTACATAAATTTAAATTCTGCCTGAATATTTGGTACTGATGAACACAGACTATCTTTCTATTTTTCAGAGTTGAACACTATTTATAATTGTGAATGCTTAGAATTTTACTCCCCATGAATATGTAGGATGGAATGATGCAAACATGTTTAGGGCCATGTCAGAAAGTTTTGAAAATTCCGTGCCAATTTCAAGCCAAAAAATCATTTAGTAATTTTGCATCATTTGAGTCTGTGACTTAAACCACAACTTTCAAATCAAATATCCTAAGACTCAGTTGCATGGCCTCTCATTCATTTTCATTCCCTTTTTTCTCCTTTGGGAAGGGAACAACAGAGCCCTGTTTTATAGAGACAGAATAAGAATGATGGTAGAAAAACACTGCAAGCATTTGTTTTCTTTATAAACTATTATGTTTCTCTAAAAGCAGGAAGTCTGTATAGAGTAAAAACACGGTGCTCAGGCAGGCTTTACTGGTGTTGCCTGGCATGACGGCACATGCAGTGTAAAGTGCACATGTGTGTTCAGACCCCAAACTGGAACACAGCCAGGAGATGTAACATGGGCCAGCCTCTGCACAGACACTTCAGACTCATTACTTGTTTGATTTTGAATTAATTTGGGGGCTTCAGGTGTTACCTTTTTTGGTGATCTGCACCTTTCTTTTTATGAAACTCATATGAGGTTACAACACACGGTTTGATAAGTTGTGCTTTGACATGAGAGACAGCGGGCAGTTAGGAGCATTTGCTGTGCAGCCATGAGGAGTGGCTAGCATCCACTTAACAAGCTGGGCATTTGGCAAACGCCTCCAACCAGAGCTCCAAGGTGGGCAGGGACGAGAGGATCTAATGCTTGAGCTTGTTGCCTCTGAGCTTATCCCTGTAGACATCGTTACAAAGTTGAGGGAGAGACCCTGCTTCACTGAAATAGACAGAGAACGACAGAAAAGGACACACAACAATATCTTTCAGTCTCTGTGCACATACACAGGTGCATACACCCAGTTATGTATTCGAGCACACACACACATACACACACACACTCATACACACACACACATACACACACACTAAACATTTTTTAAAAGCAGTTATAGTGTTGATACAGGTGGCATTGACCCAACATTCACATACTACCCAATGGCTTCCTAAGGTTTTTCACAATAGGGAAAGAGAAAACTGTGAACAGAGCAGCTTCCCTCTATCTGGTGTCATTGAGGTCAGCAGGAGGGGACCCAGAGATGACTGTCAAGGTCGAAAGGACAGCAGCTGCACATGATTTACTCATTTTTCACATATTCATTTTATGTTTTCTTCTTTCTTAAAGGAGACCTCTGAACAGCATATTTGTATATTTTATTTATAATTTTAATTTTTATTGAAAATATTTCTTCATACAATATATTTTTAATAGCTGTTTTCCTCTCTCCTAACTCCTAGATTCTTCCCACCTCCCTACCACTCAACAAATCCAAACCCATATGTTCTTTCTTTCACTAGAAAATAAACAGCTAAACAAACAGACCAACAAACTGGAATAGGACAATCAGAAAAAAAAAGAACTAGAGAAAAAGCACAAGAACATACAGGCAGACGCACACACTCTCTCTGTCTCTGTCTCTGTCTCTGTCTCTCTGTCTCTCTCTCTCTCTCTCTCTCTCACACACACACACACACACACACACACATCTCACAAAACAACCAAAATTAGAAAACATAATATATAAACCAAAGGACTTTAAACAGTATTATGAAACAAACCCTTAAAAATACCATTGAATTTGTTTTGTATTAGCCATCTACTGCTGGGCATGGGGCCTGCCCTTAAGTGCAGTTTGTATACCCAGTGAGACTCTGTTGGACAGACCAACCCTGGTTACTTGACATCTGATGCCCCATACTGTAATTTTTCCTTTGCCAGTGGTTGTCCATAGGGGATAGCTACTAAGGGGTCGGGGCTTGTCTACTTCCCCTCTCAGTGCTCGGGCTCTATCTGGCTTACACTCATGCAACCTGCCACAGTCTCAGTGAGCTCATATGTACATCAGCCCTGCTGTATTCCATCCCCACTGACTTTTACAATATTTCCTCCTTTGCATAGATCTGTGGGCCCTGAGGGGAGGGGTTTCATGGAGACACATGGGACTGAGTGTTCCAAGGTCTTTTACTCTCTGCAGATTTTTTTAGTTGTGTTTCTCTGTATTTGTTCCCATATACTTCACAAGGAGGCTTTTGAGGATGGTTAAGCAAGGCACTGATCTATGAGAATTGGAGAATGTTGTTAGGGGTTATTATATTGCTATATTCTTTAGCAGAACCGTAGTATTGGATTTACACCAGATCCATGATCTAGCTAGTCTCAGGTTCTCAGCCACCCAAGTAGTGTTAGGCATCATGAGTTCCATCTCATAGAGTGAGCCTTACATCCAACCAGAGAGCTGGTGGTTTCTCCCACATCATTTGTGCCACTATTGCCCCAGTGTGATTGATAGAGTAACTGACATAATCAACTGTTCTTGGGAAAGATGTCAAGCAAGTTCTGCAAGGTTGGATGGAGATGGGCAGTGCTACTGGGACAAGCCTTATTCTTTTGGGTCTTTTAGTTTTTTGAAACATGTACCTGGCTGGCCCAGAGCTCACTGTAGAGTCCAGCCTGGCTTCAAACTCCCAATAACCCTTTGCCTCAGACTCCTGAGTCCTAGGATTGCCACCTGTACCCCATGCCAGAATTCTCCTAAGTTCTTATCATTTTTTCAAGGAAATAATTGAGCCAAGAAACATGGGATGTTTAAGCAGAAGTTTATTTAGCAAAAAGCAAAACAAAATGTTCCAGAGATAGAGGAATGGGCTAACTTGAAAGGTGATACTGGCCCATTGAGTTCTGCAGTGTAGATTTTAAAGGACATTGTCTACGGTTCCTTCTTCCTTCTGATGTCATCATTAAGTGCATCTCTTTGGCTACAACATTCACCCCACGCTAACGTATATGCTCTGGGGGTCAAGATGTCCCTGTGTTTTTTTTTTCCTTCTCTGCTCAGCAAGATGTTCTTTGATAGCTAGGGCTAATCATCATGAAAGTGCCCTAGTATCTGAATTTCTGATATGGTGGGAAGCACCTAGCTGTTGCTATTGAGCCACAAAGGGGTATTTTAACCATCAAGAGGCAAAGCTACCAGAATATAGCATGATTTCCCTGGTTATCTGACATCCGACACCCTGATACTGTCATATTCAGTCTCAAAAAGGGTGAGTATCCTCAACAGCCTGCTCCTTCCTGCCAACATCTGCCTAGCTGTCCATTTTAAAAGTAATGGTCTCTCAGGGGGCTGAACTGGGACAGGACTAGGGGGGAAAACATAGTGTATACACTGGAAGGCAAGAAATGTAAGTTAGGAAGGCACAAGTAGTTTGTCATAGCTAGAAGTTGACAAATGTGAGGGGAAGAGCACAGGCGGTCAGGGTCTCCAGAAGCCACATCAGAGGGGATTTTGTATGGCACACTAACATTTTTTTTTTTAGTTTATTCCATCAGAGTTTTAAGAGTTTTAGCCAATGGTCATAATGATCAGTTTTTATACTTGCATTATCATAGAAGGGAATAAAAAGCAGGAGTCCAGATGAGTCTTAATTCAGTTGGTCTGGGGTTCATGGGGTTCCTAGGATGGGAAACAGTAGAAGAGTATGGGAGTCCTTAAGGGGTCTACTGACAGAGCATAGAATGGATTTCACATAGAGATTTGGAAAGGTTGGCTCTCAACCTATTGTTTGAACTTTATGTGAATGGTAGAATTTTTCATCAGGAGATAATAGGTAAGAAATACAGTAAGATATTTTTACTTTAACTGGGAAATGGTAGATTAAAACTCTATTTTGATAGTACTGATTTTGAAATGCCTGTGGAAGATCTGGGCCAGGTAGTTTCCCGGTTAAAACACTAAGATTTGGAAATAGATTGCTCGGGTCATAGAATAGCTCCATTGTATTTCTTGGTCCACCCCAAGGTGCACTGTTTAATATCAGTTTTAAAACCTCAATGATACGTATATGAAGGCAATCTCTCCACATGTCCTCACTAAGATCTGGAAACTATATAGACTGACCTCATGGTAGTAGAGAATAGAGTAGTGGCTTTCAGAAGTTGGGAATGGAGAACGGAGATGGTGATTGGGTTAAAAAAAGAGAAAAGCAACAACAACAAAACAAAACAAAACAAACAAGCAAAGAAACAGAAGGAAAGAAGGATTAGCATTCTATGATCCAGTGGGGTGACTACTTACATGAAAGAGTTCCGGTGCTTCCAAAGCAAACAATAACTGTTGGAGATGATCAGTATGTCAGCTACTTCTTTTTGACCATTATATGTTGCACACATGCATGTATTACAGTCTCCTGTAAATGCCTAAAACTAATATATACCAATTGAAATAATGTAAAAAATATTTTCAAATAGTAATACGAATAGTTTTGATCTATTGTGGGGTTTGTAATACATATCAGATGTTTGGAACTGTGCCTCAATTCTACCAAGTGCTTATAATTACATCCTGTTTTTTAATAGTTATAATGACAATCAGTTGGAAGCGCAAGTCTAGAGCCAGGCTTGACTCGAATATTTTGAAGCTATGTATAATCTGTGGCGATGGGTGTCCGATGTCTTTTACAAAGCCGTTGCATATTAGTTGACTGTCTTCATTTCAAGGGAGGCATGTGAATCCCTTCACTTTGAACTCACATAGATGTGTGACTCATCTTTCACAGGTGAAAATGATACTGTGTGGCTTCTGAGGCCAGGTCACAAAAACACCATGCAGCTGCTGCCTTGTTAGTCATAGAACCCTGCCCTCAAGTCCCAAGCTAGTGCACCACAGGAAAGCCCAGGCTGCATGAAGAGCTCACATGTTAAACCAAGTCCTGGTCATTCCAGACCAGCAATGTGTACCAGTAAAGATTCCCCTCTCCAATCTGTCTCAATCCATTTGTGATGCTGTGACCAAAACGACACTGTCAGGGAGCAAAACAAAGTATCAAATGCCCCTGTTTCTACAGTCTAAGAATCCAAGTTCAAAGTGCTGGTAGATCTTGGTTGTGTCTAGTGAGGTACCCACTCCTGGCTGGCAGATGGCTTCCTTTTTCCATACCTTGTACTTTTAGTTCCATTCTCTTCCACATTTTCAAGGGACACTAATCTCAATGTGATGCCCCCACCCCCTGCAAACCCCATCCAAACTCAGTTTCCCTTCAAAGGGAATGTAGCATTCCTGGTACTGCTACATTGAGCTTAGGGTTTCCAGATACAAATATCTGGGTTTGCATACGTTTTGTCTGTCACACATGTCTAGCCTGTAGGTCACCCCAGCCATGAGTCAGTCCTCTTAGCTTAGGCTCAGATGTTTTGAGTAAAGAGGACTCAGTCTCACTGTTCCCTTTCCAGGGTCTTGGCCCCACTGTGTGTGAGAACATAATAACATGGGCATTTTTAAGCTTCTAAATATTAGGGTAATTACTTTCCCCAGACGACAGTAGCAGATACTGCATGAAAACATGCTCACAGAAATTAGTCATACAAGGCAAGAACAGATTTTCACTGATTTAAAAAAAAGAGACAGTAGAAACAGAAGCAGTTAAAGCCCAGGAAGAGAAGAGGAATGCGGATGCTGGGGTTCCCCTGACACCAGGACAAGCGAGGGGGAAAGATCAGGGAGAGAAGTCAAGCATCATGGGATGCAAGACAGACTTGGTGATTCTGAAGTTTCTGGAAGGTTCAGAGCCATGTTAACAGAACACTGAGGCTGGAGGGAATCGGCCAGGGTTTGAATGGTGGTAGAAGGAGAGGTGAATGTAAGACGTCCTTGCAAGGCTTGTTAATGACAGGAAAGGGAGGGGAGTATAGTCAGTGATGGGGATGCAGGGATACTACTCAGAAGAAAGATCTCTCTCTCTCTCTCTCTCTCTCCCTCCCTCCCTCCCCCCTCTCTCCCTCTCCCTCTCCCCCTCTCTCTCCCTCTCTCCTCCCCCTCTCTCCCTCTCTCCTCCCTCTCTCTCCCTCTCTCCTCCCTCTCTCTCTCCCTCTCTCCTCCCTCTCTCTCTCCCTCTCTCCTCCCTCTCTCTCTCTCCCTCTCTCTCCCTCTCTCCCTCTCCCCCCCTCTCCCCAGGGAACTTGGCAGGTTGAGAGGCTGAGATAGCCCATCGCCCATCTTGATGAGGACCCTTACTAGTCTTCCATTGCCCCTAAGATAGAGCAAAACTGCTAAATGATTGCTCAGAGGAACTTTCATTGTCTGGCGAAAGGCCGTACGTGTCTCAGCACAGCACAGCAGACACTGCACAGACTAGCCATGGAGTGGACTCTGTCCTCTATATAGGACTTAAACAAATGTCCTTCTCTCCTTCATTTTCATCTTCTTTCCCTTCTACATGCTTTTCTTTTGGGTCTGTTGTTAAGGGAAGAATATACATTTGTTTAAATTTGCCTTTCCCACTCAGCCAGCATTAAAACAGATTAGATGCTTATTAGAAATGTAAATTTCTAGGTTCTCCATTCAAAGTCCAAATCCATTGTGGGTGGTCTGTAGACCACACATTAAGAATCAGTAACTCAAATCAACACATGGGATTCTAATTTCTTACATACGTACACGCACAGAGTCTTATTCTGTCCTTTCTGGAATATTTTCTTTTGTCTATAGCATCCTATTGTCCTTTTACTTTTTCTGGGAAAACTCAATTGACCACCATCTGTTTCTAAATGAATCTTTCTCCTTATTTAATTTCTATTTTACTATTTTTCTTGTGTGATGGTAGGGGATCAAATCGAGGTCTTCACACATGCCAGAGTGGTCTCGCACCATGATCTATACACTTAGCCTTCAGCTCTTATGTATGGTCTCAATATAACACTATTTTGAATTTAACTTCCCTTCCATTTAGCCAAGCACCTAGCAATGGGCTGCAGGCACTGGGAACTAAACAATGAGCTACACACAGATCTGAATTTTGAGAGGCACATATTTATGGTAAGATGCCTTTCCCTGAGGGTGATTTTTTTTTTTTTTTTTTTACATCCCCTCTCAGACATTGGGCTGCATATCAGGGAAGGGCTATGTTCTTTAGAATCTACCATACTGACAGCCCGGGGCTGGGCTCTGGGCTGCTTGTCAATGATTAAATGGAAGCAGCTTTTGGATCTGAGATTTGTTGTACAGGGAAGCCGATGCGTTCCTTTCACCTCCTTCAACAATAGGCTGCACCTCAGGAATATATTCCTTGAGAGTTGCCACTATGCCTATTGTTTATGGTTTCACCTCCCTCAGCTTCTCTTGGCTCCGTAGCTGCATTTGCATGGACTTGCTCGTCTGGCTGGACAAACCAACACATTCAAGGTTCTGGGCAGCCAGCCAATGCTCCCAAGCCCTTCCCCGCATTGTGTCTGACTTCCTCTTTGCTAAAAGCCCATGTGATTTTCATGCTTTGGAAGATTTGGGCCCTTGTGAAATCTCTCCTGGGGAATTAGGCACACTGAATTCCGTGCTTTGTCTGCCCTCTGTCCTGGCAGGAGCCTCTATTGTCTCCCCATTCCCACGTCCTCTCACTCCTTGAGACACGGGATGGTTCAGCTCAAGTTCATTGGGTAGTCTGCTCTGAAATGTTGCTGAGTTTTTCCACTGTTTGCTCTGAATTAACTAGTAACAGTCAAGGGAATCGGTAGACGCCTGGGAGACATGAATTGGAGCTTTGTGGTGTGAGCAGGGGCCTCTTCTGCCTACCAGATCCTGTGGCTGAAACGGCTGCCAGATTAATACCAGCTCTCTTGCTGACACAGTTGTGAAGAAAGAAGAGGGATGTGTGTGTGTGTGTGTCTGTCTGTGTGAGACACACACAGAGTCTGAGACAGAGAGTCAGAGAGAGGGAGAGAGGAGATGGAGAGGGAGAGGGAGAAGGAGAGGGAGAAGGATGGATGGGAAGAAGGAAAGAGAGATATAACAGAAATAGAGAAAGAGACTGAGGAAAGGAGAAGAAGAGAGAAAAAAAATAGAGAGAAATTAACTTAAGGCTATTTTCCCACTTAAGGAGATTTCCAAAGGGGGGGCATTTCTGTTTTTGTCTTTACTGGGTTATCCTCAGGTTGAATTTCACTTTGAAAGAGAGCACCTCAGTTTCTGCCTTCGGCAGTTTGAAGAAAGCTTATTATTTGTAGTAGTATTGCTGAGCATCAGCTCTGGTTCTGTTATGATAGAGGAGATTAGGAGGACAACCAGGAAGTGGTAGGCAAAGTGCTAAGAGTTGCCACGGTCACTGTTTCTAATTCTTTTTTTTTTTTAAAACTATTTTCTTTTCTTTTGGAAAGATTTATTTATTTATTTTGTGTATATGAGTACACTAGCTGTACTGATGGTTGTGAGCCATCATGTGGTTGCTGGGAATTGAACTCAGGACCTCTGCTCGCTCTGGCCCCACTTGCTCCGGCCCAAAGATTATTTATTATTATATCTAAGTACACTGTAGCTGTCTTCAGACACACCACAAGAGGGCATCAGATCTCATTATGGATGATTGTGAGCCACCTTGTCATTGCTGGTATTTGAACTCAGGACATTGGGAAGAGCAGTCAGCGCTCTTAGCCACTGAGCCATCTCTCCAGCCCCTAGTTTCTAATTCTTAAAAGAATTCTGTAAAGCTGCTATTACAATCCTAGGGTACAGGGACCATGGGAACATCAGGGAATCCTGGCCAGTTGGAGTCCAGCATGGCTCTACAGCTGCCACCATGCCCAGTTTCTTAGACTTTCTCATTTTTTGTCTTGAGTGGACACATATGAATGCAATCATTGATCCTGGATTCCTCTAACCTTCACTAGCTCTTGGTGTAAGTGTTTGAATTTGTGAATGGCTGTCAGAGTTATTCTATTGAAGTTCTATTCTCCTCATGTGTCTTAGTTAGGGTTTTATTGCTGAGAAGAGACACCATGACCAAGGCAAGTCTTATAAAGGAAAACATTTAATTGGGGCTGGCTTACAGTTTCAAAGGTTTGTTCATTATCATCATGGTAGAACGTATGGCAGCATCCAGGTAGACATGGTGTTGGATAAGCAGCTGAGAGTCATACATCTTGATCCACAGGCAGCAGAAGGAGACTTCATATCATGTTGGACGTAGCTTGAGCATAGGAGACCTCAAAGCCCGCCTCCACAGTGACACCCTTCCTCCGACAAGGCCACCACATCTACTCCACCAAGACCTCCTAATAGTAGCCACGCATACAAACACATGAGTCTATGGGGCCATACCTATTGGAACCACTACAGCAGGGAAGAAGGGAGAGTCATCAGCCCCAGCCTGCACTTTCTGTGGGTAGGAGCCTGGAAATTCCTTCCAGAATGGGTTTCAGACGTTTAGGAAATCCCTGATCTTTCATTGAATGGTGCTTCACTCGCTGGGGTTAATTGGCCTTCTACTCGCCATGATCCTTTATGTGCTTTTAATGACCCCAGAGAGCAACCAGAAGAACCAGGGTGCATATTCACAACAGAAACACATCTGAATCTATTCTTCAGTAACAGAGACCATATGTTCTGAAGCATTTCTATTTGGAGTCCGTTTATCATCGCTATAAAAACATTTCAGAGGAGAACAGAGTGGACAGCACACCCGGGAAATCCTACAGGGAGCTTTGGCTGAAGATGGCTGCATGCCTGGCCTCGGGTAGTCACCAAGCGAAGCACGCCTGCTAGCATTTCATCTGTCACAGCTCTTGGCCTGCTTGCTCCCTGAGCATTTCCACCTGTGTCACCACCCAACCCACGTTAGCCTCTGAACAAATCAACCGTGTGTGTTCTGCACTAGATCTGTCAGTTAAGTCAAGAGAGAACTTGGTCTCATACTGAGCAGTGTCTGGTTCTATTTTCTAAAAAGTCCCTTAAGTGAAAATGAAAAATGGATAGAATATCTCACGATCACTTTATACAGTACACATGTAAATTCCACGGGAAAGGTTGTATTCTTATCCCAGAGCAAATGCCACACTTCTCATCAGATGCAGACGAATTAGGAAGGCAGGTAGAGCTTCTGCTAGGATTTCTCCAGTTTTTTTTTTTGTTTGTTTTTTTTGTTTTTTGTTTTTTTTTGGTGGCATGGGGCAGGAAATGAACATTTTAGGTTCATGTCCTGGTCATAGTTGGAGGGACTAACTTCTCTCTGTGTGCTCATTGCTGAGTTTTAGACACATATTAAATATTCATGGTATGAACTACAGTCGAAGTCAGTGAAGGCTCTGGGGCTTAGATCTCCTGTTAGACACGAGCACCTCTGGAATCCCCTGACACCAGGATTCTCTAGGTTGCTTTCTCTGACATTTATCTCCAAGGGCTTCTTTGATACCTGTGCATTTGCCCCCTGAATGTCATCCCTTCCCACATTCATACCATGGTTTGAACTCTGACCAGCAGTTTCTTCAAAATCCATCACCTTCCCCCTTGACAAAAAAAGCTTGATTCTCCAATCAAGTTCTCCTGTCCTGTCCTGTCGTGTCCTCTCCTCCTTTCCCATCCCCTTCCTCTCCTCTCCTCTCCTCCTTTCCCATCTCTTTTCCTCTCCTCTCCTCTCTTCTTTTCTCTCCTCCCCTCCTCTGCCCTCTCCCCTCCCCATTTCCCTTCACCTCTCCTCTCTTCTTCTTTCCCCCTCTTTCCTTTCATTCCCATACCATCTTCTCTCTTCTCTACTCTCTTTTCTTCTCTCCATCTGCTATCTGCTTTCCTCTCTTCCCTTCCTTTCCCTTCTTTCTTCCCCATATTTTTCTTCCTTTTAGCAGGGTTTGAGGTTCATATACTGAAGTATCTACTTGATTTTTAGTATCAGAAAAACTCAAACTGAAGCAAGCTTTTCTAGAATTCAGATCTCCTCCCTTCTCTTTCCTTTCTTCTGTTCTGCTGAACAACATTACTATCAATCATGTGAGAGGTCACCAAGCACATCTTGATCATGTGACAGGTACCAAGCACACCTTGAACAAGTGATGAGTCAGCAAGCACCAGGGATCACTTTAAGAAAGACATGACCAGCTCTGTGTCCAAACCTTTCTCTTTCTTGTTAGGCATTCACAGTTTCTTCACATCTCTTTCCCTGATTTTGGCTCTTAGTCTGAACATAGCTGTCACTGTAATATTTCATAAGGTGTAACTACACACTTGTTTAAAATTCCCCAGGGACTGATGACATGCTTTGGCTTTCAAGACCGACAGAAAAGCCCTTACTTACCTAAGCCCACAAGAACTTCAAGTTCCGTCTCAAGCTTGTTACCCGTAATATACATCCACTTCTCCTTGAGTAAACTCCAGCCATCTAAAATGCCTGTGCTTAGCATATATGGTGTTTCATGCTTATAATTCCAGCACGGGGGTGGGGTGGGGATTACCATGAGTTTGAAGTCAAGGGAGCTCTAAAGTAAGTTCAT
The DNA here is from genome assembly GCF_008632895.1 of Mastomys coucha. Lineage (NCBI taxonomy): Eukaryota > Metazoa > Chordata > Mammalia > Rodentia > Muridae > Mastomys > Mastomys coucha. The sequence continues at coordinate 186,284,894 of NW_022196905.1, read as the reverse complement.
GAATGAGATCCTTATTCAAAACAAGACACATCTGGCGCTTAATGGGACTTAGTATTTACATTCTTGAGCCACAGTCTTCTTCGGTCTGGAACTAATTTGTTCATTCACGTATTGAGTTAATTGATAATGAATGATGAATGTTGTGGAGTGTTTATTCTGCTCCAGACACTCTCTAGTGATGGGGGATAGAGCCGTGAACATGAACATGATGAAGATCCTGCTTTCACAAAGCCCACATTGTAGTTGACAAAGACAGTCCATGAGCATACAATGAAGTTTACATCTGCAGGTTATGAAGGCAATGCCCTTGAGTGACGAGTTTACAGGTATTAAAAATTGAAAAGTATGAATATATATATGTATATATATATACACACACATATATATATATATATATATATACACATATATATATTCACTTTCCAGGCCTTTTCTGTCTACAGTATTTCCTGGAAGGTTCTCCCAAGCCGGTCCATTTTAACAGAGATCTTTACTGTCAGGAGACAAACTTGGGGTCTAAGGTAATAGCAGGTATGTGAATTCTGTGTATGCAGAATGCCCTTAAACAAGGACCTTTAGAGAAAAGGAGGGAGGGATTGCCAGCAGGTAGAGATGTGTCAGCAGCTAAAGAATGTTAGGCCTTGTAGGCATGGTAAAGGGTTTGGCTTTTTAATCTAAAAAGGTGGAGGGATATGTCTGACTGGGTTTGCAGTTTCAAAATAACAAGAATCAGGATGAGGAAAACCTGAAAGGCTAGAATAATGACGGGGAGGGGGTATTTAGTTGCTGTGCATAACAGTCCAGCAGTTCCTCACAGAATAAAAGTCACCCCACAGAGTTGGCCTATGAAAACACAATGCTCAGGGAAAGAAGACAGATAGGCTAGACATGGCGGCACACCACACTCTGTAACCCTAGCACTCAAAGTCACTGATGTAGGAGGCTGTGAGTTCAAGGTCAGGATAAACTATCTAACCAAGGGTACTGCTGAGAGTCCTAGCATGGTCTATCTACCAGTAGTATGTAGACTTAGGCCACCACTCTCTCAAAAAGAAAGCAGCAGGCAGGCAGGTAGGCAAGCAAAGCCAAAAAGACATAAAAACTTTATGTGAATACCTAGAAGAGTCAAATCCATTGAAATGGAAACCATCAGTGGTTTCCAGGGGCTCCTGGTGGGGACAGGAAATGAAGAGGGACTGCCCAATGAATGTAGGGTTTTTCTTGTTGGGGGTGATAAAAAGGTTCTGGAACTGGATGGTGGTAGAAACTGTGAATGAATGTGATACCGGGGAGTTGAACACTTTTGTAAAATGAAATTAGTGGCAAGTGTCATGGTATTTGTTTTTAATAAGATCAGGCTTTCAGAACAAAGCAGGAGGCTTAAACAACAGGAAGTATCTCCCGACTCTGGAGGCAGGGGATTCTAACATGAGAGTATGTGCAACGAGGTTGATGCCTGGTAAGGGGATCGTTGTCTCCCTGGGTGTGCATGGCAGCCCTCTTGGTGTGTACTCAGGTCGTGTTTTCTCTCTCTGTGTGTGCACAGGAACAGATGAGAGTGATGGAGGGAGACAAAGGCAAAGAAGAAGAGAAAAGAAAAGGGGAGAGGAGAGGATGGGAAGGGAGGGGGAGGGGAGAGGAGGGAAGGGAGAGTAGGAAAAAAAAAAAACCAAGTTCCTTTGCATTTCTTAAGTGTACTGATTCTTGAATCAGAGTCCCACATTTGTGGTCCTATTTAACCTCTTTCTTCTATTCCAAGTGCAACTGCACTGAGGGACAGAGCTTTAGTATAGACATTTTAGAAGTGAACAATTCCATCCATGACATTACAATCTATATTTTGTAGTAATAATGATAAAAACATTGGTGGGTGACTGTGGGCAACATAGTCATGGTGAGAATATGAAGATTAGCTAAGAGACTGTGTGGGACTGGGAGAGATGACAGGGCTGACCAAGGTGGTTCTAGAGAGGAACGTTTACGCAGGCTTTCCCCTTCTTGTTTTCCTCTAGAGGTTCTTGGTTTCTGTGGTGATGCTTGTCTCTCACCCTACCCTTACTTGGTCTTCCTAAGTGCCTGGTTTGTGGATAAACCCATCAGACCACATCCCTAATGGGGTAGAGTGTTCTATTAATATGCTGTGGAGATTGGAGCTTATGTACCTTCTCTTCCCTCTCTTCTCAGGCCAAGCGAGGTGTCATTCCCTTTCTGCAGACCCACACTGTCAGGGCCCAGTCTATGGTAGACTTGGCAGATGTGATAGCAGCTGACTACCAATGAGATGTTTCTCCCATGAGCTTTATCCTGGGAGCACTGTTTTGATTCCATCTTCCTGAAATTCTTCGCTTCCTCCATAGAACACTTATGTGCATACTCCCCATGCTTGTTAAATACTGAACATTAATACTGAACTTCTTAAATGCTCTCATGGTAGAAATAGAGCCACATACATTTTGTATCAGCAGTAAAGAGATTCCAAAAGCATCAAGCTATTAAGTTATTTTTTTTTATAAACAGAGTCTTATTTGTAGACTGGCATGCTTCAGTGTGCAGTGATTTTCCTGCCTCTGCTTTTGGGAGCTGGGACTACAGGTGTGTATCACACTATGCTCAACTGGTACTAAACATTTTAAAGATAAGAACACTCACCATTGGTTTCTTCCTGCTTCCCATACTCCATGTGATTTCTACCAGACAAGTGTCCAATAAATGCTCAACATACACTTCTCATATGAAACCCATTGTTCTTTTTTTTTTTATTTTTATTTTTTGGTTTTTCCGAGACAGGGTTTCTCTGTGTAGCCCTGACTGTCCTGGAACTCACTCTGTAGATCAGGCTGGCCTCAAACTCAGAAATTCGCCTGCCTCTGCCTCCCAAGGGCTGGGATTAAAGGCATGCGCCACCATGCCTGGCTCATTGTTCTTATGTCTTTGCCCTCCTCTACTGATGCTCTCAGAAAAGCATATAATGCAAGTTAATCAATTTCCCTCCCCTCCAAACCCCTCTTTATCCTCACCACCACTCTGCCCTCCCAATGTCAGATTCTTTGTCTTTTCTTTGTCTCTCTAACCTTTGGAGCCCTCTGAATGCTGCCCTGCTGGTGTGTACACGGGAGTGGGACCATCTCCCAGAGCTTGTATAGTCAGCCTAACAGGTATAGCATCCCTGAAGGAAACCTACTTGTCTTTTCTTAGTACCAAAGAATTATCATGGCCTCTCAGCTAGAGCTGAGAGAGACTTCATGAGTACCTCCCCAGCTCCTGCTGGGATAGCGACTGGCTTGCTCTTATGCAGGTCTTATGCATACAGTCACAGTTGTTGGGAGTTCATGTATGTAATGGTTCTGTCATGTCCAGGAAGTGATATTTCACTGCAGACATGAGACCATGAGGACACCTTTAAATACTAGGTTGGATCTTGACAGTGATTGAACTTGTAAACTCCAAGTTAAACTTACAGAAAGTGCCCAACTAAGTAACTGAGGTTCTTTCAAGATTTTTATAAAACCGTGACTATGATGTTCAACTGGAGTTTGTAAACTTCTTTGAAGGTTTTCTGACTTCCCACAACCACCGAGTAACAACTTCTTGGGATTGATCACCTGAAAGACAACAATAGGTTAAATCTGTATGTGTTTTCAATCCTAGGGACAATAAAAGAAAATAGTGACAACATTATTTCTACTCTCTGAAAATGGGAGGTCAATATAAGTTACATATTTCCTGTAGGTACAAAAATGATAATGTACCATAGGCCATTTGTTTTGAGTTTTTTATTAAAGCTGACTTGACTGAATTTTGCTGTCTGCAAATAAATTTTCCATCAACTTTTTCTATATTTAAGGGATTGCATGCCTTTCATAGTTGTCTGGGCTTATAGCTGTAGTCTAGGTGTTTTTGAAATAGGTTGCAGTCAGCTTATTAATGCTGCATTTAAAACTCATGATTTGTGTTTAATATTTTTGACTAGGGAATTGGCTTGTTGATTACAAATTCCCTGTAAATTAAACTGTAAAGTGATTTCAAAGCTATTTTGAGATATTCTAGACATCTTTTAAAACTACAACCATTGACTATGCATTTCTTAAGATAGTTCACTACTTAAAACAATTAGCAAAGCAGTTTTAATGTTATATTTGTCTGCAAGTGAAATATAAACAATGAGTTGTAAACTTCCCAGAAAGCATGAAATTTGAATGAAGCCGAACTTAAGAGTAGATTCACATCCTTGACTGCCAGGGAAAATCAACCTTTAGCCCTCCTATTCACGAGGCACATTTGGTAATATGTTTCCTTGTCTAGAAAAAAATGCCGTATCATTTTTCTCATGGGTTTAATTTAACACTCTAGCTTAAACTTACTTTGCACAGTAATATAGGAATAGAGAGATCCCTGAACTAACTATTTTTTGAAGGTAGAAGAAATGGTGATAGACTTGAGGGGTTAGAAGGAAGCTTATAGACATTCTTATGGCTGGAGCAACTTCTAACTTAATTTTATAAAGCAATTTAAAATACAAGCCATGGTCCTTATGAAACCTAGTGTTGTGAATGATAAATATGTATCAGTAAAAATACTTATCTTCACAAACATCACAACACAAAACAAACAAAAGAGAAGACACAGAATAACCCTTCTTGGGGACTATAACACTGCTTTGTCACCTAGCTGTGATGGAAGCCAGGGCAGTGGCAACTGAGACATTCAGAATCCTTGTTACAATGTTTTCTTCTTGCTTTCTGTCCCCTATGACCCTCAAATTAGAAACAATATCATGACTAAAAGTTGCTTAAGAGAGTCCCGAGACTTCCATGTTGTTAAACCCTGTTATGGAATTTAACTTGGAACGTCTCTTATTATTTTTCTATCTTCCATTAAGATCTTGATGGTTCCTTTTGGGATTAATGAACATACTTTAATTTATTTAAAGAAGGCCATGGTGTGTTGTATAATTTAAGAAGGCTACGGTTTGCTATATAATTTTACTTAAGAAGGCCCCAATGTGTTGTATAAAAGGCGACCATTCCTTAGCATTTCCTTTGACATGGATGGAAAAGGCTCCTGGGCCTTTCAATAAATTGATTATTAAGGCATTGTCATTTACTAATGGTGATATTTTGGGGAGTGCAAAAAATACGAACAAGCAAAGGTTGAAGCTGAGATGAATAACTATGATTTTTTTTACAACTCAGGTTTTATACTTAAGTTCCTCTACCAGTTGGCATGAATAAAGACAAGAGCATTTCTTGATATCTTCTATAAATGATCTCTCTTTTGAAGCAAATGCTCTCAATGGAAAAAAAAAAAAAAAAGGATATTTGCAACATGAACGCCCTGTGGTAGAAGAGTTTCTGGATATGTGTGGAGGACTTGTGAGTCCACCGGATACTCAATGGGTTTTTCATTAAAGGGTGTTTACGTGTACAACTCCCTTTGGATGAACTAGTCCTAGAGGAAGAGAGAACAAGAGGTTGGGTGTGTACTCAAAGGTTGTAGCAAGTCCATGGGTTGTAGCAGGAAGGTGTCATTTCAGAGTAACCAAGGTAAGGCACGATGGAATCATAAGGCAGCAAATGAGAATGAAATTGTGAGAAAGTGACTTCAGGAGAATATTTGTGGAATCGAAGCACTCATTCTGCCACTTAAAACGGTGTCAAAACCATGGTGGTTTCAAAGGATAACTTCCTTAGCCAATATTATCCTCAAAAATGGCATAGGTAACTGCTGGACTTTATTAGTTTTAGAGCATAAGTAGCTAGACATTAACATTGACAGCATGATGTCTGGGTAGGTGATCACACCATAGACATCATTGCCTGTTGCCTAGCAACTGTTAGGATCAGTGCTTTAGTAGATATTAATAAAAGTTATGACAGTGGTTTCGACTTCATGACTAATTGTATATGCCCATTTGACTGGGGCATAGGATTCCCAGATTGCTGATTAAACTTTATCTCTGGGGGTTTGTCTACAAGGTGTTTCTGGGAGAAATTAGTGTTTGAATGGATGGGTCCAGCAAAGTAGATAACTTTCGCACTGTGAGTACTCATCGAAAAATCGATTGAGGGGCTAAGTTGAACAAAAGTTGGAGGATGTTTGGATGTAGTCCAACTGCTAGAGATAGGGCATTTATCTTCTCTCAAATTTCTGCCTCTCAGATCTGTAGGTCTGGTCTGACATCTCATCATGAGCTCTTCAATGCTCACATCTTTGAGCTATGCTATTGACTTCCCTGTGTCTCAAGCATGTAAATGAAAATCAAGAAAATTCTTTGTTCCCAAAAATATACCAACCAGTATTTTATAATAAACCTTGTTCATCTATTGGTATGCTCATGTGTATTCATAGACACATTCATGGATGAAGTGTGTAATTTTAGATATCACCTAGTACATGTTGCTGCTGTTGGTGTGAACCTTGCTAATGCCCATATGAGATTCACCTGGGAAGTTAAGAATTAGAGAGGGATTCAAGGAGCACTGGAATTCCTCTAAAATTGAAGCTGCAGAACAAACATTGTAGTAGTTTGCTTTTAATTGTAAGTCTATTTTATTTATTTATTTATTTATTTATTTATTTATTTATTTATTAGATATTTTCTTTATTTACATGTCATATGATTTTTCTTTTCCCAGTTCCCCTCCTAGGAACAAACAAACAAACAAACAAACAAAAACAACAAGAACAACCCCCCGTTGACTCCCCCCTCCCCATGCTTGCCACCCCACCCTCCCCATTTATTGGCCCTGGCATTCTCCTACACTGGGGCACAGAACCTTCACATGGCCAAGGGCCTCTCCTCCCATTGACGATTGATTTTGTAATCCTCTACTATACACATGCTGCCAGAACAATCAGTCCTACCATGTATACTCCTTGGTTGGTGGTTGAGTCCCTGGGAGCTCTGAGGGTACTAGTTAGTTCATATTGTTGTTCGTCCTAGGGGGCTACAAACTCTTCAGTTCCATTGATCCTTTCTCTAACTCCTTCATTGGGGACCCTGTGCTCAGTTCAATGGATGGCTGTGAGCCTCTACATCTGTATTAGTCAGGTACTGTCAGAGCCTCTCAGGAGATAGCTATATCAGGCTGGCTTGTCCTTCCTTCAGTCTCTACTCCATAAAAACTCAGGTGAGTCTATTTTTTTTAAATCTCAAGCTAGAATAACCTATGAGTGGTATTTGACCAGTGTTGATATGCTACTCAGCTTAAAATGTAATGTTTTGAGGTTGTAAGCACTTAGAAAGAATGGCTGACTAAAAAAGATGGTGGGAAGAACAACAATATCAACCAACCAGAGTCCCCAGAGCTCCCAGAGACTAAACCACCAACCATAGAGTGCACATGGAGGGAGCCATGGCTTTAGCCTTATATGAAGCAGAGGATGGCCTTGTCTGGCATCAAAATGAGGAGAGGCCCTTGATCCTGTGGAGGTCCCCTAGTGTAGGGGAATGTGAGGACAGGGAGGCGGGAGTGGGTGGGTGGGTGGGGGAGCACCCTCCTAGAAGCAGGGGTATGAGGGAGGGGATAGGGGGTTAGCTGGAAAAGGGGATAACATTTGAAATGTAAATAAATAAAATAACCACTAAAAAGAAAAAAGGAAAAGAAAAAGAAAAGAAAGATGGTGACACATGGCTGAAATCTCAGCAGCTGGGAGGCTCAAGGAGGAAGGCCTTGTTTGAGGGTATCCTTGTCTCCCCAGTAAGACCATGTCTCCAAGCCAAAAAATAATGAAGAAAGAAATAGGTTGTATTCCTTTTTTTTTCTTCCAAGCTTCCTCCTATTCACCTTAACGATACTTTAGATATCCTTAACTTCAAGATGCCCAGCTTATTTTATACCAAGGGCCTTTTATAAAGCAAGTGTTTCATTAACATTCTTTCCACAAATGTAGAAGAACAATAAATGAAGAAAAGTTTTATTGATGCCCCGCAGGCTAGAGCCAGCAAGATAGATCCTATGTTATGTTATGTTAGTTATGTGATAAATATGTTATAACTGTTGCTGGAAAATCAAACATCATCATGTTCCATTCCATCACTTGCTCCCAGGGCCTTAACTCCATGTTGGTCATTAGCATCAAACATCGCCGCTGAGTTTGGCAAACAGCTGCCTGGTTTGCTTTAGGGCTAAGACCTATTCTGGCAAAGATGAAACTTTACTCGTTCCAGAAGAGATGGTTTAGAAGGAAACAGCGTGGAAGTCTGCCAGAGCGCCAGGGATCAGAAGGACTGCTGGCAGTGCATGGCTTGTGAGTTTTCCCCTCTGGGGCTACCGTGAAATCTAGAGACTCTGGACACTGGGTCATAAACTACAGATTTTCAGTCTGTGGGCCAGGAGCACAGATAGGGCTGAATGTGGGGGTTGCAGATATTTTGTGATGGCAAGCACTTCTTAATTTGCAATGGCCACAAAGTAGTTCAAGATCAAAGGCATGGGTATGAGGAGGTCCTGGTAGTGTTCAACCATGGTACCATGTGATCTTACTGCAGTCTTGGTTCTGAACACACAACACACACACTTTGTACCATACATAATATTACACCAGTAATTGTTATCTGAAACATCTAGTCTCAGATCTGAGTCTAGAACAGGCTATGAACTGACTGCTTTTTTAAACTGTGTATGCAAAGTTTCCCAACTTTTATAGGAACATAATAGTTTAATTATAGAAAACAAAGAATTTTAATTTTTTTAATCATCATTCCTCAGAGTGTAAGTATTACATCTGTATATACTTGGGTCATATTGTGTTAGAATGCTTGATTTTAATAACTGCCATTTGAGTTGCTGAATTGAGTTTCATAAAAGGTCATTAAATCATTAAGTGAGTTTTTGTTTGAGATCAACACAGAATTCTTATCAATTTCTGAAATGGCCACTAAATTTTTTTTTATTATTTGAAACTACATATTTGTGTGAAGTGATTTTCTCAACATGAATAATTATAAAATCCAAATAATATTCAATGCTTAGAAATGTTGAAGAGACTCCATGTTCTGCAGTATCAAATATCTAGCCAACATTTAAATTTTTATGTAAAAATAATTAAGCACATACATGATTAGTATGAAGATTTGCTTTATTCTTAAAAAAATAGTAAAAGCATACATATATCAAATAATTATTTTTAGATAAGTAGATTCACGATTTATTATCACTAAGTGATTTGTATGCCTATTTAAATGTTTATATACTGAGGATTTATAACAATTCCTTGGGTGAACAGGGCTCATGAGTGGAAAACATTAAGAAATTCTGTGCTATAAGATCAAGCTGGTCAAAATTCAAGCAGGAGCTGGGTGTGGTTGTACATGACTTTAGTCCCAGCACCCTGGAGGCAGAGGCAGGGGAATGTCTGAGTTCAAGGCCAGCCTGGTCTATATGGGGAGTTTCAGGCCAGCTGGTTACATAGAGAGATGCTGTCTCAAAAACAAGAAATTCCAACAAGGATGGAGGAATTTCTCAGAGGCTAGGGATCCCTGAGGCCCCACCTCTGTCTGAGAAGATTTTGGCAGTTGATGGCTGTTGAGGGAGAGTCACTCTTCTACAGGAGTGTGGTTGATGGTAGGTTTCTCATGCCCTCGTGGATGGGCACATACCTGTGTGCCCGGGGTCTACATGTTTTGGACTTAAGAGTTATTTATAATAAAGACAAAACATTGAGTTTGGGAGGGAGACAGAA
>NW_022196905.1:186250210-186272710 GCF_008632895.1 Mastomys coucha | reverse complement strand
TCCTCCTCCTCCTCCTCCTCCTCCTCCTTCTTCTATCTTTTTACAGTCCAGTCATTATCCAGAGGAACAGTTCTCTGACTGTTCCTCATCCCTTAACTCCTCCCCCTGCCCCCATCTCCAAAAGGATGTCCCCATTCCCCTATTCCCACTCCACTAGGCCTCCCCACTCCCTGGGGCCTCAAGTCTCTCAAGGGTTAGGAGCATCTTCTCCCACTGAGACCAGACCAGGCAGTCTGCTGCTGTATATGTGTTGGGGACCTCAAATCAGCTGGTGTATCCTGCCTGGTTGGTGGCTCAGTGTCTGAGAGATCTCGGGGGTCCAGTTTAAGTGAGACTGCTGGTCCTCTTATGGGGTGGCCTTCCTCCTCAGCTTCTTCCAGCTTCTCCCTAATTCAACCACAGGGGTCAGCAGCTTCTGTCCATTGGTTGGGTGTAAATATCTGCATCTGACTCTTTCAGCTGCCTGTTGGGTCTTTCAGAGGGCAGCCATGTTAGGCTCCTGTCCATAAGCACACCACAGCATCAGTAATAGTGTCAGACCTTGGAGCCTACCCTCCTTAAGGCTTTCTTATTGATAGCACATATAGAGCATGAGATTAGTCATAGCCTGGAATCCCTGTTACATGGCTTACTGTCTCAGAGACCTTACATTCCTTTGCCTGCCCCCCATGCTTCGTTTATCACAGTTAATCATACATACTCAATTAAGTTTCTGATTAAAAATGTTAATTTTTTCTTCTTCCTTTCTTGACTTTTCTTTTTTTTTTTTTCTTTTTTCTTTTTGGGCCCAGTGTCTACTGGAAAGTCAATGAACTTGTGTTGAACTTCAAATGTTAATGTTTACTCATGGCTCATTGCATTCTAGTTACAGTTCCTTTTTTCTTTTTTATTAAACTAATAAAAATTTATTTTAAAATATAAAACTCAGTATTGACATTTTTAAGTCATCAAAATAACTTATAACAGTTAAATGCTCTTAAATACACATGATATCTTCTGAAGCTAAAAGTAATATGCACTCAACCAGTTTTTAAAATCTATTTGGAACATTAAACATGATAGAGGTAGAAAAAAAAAAATCTCATATGAAGTCCTCTAGGAAAGGAAATTGTGAAAAGTTCCTGGTTAGACAGAAGCCATTCCATCTCCAAGGGAGAATACTCAGCGTAAATGTGGCTGCATAGAATGAGTTGGGTAGTCCCAGTTATATTCCAAGCTCTGTACCTGCAAACTACTTTATTTAATACTCTCCCTAACACTGGGAGCGTTGTATGTAAATTACCTCTTTGTTTATGAGGAAACTAATCCAGGAAAGCTCTGTAAATGATGCTGGGGTCCCAGCTAGTGGTAACTCTGAACTTTGTGCTTTCATCCCAACCAAGATGGTAGGTGTTCATTCTGCGTGGTTTATGGATGATGTGGGACCTTTTGGAAGTTTCTTGCCAGTGCTGATCCAGTCCATGCTGAGAATTCTAAGAGTTGGTTGTCTTGTTCCTTGTACTTCAGAATTGTTTGTATATTCTTGTGAAAACTCATTCCCCATAGCAGAATAGAGCTAATTCTGTCTTCTTCTCCAGGAGTACGAATGAACATTCATTCAGATGTACTTGTGAATTGACTGAGTAGCATCTACCTGACAACTATTCAACATTTATTCATTGTTAAACTTAAGAGTATAAAATTCGTAGCCACCCTAGACTCATGACCCCTACTGCTGCTACTAACTGCAGTTTTTTTGGCTCCTATGTGATAACTCTTAGATATAGGTCCCATATGAACTCCATTCTGCAGTGGACAGATGTGGAGTCTTAGAGGTAACTAATTTGCATGTGTTTGGGTAGTCAGCTCCAGCTCTCTGACTTGGAGAAACAAGGGCAATGGTCTGAGAAAACAGAGCAAAACAAAATACTTCCCCCTTCCCCCTGCACAGTTCCACTAGTAGCTGCTTCTCCGCTGTTCTCATGATGAAAGTATGGAACCTGTGTCAGTCGCCTCCCATGAAGGACGTGCAGTATGGAACCTGTGTCAGTCGCCTCCCATGAAGGATGTGCAGAGCTGTTATCCAGCCCTTCCTGACAGCGTGTGCATTATCTGTATGCACCATACCCTCAGGGACCGTATTTTGTCAACGAGTATCAAAGCACACTACAACAATTTCCTTTTAATTATTTCCGATTTAAATATCAGCATTTTATTTTGCTTTGAGCAAAAGAATAGTGAGTGACATGGCCAAAAACTACTGTTACTTGAAAGTTAGACTCTTTAAAAAAAAAGATGGAGTGCCAAAATCAAATCATCTTTTATTTAGATGAAAGATGTTATGTCTATAATATATTGTATTTTTAAATTAAGCAAATAAAAATCTTTTCAATTCCTCCCTTTCCTTTCCTTCCTTTTCCTTCCTTCCTTCCTTCTTCCTTCTTCCCTCTATCTCTCTTTCTCTTTCTTTCTTAGCTGACTATGTAAGTTTTCAATGTGTGTGGAAGCTGAATGATGAATTACTTGGCAGGAAATTGAAAGTTAAATAAATACTGTTTCAACTAAGCATCATAAACAATGTTAATTATAAGTGAAGACACTGTGCAACTCTAAGACATCCAAATATGGCTGTGTTAGAGCCCACTGATAGATGAAATCCAATTTCCTTTTTGATTTATTCAAACCTATCTTGCAGTTCCTGAGCAAAAGTCTGCAAATTGAACAAACACGATAAGGAAGAATAATGCATACAAAGTACGTATTCTTTTCCGAACTGGAAAGGACACGCATTCCTCCACTCCATCTCCCTCAATTTGACCAACTAAGCACAGATTGTACTTGGGAGTAAGTTAAGAATAAAATCATTAACTTCAAGGATACTGTGTTGAAAAGTGATCTTTTATATTTAAAATTTCACTCTGTAAAGCTAATATTGATGGTAAGCAAAGAAACAGAAGTTACTCTGCCCTGATCAAGGTTCCCCTTCTTGGCCGTCCTTTCCTGAGGACGTTAGCATTCTGGTGCAGGCAGAGGGTGGAGAAATCTCCAGGCCTCTGTGGTTGGGTGAGATGGGGGAATGGCTAGTTGTAAGCTCTCTAATGCTGTGTTCACATGGAGCCTGAGTCTAAGCCTTGGGTACTAGTTCTCGCTACAGACCAGCACTATGTCTTTATCTCTTCTTTTCAGTCTGAAAAGACAACCATATATAAGCAATGAGGGCTCTCCTGCTTGCATCCTGTACAGGGGTGTGTTGGTGATGGTGCCAGCCTAGCAAGTAGGTGCTTAGCGTTCTTTGGGAGAAGGGAGCCCCTGAGCTGAAGTCAACACTGCTACAGTCTTAGAAGGCTGAACTAGGCAGGTTTCCCAGGTCCCAGCATCTCAGCCTTTCGGGATGGCCAAAGAGAATGAATGGGGTTCCTGCTCTCATGTTCACATTCAGCCAAGAATAATACCTAACAACACAACCCCTCTGAGGTCCGAGCATCTCTTGGTGGTCATAGTTCTTGGTGACAAATACTTTTTGTTCTTGTATGGAGCTATTATCTTTTTGATACTTTTGGTATGACAATGGGGGCAATGGTGTGTCAGTGGTGGGTACAGAACGGCTGCAGGACCAGCAATTTCATACACTGCCTAGGCCCTACTGTGGTGCTTCCCTCTACACTCTAGATCCCCTTCCATCACACGTGTTGTTCTGGGCTCTTAAGTCTCATACATGGTTGTCCTATTCCATCAAGTATGTTGGATATCGTTCACTCTCCAGCAAAAAGGTTCAGACGCTAATCTCGTTTCTTCTGGGTCTTCTGCTTCTTGGTTTGCTCATCCTGATAAAAGAAAACATGGGTATGAGGCAGCACTCAGGAGCTTCAGTCAGTAAAATGCACATAGATGTGTTGATGTCCCTCCTTCATAGTGTTTAAGACTCAGAATCCTGCCACATCCCAGTGAGAGAATAATGAAGGATTGGAGCTTGATCCATATGCCAAGGACTGAATATTACACATGATGGCACTTGCTTATAGGCAATTATTCCTTCTCTGAATCTTCTAATTGGATTCTATTTGTTTCTCTTTCAGGGCTGAACATCTCTGTAACATCCACGAAACCTTGTTAATGTAGTGTCCCATTCTAGAGAGTTCTATTACAAAGCACCACAATGATAACAGTTCTATCTCATTCCCAACTGCAGGGTGGAGTGACACATTCCTGGAACCTTTAATCATTGTCTCCCGAGGCTTGGGTATATTTCTCTGAGAATCCAATTCAAGTCTGTGGATCCTAAACCCTGAACACAGCGTTCAATGTTTCTGCCTTTTGTCTCTCATCTTGGTCCTGAGTCTTCCCAGTTGACCGTACCTCTGCCCTTCATCAACAGGGAGTGTTTGCTAGAGCCTGCTTCCTCAGGACTGAGGGGAGATGCTGGAAATGAGCTATTCCATGGCCAGAGAGGAGTTGAACCAGACTGTTGCCAAACAGCTTCTGGGATGGAAAATCTCCAGCAAGCATAAAATAGTGGTCCTATCTACACCTTTGAAAGGGACACATAAGCTTTCTAAAGCAAAAAGCGTCTCAATGGGGACTATGTTAGCTCATTAAAGAAGAGGATTTGAAGCAGGAAGAGAGGCTGGTCAGTGGGGAATACGAAGCAAGAATATTAATGATGGGTATGTGATATCAAATGCTGTGTCAAGCAGGCCTATCACTGGGGACCCTGTGATTTGCAAGTAGCCGTAATGGTGAAGGACTGCTAAGACCCTTTGATTCATGTGAGGGAAATAAACCATATTTAAAATGTTTTAGCCATGTAAAGAGATTCTACAGAGAATGAATCCTCTCACATAGAAAATAATGTGGCCCAAATACAAATACTCACTTAAAACTGAACAGATATTTTGCATTCAGTTTTATTGGGGTAAAAAAAGCATTCACTTAAAGAACACTATTCAATTTATCCACAGAGCACAACGAACTGTGCTTTCCCGTTAACCTAAACCCATGAAGTCACTGCTCAGATTAAGACGTAGAGCAGTTTCATGGTCTCAGAACATTTCCTTCTGTCCCTTTGAATCTCTCTCCTCCTCTCTCTAGCCTCAGGCAATGGTTGACCTGCTTTCTGTCACCAGGGGCTTGGTTTGCATTTTCTGGAAGTTTAACTAGATAGAATCCTACAGTGTGGACATTCCTGTGTCTGGCATCACTCGTCGCTGATGGCATAATGATCTCGATGGCTTGTCTTCATTGCCAGTGTTGACTGGATTTGGAGTCACCCAGGAAACACACCTGCAGGAGAGTCTGTAAGGCATTTCCAGAGGAGGGTAACTGAAAAGGCCCACCCTTGGCTGTGGGGAGCAGCATCCCATGGGCTCACAGGATCACGGGGCTCAGGCTGAATAAAAGGGCAGAAGAGGAAAAGCCCAAAGAACTCTGGTGTTCATCTCTCTCTCTGCTTCCTGACTGCCAGCAGGATGTAGCTAGATGCCAGCAGGATGTACCATACATTTCTCTTGCCATGGCCGGGAGCCATTCCCACCCCCTCTAACAAGACAGAGAGTATCTCCTGAATCAGGAGCCAATATAAGCCTTTTCTCTCTTCCTTTTCTTTTTCTTTTTTTGGTCAGGTACTTGGTTTACAGCAATGAAATACCTTAGAAATACAGAGATTTGAAGGGTCACCTGTATGATGAACGTCTCAGTTGTCCACCCTGCTGTCCCACAGGCTCTCTGCATTTTTTTACTAAGTAGCTATCAGTCATACAGACCCACCAATACTTGTTTATCCAGACCCGTCGATGAGTGTTTATAGACTTCTTTTAAATTATGTGGCTGTGAACATTGGTGTATGACTTTGGGTGGACTATTATCTTCATTTCTTTAGGTCAGTGTCTAGGAATGGACTAACAAGATTCCATACACCTCATACGTTCTCTTGGATGGCGACTGCCACATAGCTTTCCAGGGTTATTTTCAGCATTTAAGTTCAGCAGTGTTTGAGTTCTGGTGGCTCTGTATCTCCACCAGCATTTGGCATTTCCTATCCTTTCCCTTTCTTTTTTTCTTTTTCTTGCTAATACTTAATTTAGCAGACAAAATAGTGGGTTTCATTATAACATCTTCTTATATAACATTTGGCACTGTAAATATACATCTTAAGGTGTAAATTTATATAGAATTATTTTTGTAAATATATTGATTATGTGTATTATAAATAATCCTGGGTAATTGTTAGCTTTTGGTGGGTTTTGAACATTTTATCTCCCCTTTCTCCTTTACGCTAAATTAAATCAGACACTAAGAGGTAAAGTCATATTCCCTAAGTTCTCTGGGGACCTTATAACTCATGGTAATACTGGTTACCAATGACATGATTTTTAGGACTCTAAACAGAAAATAATATTTGAGTTAGAACGAGGGAGGGATGAACAGGAGAAATATTAAAAAAAATATGTATGCAATTGGGGAACTAGATGCAATGTGATAATTCTCACATTGGTGCTAATGATGTAACCACACCGCCATCTTCAAACCATAGCTGTACCTACAGATTTCCAAGACTGGATGCAGAGTGAATTTTAAGCTAACCTCTAGAATGCTCTGGTAAAATCTTGAGTTCAGTGGTGATGGTGTTGAAACTTCTGTGGGCTACAATGGAAGGTGCATAATAAGCAAGGAGGGGTGGAGAGAGAGAGAGGAAAAGAGAGAAAGAGGGACAGAGACACAAAGAGCGATAGACACAGAGAGATAAACGTACCGAGAGAGCTAGACAGACAGACACAGAGAGACAGACAGACACACATCTACAGAGAGAGACCGAAAGACAGAGATACACAGAAAGACAGACAGACAGACAGACAGACACAGAGAAGAATAGAGACAGACAGACAGGCACATGCACAGAGAGAGAGAGAGAGAAAGAGAGAGAGAGAGGGGGGAGGGAGAGATATTGAGATTTAAGACTAAGACCAAGGAAAAACCCTTTTCTAAAACTGCGAAAACAATATAAAGAAAATCTCTCCATTTCAGATAATCTCTTATTTTTGAGGTTAAAACCAGAACATACTATTATAGTTTGTGTTATAAATGTCCCCTAAAGCCCATGAACGTGGTAAAGTCTTGATTCCTAGCTTGATATCCTTGCGGAGTAGTGGACTCTTTAAGATGTGGGGCCACCTGGGGTGAACCTTCTAAGGTTATTCTGCTGTATGGACATGGTATCAAGCCGCTCTCTGAATTCCTCTCTGCCCATAAGTTAGTGCAGCTCCCAGACCGCGTCAGAGAAGATTCTTTGTGCAGTGTACTGTGGTTAACACAGAAGCTCATCACTGGTCAACATGCAGAGAATAAGAGTGTCTAGTATCTTCTGACTGCGATAGAACCGCTGTACTGATGAACTCACATCTGGAGTTGCCTGCACAGGATCAAGCCAGTCAGTACCCCAGCATGCAGATGGGGAAGGCTCATGAGCCCTGTGCTCTTTAATGTCAACTTGACACAAGCTAGAGTCAGTCATCTGAGAGGAGGGAACCTCAACTGAGAAAATGGCTCCATAAGACCCACCTGTAGGCAAGCCTGTAAGGCATTTTCTTTTTCAGGGATTGCTATTGGAGGGCCCAGCCTGTTGTGGGTGGTACCATGCCGGGCTGGAATTCTGGGCTAAGGAGCTGCAGAGACAAACTATGGAGCAGAGACTGAAAGAAAGACAATCCAGAAACTTCTCCACCTGGGAATCCTTCCCATATTCAATCATCAAATCCAGACACTATTGTGGATGCCAGCAAGTGCTGGATGACAGGAACCTGATATAGCTGTCTCCTGAGAGGCTCTGACAGTACCCGAATAATGCAGAAGTAGAGGCTCACAGCCATCCATTGGACAGAGTACAGGGCCCCCAATGAAGGAGCTAGAGAAAGGACCCAAGGAGCTGAAGGGTTTGCAGCTCCTTAGGACGAACAACAATATGAACTAACTAGTATCCTCAGAGCTCCCAGGGACTAAACCACTAACCAAAGAGTACACATGGTGGGACTCAAGGCTCTAGCTGCATATGTATAGTAGAGGATGGCCTAGTCATTCATCAATGGGAGGAGAGGCCCTTGTCCCTATGAAGGTTTATGCCCCAGTGTAGGGGAATGCCAGGGCCAGGATGCTGGAGAGGGTGGGTTTGTGAGTAGGGGAAGGGGGGAGGGAACAGGGGTTTTTTTTTTCTTTTTTTGGAGGGGAAACCGGGAAAAGAGGTATCTTATGACAAGTAAATAAAGAAAATATCTAATAAAAAACAAAAACAAAAAAACAGGCTGAGTAAGCCGTGATGAGCAAGCTAGTATGCAGCACTCTTCCTTGGCCTCTGCATCAGCTCCTGCAACTCCAGGTTCCTGCCCTGCTTGAGTTTCAGCCCTGGCTTCCCTCAATGACTGATTTAGGATCTGTAAGCCAAATAAATCCTATAACCCCAAAGTCGCTTGTGGTCATGGTGTTTCATCACAGCAAGAAGAACCCTAACTAAGGCAGAAATTGGCACCAGGATCGTGGATTGTTGCTGTGACAGACCTGACAATGTGTTTTGGGGAGGAATGTGGAAAGACTTTGGAACTCTATGACG
This sequence comes from Mastomys coucha, assembly GCF_008632895.1. Classification (NCBI taxonomy): domain Eukaryota; kingdom Metazoa; phylum Chordata; class Mammalia; order Rodentia; family Muridae; genus Mastomys; species Mastomys coucha. Next base: position 186,264,135 of record NW_022196905.1, on the reverse strand, counting down.
GAGAAGCCTTTGAGTTGTTCGAGCTTGGTGAACTGTTATAAGAACGTGGAAGATCAGAGACTAAAGCTAAAAGCAGTGGATGCGATGAGTGTCCCGGTTTTCAAAGCTTCAGAGGGAAGCAAAAGACTCCATCAAGCACATTTGATATTTTGAATTAAGAATCTCTGGTTCTGGTTAGCTGGGCATAGAGAATCAGCTGCTCTTAACTAGAGATCAGTACCACTGAAGTAAAACGGCCGTTTCACTAGGACAATTGATGTTGGTCAGCTGGAGCGGAGAAATTGGTGGTAACTAAGAAGAGACAAGCATCACTGAGGTGAGATCTTCTGGAAAGTATTTCCTTGGGGTCAGCACACAGGACCTGTGGTCCAGAAGTGGCCAAGATCGCACCTTGTGCAGGCACCTGAACTTGGTAGTAAGTTACCCAGGTGATACTGGTTTGGAAGGCATGAAGGGGTCATGGGAAGACCCCAGCATTTTGGAGATGCCAGTATCATGGGGGGACTGCCAAGAAATGCTGCAGCAGTGGATTGGACCTGGCCAGTGCCTAGGAGACAATCTTTGTGTGCTGCTGAAGGTACAAGTGACCCAGGCCGTGCGTTGGAAGCCATAGATCTGAGAATAAGTTATTTGTACTGTTGGAATTTGGATTTACTTTGATTGGATTGTAACTATGCCCTGGCTCTTTTCTCTTGGAATAAGAAAGTATTTCACTTATTTTGATTTTATAGGAGCCCATAGTTAAAGAATCTTTGACCTTCGAAGTGTTTGAATTTTTAAAGACGGTGGGACTTTTAAAAGTTGGAATGTTCTATATTGTGATCTCGATATTAATATGTGATCTTAGTGATGAGCAAGAAAGGAAAGGTTATGGCTTAACAGTGATGTGTATGCAAGGGATCAATTGTGCCAGCTGGTCTCATGTTAATTTGACACAAATCATAATCATCTGAGGGAATCACAATTGAGAAAAAAGGCTGCATAAGATCCAGCTGTAAGCAAGCCTGGAGCAGTGGTTCTAACCCTGTGGGTCATGACCCCTTTAGGGGTGGAAGGACCCTTTCCTGTGAATGACCCTTTAACTTCAAATGACCCTTTCACAGGGATCACCTAGGACTACCAGAAAACACAGATATTTATATTCTAATTCATAACAGTAGCAAAATTACAGTTTTCAAGTAGCAATAAAAATAATTTTATGGTTGGGGTTCACCATAGTATGAGGAAATGTATGAAGGGGTCCTAGCATTAGGAAGGTTGGGTATCGCTTCTATAGGAAATTTTTTTTTTTTTTTTTTGCCTTTTTGGTTTTTCGAGACAGGGTTTCTCTGTATAGCCCTGGCTGTCCTGGAAGTCACTCTGTAGACCAGGCTGGCCTGGAACTCAGAAATCTGTCTGCGTCTGCCTCCCAAGTGCTGGGAGGCACCACCGCCTGGCCCGGGAATTTTCTTAATTAGTGATTGATGTAATGGGGCCCAGTGCATTGTGGGTGCTGCCATCCTGGGCTGGTGGCCCTGAGTTCTATAAAGAAAAAGATTGAGTAAGCCAGTGAGCATCATTCTTCCATGTTCTCTGCATCAGTTCCTGCCTCCAGGTTCCTGCTCAGTTTGGGTTCCTGCCTTGTTTCCCTCAATGAACAATGGTTCAGGATATTTAAGCCAAAGAAACCCTACGTTCCCCACTTTGCTTTTGGTCGTAATGTTTTATCACAGCAATGCTAACAAATCTCCGTAAATGAGAGTCTATAAACAGTTACTGACCTCTGGAAGAGAATCAGTTGCTTTTAAATGTAGGGCCTCTGTTGGGTGACCCACACTCCAGCAGATGGCCTCACACTCAGGGCTGTATGCGCAGCACAAAGTAGACTCCATGGGTTGTTAAAAGGAATAGACATTGGGGAGTTTGTGAAGAGCTGAGGGGATCTGGGAAAAGTAAGGGATGAATATAATCAAAATATGTTGTATTAAATTCTCCAAATTAATAAATAAAGTGATATTAAAAAAAAAAAGAGGTTGGGCCTGGGAGAAAATATTCTGCTCGTCCTGGGATCCTCTTCAAGGAGCTAGACAGCATGTCTTCTTCATGCTTTCCTGTCTCGACCATAACTGTTTTTGTTCTGCCTCATACTTCTATGCTATGCCACCTGTCATGGGTCTAAAAGGATGGAGCAATTTATTATGGGTTGGAAAACATGAAACCATGAGCCCAAGTAATCCTCTAATTTTTATCAGTTGATTAGGTAATGCCTCTACATGCTATTGTTGGTGGCAGTTTGCAGGTGAGTTCCAGCTCCGTAGGAGTATCCTTTGATGCCCGGTGTGTTGGCGCCCTCTGAGCATTCTTACCTAAAGCGCAGCTTGTGTGGGATGGAGGCTAGGGAAGAGGAGGTTAGTTTGAGGGCAGAAACCTGGCTCTGCTATTTCCTGACTTCAGTTGCCCTGGGACTTAGTCACTACTTCCTTGCCTGTAACATACACTTACCAAAGGGCAACCAAGGAGCTCTTTGAGATGTGGGTTGGGACCTTACATAAGTAATCTTTCTGTTCTCAATTCGTTCATATGGTTAAACATTCAGTAACTTCCAGAATCGAGCATTCCTTGTCATGCCTTCAAGGACATAACAGGGAAACAGGATGAAAAGGCCCTTCCCCATATCCCTACTTTTCTGATTTTTGGCAGCCTCAGTGCTTGCAGTCAGACAACTGGAAGCAGAAAGTTGACGGCTCACAAAAGGTTAATTATTCCCACTCAACCATGAAAGCTTAGCCCTCTTCTGTTCAGCTTCTATCCTATCTGGCCTCCCAGGACGGCGCCAAACTGAGCCTTCCTTCTGGGAGATTCTCCACATTTTTCTCCAGCAATCCCTGTAGTAAGTTTTGTTACCAGGATCCCTGAGGTTTCCATGCCTACCCGTCCTGTTTTCTCAACTAGTCGTTCTCAGGCTGGCAAGAGGGAGCTGACTTAAGTGCAGAAACATTTCAACTTCCAGTAAGATTAACTAGCCGTGAGCACCCCCACACATCCTCCGAAGAGTTCTTCGCTAAGGTCAGGGCCATGCGTTCTTTATAAATGTGATGAGTTTCCCGAAGTTCTCCATCTGAAATGCAACATCCATCAAAATCTTGCCCCCAGCCCTAACTTCCTGGCTTTCCCCTTTTCCCACCCCTGCTCTGGGCTCCGGCTCCTCTTTGAGTGAATGTAATTTCCATGCCTCAGAGCTTTACCTATCGTTGCAAACACACAAATTTCACAGTCTCTTGACGATGATGCTTCCCCTGGTGTTTGACGCTCACGACTAAAAATAGCAAGACACGAAGCCTGGCGCGTTCTCCAAGGAGATAAAGTTGAATAACATAACTGGATTATTCTTGGTTATCTTGCAGATATCCGCGTGACCAGGCGTCTGCAAATGGTGGTGAGGTCATTTCTAGTCTCCTCTTAATCTGTTCGCAGATGGTTTCTGAAGACATTCTGAGAAGGTCGTATTTACTTTTTTTTATTTTTAACCCCTCAAGACAAAGGCAGCCAACAATGTTGGAAGTTTACCCACTGAATTGGCATTTTGACTTTCACAAGTAACTTCGAATCCCCCCACCCCTTTCTCTCCCCATCTCAGGCTTCTCTCTTGGTGGTGGTGGTGGGGGGGCAAGAAGGAGCAGAGCTGTACTCTTTCAAAGTGGTTGCTAAGAAAGACTGTTCTTTGTTTATAGGCTCCTAACAAATCCTGGCAGCTGAAGGACAAATATGGAGCTGTGCTTTCAGGGAGGGGGTGGAAAGAGGCCAGCAATTAGCAGCCTGGAGCACAAAGGCCCACAATGAGGCCTTTGAGTGTGTTGGCTGGCATGTGGGTCCACAGATTGCTTGCTAGAATTCAAAAAGGTGTTTGCCTCATGCCCTCAGTGACAAATTTATTTCCACGAATCAGCCATGCTTGCATAACTTGACTGGATTATAAAGAAGCAGAGCCTCCCCCCCCCCATTTTTGCATCTTAAGGAAACTTTGTCTGCATAGGAGCCAAAACTCAGTCTTGATTTGTATCCAGTTTTAAGACAAGGGTCTCTGATCTTTGGGAGAGAGGTTGTGATGTCACAGTCTGATGCAGGCAACCCAGGGTAGGCGTAGCCACATTTGCCATTCTAATCTTTTTGTTTTCTAGAGTTATTCTGTTTTGTATTTGAGACTATGTCTAGCTGGCCTAGAACTCACTATGTAGTCCTGGCTAGCCTTGAACCTGTAAAGATCTGTCTGCTTCTGCCTCTGAAGTGCTGACATTAAAGGCTCGGGCTGCCATGGCTGCTGTATTCCATTTTGTTGTTTGCTGTAGAACAGGTTGGTAGTGATGGTATTGCAAAGAAAAGAGGATGGTGGTGCCTTTCTGTTCAGTCCCAGTGTATGAGTGGATGGTGTGTTCTGAATGTGTTTCCCAGAGTGCACGTTAGAACTCAGTCCCCTGCTGAAAGTGATGTGAGACTCCTGTGGTGGGAGATTTGTCCTTATAAATGGATCAGCACCACCACCATAGGAGTACCCAGAAACATGCTTCAGATAAAAGGACAACTTCACATCCCATGTCCTTCCTCTGTACCCTCTCTTCTCTTCTCTCCTTTCTTCCTCTCTCCTACCTTCTACCAATGGTTGACACATTGCCCTTGATCCTGGCTTCCCAGTCTCTAGAACCATTGAAAATAAACCTCTGTTCTTTATAAGTCATTCTTACACAAAGAATTCTGTTATAGCTTCACGGACTAGGACAGTGAGCATTTGGGTTCTTTATTTCATTACATTATAAATGGTTGCTTGGGGAGGCTCATGGGCCTGGATGATGCTTATTGAGAATTCGGTCCAGTGGGAATGGAATGAGTGTCTAGTCTTCAGTCAGGCACTAGAATAGCCTAGTGACAACTGGCTGATGTGGCTGAGAAGCAGGGGGTATCAATGGGGTGCCAACACTCTGCTTAGATGGATATTGACTCATTCAATATTAATGAATATTTATTCATTTGTGAATGAGTCAAAATTCATGTTCACATCTTGAATTACAACAAATAAGAAGGCAGAGTAAATAGTGCTCTATCTAGGTCCAGACATTTTGATTCAGAACTATTGTCATGTTCCCAGTTGGTCCAATGGATAAACAACCAGGACCCAGAACTTTCTCTCCCCTGTTGTTTTATTTGTTTTTTTTTGTTGGGAAAGCTCTTGTTGTGTAGCCCAGGATGGCCCCAAGATCAAGATCCTTTCACCTCTGGTGTGTGTCTGCATGTGTGTGTGTGTGTGTGTGTGTGTGTGTGTGTGTGTGTACATGTGAATGTGGAGGTCAGAGCAGTATGTCTTGTCTCTTTATTGCTTTCTGCGGCCTTGCCTTGAGGTAGTTCTTTCACTAAACAGGAAGCTGGCCATTCAATTAGGCTGGCCACTGAGCTCCTGGATCTTTTCCTCACCTTACATGCCTCTGCCTTCTGAGTCCTGGGGAAACAGACACGCATCAATACATCTGGTCCCTTGTTATTCACTTTTTATCAACAGGACTCCAATCTCCTGAGTGACTTCTGCCCTGTAAAGATGTTTTCATGGACTTAGTGGAAGAGAATGTTTTGAATCACCTCTCTTCTCTTGTTTTCCTACAAGCCTTCTTAATAAATGTGTTGTGTGTAGAATCATTGAATGGAGGTGCATGGAACTGTGATTGGAAAAAGAACACTAAAAATTTTAGTAATTACAAAACCTTTAGTTACAATTTAGAGAGAGAAAAAGAGAAAGGAGAGAGGAAGAAGAAGAAGAAGTAGAAGAAGAAGAAGAAGAAAAAGAAGAAGAAGAAGAAGAAGAAGAAGGAGAGAGAGAAAGTGAGAGAGAGGAAGAGAGAGAGAGAGAGAGAGAGAGAGAGAGAGAGAGAGAGAGAGAGAGAGAGAGAGAGAGAGAGAGAGAGAGAGAGAGGAAGAGAGAGAGAGAGAGAGAGAAGAGAAGAGAACAGTGTTTGGGTGTTGGTCCTGTCCTTCCCCTATGCAGGGCCTGGGGACTGAACTTAAACTCACATTATCAGTTTGGGTAGCAAGCACCTTTACCCGCTGAACTGTCTTGTTCCTTTCAACATAGTCTACAACATAAAATCCGAGCCTCCAAACTTAGTTCTTTGTGCCACATCTAATTTCCCTGAGCAAGCTGGAAGTCCATGAATTGGCTCTTGATTCTGGGTATGAAGTATGTTGGAAATTATCTATGAGTAAGTGACAACCATCAGAACCAAGCTGCCATGCATAAGCTCCTACAAGACAGATGTGACACATTCATGTCACTAGAAGTTGAAGAAGCAGGATAGTTATCATTGCTTATACTTGTGGTGACAAGCCATGACCTGCCTTTCATCACTGACAGGTGACCTCACATGTATGGTTCTTTGTAATTCCTTTGTTTTTCTTCCCTAAGGAACTCCTGCCATATATTCTTTTTTTAAACTTGCCCTGCCCCATACTATTCATAAAGCAACTAGGAGGTAAGAATTCTAGGAGTAATGTAAATATCCACATACCAGAAACTAAAACTGAGGCTGGCGGCAGAACTTAGTTTTCATATTTATATACTTTTGCCATATGATTATTTTCTAATAAAATTTGAGTATCATTATTTTGAAATAGCAAACTTTCAATGATGTAAAAATACAGCAAGATGGCTCAATGGGATGGGTAAAGTGTTTTTCGAGGAAGCCTTACACCTTGAGTTTGGTCCCTAAAACTCATGTAAAAGTAAAAGAGAAAGACTCCCCCCAGCTGTCCTCTGACTTCCACACATGTTGTGGTATGTATGTATGCAATTGTACTCCATACACACAGTAATAATAATAATAATAATAATAATAATAATAATAATAATAATAAAGCATTCAAAAAGTTAGGAATGGGGTGAGCAGGTGGCTCAGTTGGTAAACTGCTTCCTAAGTAGGCATAGGTATACAAGTCTGATTCCCAGAACATTATTGAGCATATGATTATGTGGTGAGGATCTGAGGGAGGCCTTGGGTATTGAAAGAGAGGTGGGACTCAGAGCATATGAGATATGAACATATGAACACTTACAGAGAACTGTAACACAGGCCAACTGTACTGGTTGGCTTTGTGTCAACTTGCCAGAAGTTAAAGTCCTCAGAGAGGAAGGCACCTCAGTTGAGAAAATGCATCCATGAGATCCAGCTGTGAGGCATTTTCTCAATTAGTGATCAATGTGGGAGGGCCCACCACCATACTGTGGGTGGTGCCATCCCTGAGCTGGCAGTCATAGATTCTGTAAGGAAGCAGAATGAGCAAGCCATGGGGAGCAAGCCAGTGAGCAGCACCATCCATTGCCTCTGCTTCAAGCTACTGTCTTTAGGTTCCACTCTTGCTTGAGTTCCTGTCCTGACTTCCTTCAATGATCGACTGTGAACTGGAAGTGTAAGCCAAACCTACTCTTTCTTCTCCAACTCACTTTTTGGTCATGATGTTTTGTCATAGCAATAAAACCGTGACTAAGACACCAGCAAAAACTCCAATGAGCAGCAGAATTATCTTCTGATGGGAGCCTCAGGCAAGCAGTGAGAAAACAGGGTGGAGAGAATTCATAGAGGAGATAATATTTGATCTGCATTTGGAAGGATTTGTTTACTCACTCTTAAGACATTGTTGAATGTATTTCTGAATGCCAGACATAAAAACAGATGCAGTGGTAAAAACCAAAGCAAACCAACCAGAGAATAACTCCAAGACATATCCCAGTCTCACTTTCAGAATAGATACAGATGCAGAGAAGACATGACATGACATGACATGGCGGGGCTGACATCGTGAGGCACAGCCTTGGCTAGAGCAGATAGTCACAATCTTGGTGATGCAGGCAGTGTGGGGCTCTGACATGAGTCCAGTTAGGACCAGTTGTACCTGAGGGGTACTGATCTTGGGACCCGGGTTGTCAACCCACCTCCCTGCAGAGGCTAGAAGAGATGACATCTCACTTTCGTATGATGACATCACCATTTAGGTGTCCCTCGTGGGTAGCTGAACTTGGAAAGGAAGAAGAGAAACAACATACATGTGAGTATACTTTAAGATTAGTGTTTTACCCAAACTTCCAGTCCTAAACTGGAAAAAGTCTGAAGTAACACTGACTCCTAAAGTCGATTGCTCAAATCAAATTAAATCAATTCGAATCGAATACTGATGGCTCAGCTTTTGCTGCTGCCCACAATGAAAGGGAGTTCAGAGGGGGAATTCAGTGGGTCACACAGTTATGTTTACATTTGTATAAGTCTCTAAAGCAGGAAATTGATGGAGACAGAAAGTTAGAGGAATGCTTATCGGGGGACTGTGTGGAACAGAAGTGGGAGCGGCTGCTAATGGGTCTGGAAGTTTCCTTTGGAAGTGATAAAAGGGTTCTGGAATTAGATAAGAGCAATGATTGCCCAGATTGGTGAGCCTGAGTACTATAAAGTGATCTGGTCTGTGACTTGTATCTCAGTGGAAACATGATGATTAGATGGGTTAAAGAAAACAGAAGCTAAGATTTCCTTTATGGATCTAAATGGTGATACACACAAAGTCTGCCATCCCAGACAACTGTTAATCAAGCCATGCTTCCTCCAGCTGTCCCATGTGGCATGTCAGATAAAAGCTCATGATTCCATTCCATTATTCCTACTCAAACAATAAGCCAGCATTGGAGTGCAATGCAGCTACCATGTATAGAAAACAAGTTCTTACACACAAAGAAAGAAGCAGTGTGCAGGGTGCCTATGTGAGTGTGAGGTTCCGTGTACAAACCCAGTTATTTTAAATCAACTTTTTTACCTGTTGACTCTCTCCTGCTTTGAATAAAATAGATAAGTCTTATATTCTATCAGAATGCTTGTTAAAAACATACCATTGTATTTTTTAATATCATTAAGTATACTGTATCATTACACATTTTTGAATTAAGTTTTTTAAGGTCTTTGTTATTTTTTTTTAAAATATTGACTTATTTTAATTTTAAGTGTATGAATGTTTTTCCTGCTTTCCTGTGAGCTAGGTGCATGCATGGAGGCCAGAACTGGGGTGGGATTCCCCTAGAACTGGGGTTACAGATAGTTGTGAGCTGTCAATGTGGGTGCTGGGGATTGAACTTGGGTCTCTGGAAGAGCAGCCAGTGTTCTTTAACCCCTGAGCCATTTCTTCAGCCCCAGGTCTTTATATCCTTAGAAGAGAAAACTCATGTGTGGAAATGAATTGCTATCATTCTGTATTAAAAGCAAGATGGGGTGATTTTGTCTTTCCCATCGTTTCTGCATTTGACCAGAGTCACCTTTTCCTTCAAACTCAGAGCTGACCAGTGTCCAACGTTTGCTCAGCTTATCTCTCTGATGCCTGGGCATGGGTCCCTGACTGTCATGGTTTATTTTACCATCTTTTGCATCTGCACCTTTCTGTCTGTTGACTCCTTGCTGGCCATCTGGCTCCTCCCATGCTCTAGAGTCACCCCATTAAAGCAAGCACCTGACTCATCCTCTTGAGCTCTGGTTTCAACATGGCTCCCCTTCTGCGCCTAAGATTCTTTTACTTGATAAAACAATGATTTCCATGTTTTTCCCCTTTAACTCTATTCTATCTTTATAAGCCTGGAGTTTATGATTATTACATGACTTTCATAAAGACTGTTTTTTTTTTTTTTTAAGCTTTTTGATCCATCGCTGATCAAAATCCTGTTGGCTTCCTGTGATTCTTCTTCAAACAAGTTGGTGAAGAAATGAAAAACATGGCACTGGTGTTTTTGTTGTTTATCTTGCTACTCTCCTAGATGTTTTGTGTCCATGTCTTGGAGCTTGTGTGATTCAGGGTGGCCTCTGAAGTACTGGGGTATGCAGGTACACACATCATGTACAAGTAAACATACACAAGACACTTGCATTTGTATCTTGAGTTTTCTCTCTATTTTTGTCCTGGTTTTTCTTAATCTACTTTGTGATTTTCCAGAATCCTTCAGTTTGTAGTTGAAAGTGGCTCTCCCTTTTCTGCTGTCTTCTGTTTTAGCTAGATACATGTTTCTGATGACTTTGGGTTTTTTTTTGTAAAGTAACTTTCTAATGGATATGTTTCCAATTTTTAAAAAAAATGAGTCAAAAACTTGTTTTTCTCTGTCATCATCAATCATTCAGCTAAACGTAGTTTTAATAGTAGAAATGGCAAGGATAACCAAAGAAATGTTTAAAATTAACTTTGACGATTTTAGGAAAGAATGAGGCAAGTTATCACTTTAAGCAAGGGTTCTATGTCTTCTCAAATTAACCATTAAGAACTTTTCAAAGAGTCCCTTTCCCCCCAGTAATATTACAAAATACCTGCCTATCTGCCTGGTGTTTGGAATAGCAGAAGTAGCAAAGAATGCTGGTTATCTTTTGTCCTGAGAAATAGTAAAAGGAGAGACAGACAGACAGACAGACAGACAGACAGACAGAGACAGAGACAGACAGAGAGAGACAGAGAGACAGAAAAACATAGAGAGAACCAGAAAAAGAGGCAGAAAGATACACAGAGAGACAGAGAGACAAAGAGAGGAAGATACAGAGAAGAAGAAGCAGAGGGAGACACAGAGAGACACAAAAAGAGATACAGAGACACAGAGAGACAGAGACAGAAACAGATAGACAGACACACACACACAGAGGCAGAGAGAGAGATAGACAGAGAGAGGGAGGGAAAAAAGAGAGAGACAGAGAGAGAGAGAGGAGATCGCGATTGGGACATTTGATCAAGGTAGTAACTGAGACTCCTTACCCGAGAGAGCTGAGCATGTCTGGCCAAGGGCTTAGTGTTCCATTTAGCCCCAAGTCTTCACATGCTAAAGATGCAGAATTGGAAAGTGCAAGGTTGACATCAGCAAAGTGAGGTTACAGCCTAGTCCCAGGCCAGGGCAGGAGGATCTGCACACCGGCTGTTCTCTGCAGACTGTAGGGGCCACCAGGAGCGGATAATCCTCACAGATGGAGACCAGGCCACCAGCTACATCCCTCTCAGTTAGGCTTTGAAGCCCAGAAACCACGCAGGAGACAAAGGATAAAGCCCTGGAGGGAGAAGCTGAGCAAGTCAGGACTAAGAGCCCAGGTTTTCCCTACCACTCCCAATGGAGGATGTCAAATTGCCTCCCACCTTCTGCTGGGACCATCTTTGGAAGAAGCATAGGAGGGAGTGTCCCTCCTATGGAAGGGATTTCTATTTTGATGAGTGATTATTTCTTAAAACAAATACTGAAACCTTTAGACTGTACTAAATTTTTGATTATGTATTCATTTTATATATTTCTATTATATATACAAATTTGTTGTATATATGTATTTTATTATATATACATGCTTGTTGTATATAGCTTCTGTTAACTAGAAATATGAATTTGAAAGCTAGAATAATTAAGAAACTTTGTATTTTAGGTTTTGGGGTCTTGCATGCAACAAATATTTTTCTTTGCCAATTTTTGTTTGATATTAAAGTAAGTGCATCTTAACTATAAAAACTTAAGATAATAAATGTGTCTTTAATTACTGAAGATATAGCTATGTATCTGTTTTACAAAACTGTGTTTTGTAAAAATTTAGCTTCTTTTCAATGTGTATATATTCACTTATTCAGTTGTAACCTAACCTATGAAATTACTGATATTTGACTGTTTTTGACTTATGAAGTTGGATGTTTCATTGGTAATATAATCTTGAAAAATGTGTGTGTACACAACATATGCATCTATACTCATCTTCAAGTTCTGTGCACATATACACATTGTATGTATTGTAAAAACTTAAAATTTGAAGACATAACTCCCTTTCCATAAATATATAGGCCAATTCATTGGAAAAATTTTGTTACCTGTGTTTTACTTCCATTTCTGTAAACATGGTATAAAGACAAGTTCTTAGAAGTGGAGAGAGCTTGATTTAATTTTCTTTACTTAACCTGAAGATGCTAGTGGCTATCCTGACAACTATCTCAATGAAACAGCTCATTTGAGGATAGGATCCAGGGCTCCATAAGATTCGTTACTGGCCTCCATTACCCCTCAGCCTTCTGCAGTCTCTTACAGACCAGATCTCTACAGAGAAATCGTCAAAATAGGACACTGGCTGATAGAACAATATTCATACTGCCTTTTAAATTTTTCTTCTATATGTCTGAATTCTGTTCTATTGTTCCTTCTTTCTTAAGAACTGATTGATTTACTGTAGAAAAGTAATTGCAATCTTTTTCAACAATATCATGTTTAAAAAATCTCTTGTTGGCTCCAGGTGATTAAGATGGTCAGTGAACCAAGAGGATCTAACAGCCAACATGAGAACTTCAAAAGGAAGGAATAGGGGTCTAGCCTCTTGGTGCTAATTATGTGTTTGGCTGTTTATTTTCTCTCCTTTACATCTCAGATGAACATTGTATGACAATATCTTTATTCTATACATTATACAAGCCAACTGATGTTCTAGGCAGTTAACAAGAAAGCAAGCCCAAGTTTGAAAATGACTTTTTTTTTTCCCATGGTGTTCAGAAGAGTTGTATTGATAAAGTCAGAAATTCATACTTTTTAAAAAATTGAACTTAAAATATATTTTGTGAATGCTGAATTTGAGAACAATCTACAAATTGTACATCATTAGTAGTATTCACATGGCTGTGAAAAAGGAAGCTTTGACATTTTAGTATTTGAAACTTATGTGGTGATCCTTGTTGTTTTTAAGACATGTCTTACAGGGAAAAACTGTGGGTCCTGAAGTAGGAAGATTATCCATGATTACATTTAGAAAATAGGTCATCTCCTCTGTGTATCATCTGGGCTGAGAAGTATGGTGTGGTTGTCAATACAGCTGTCTAGCAATTTATCTTTGACAGTGAAAGAAATACCATACCCATGAATTCATGAGCAGATGTCTGTTAAGCTTTCTGTCATATCATGTGACAGCTGACCAAAGGCTTTAGTGTGTGTGCATGTGAATGTGTGTGTAAGATTGTATGTGTGTTGGGTGGCCAGGAGTCTAGATAACACTGGGTCTAGAATTCATAAGCATTGCGAGAATTATCCATTAGTAAGCAGAAAAAAAGGAAAGAGAGGTAGAAAGAGAGAAAAAAATAATTTAGGGACTTAGTTACAAATTTGACCCAATAGTGATGGTGTGTTCCTGAGAAATATGGCAAAGATAACCTTGCTGGTCCCCACTCATTTCTCTGTGCCAACAGCTAATTTTTTGTGCTAAGGGCTTAGGAGAAAATGCCAATAATTCTAGGGAAACTTATGCTAGCTGAAACTAATAAGTTTCTAATAACAGGAAAGTTTGTATAGGAGCAGTTAGTGGAGGGATTTTTGTTTAAAGAATAAAGTAAGAAACCTCCATGTTCCCACTGTGATCTCTAATGACATAGCAGAATCAGTATCGACTGGTGCTAATGTGTGTTATTTTTTTTCATAAACTTTATTGCTTGAATTTCATATGATGTATTGATGTTGAATTATCAGGATGAACATTATCTTTGGAATTATGGGAAAAAAAGAGTAATGTCTTACTGGGCCAACACTTCTGAGTCCTAGTAGAGATTCAGGGGCATTCAGCCAGGAATTGTGATGCCAAGTTTCTGTGAAATTTTGTTCTTGGCGACCCATTTTTTTTTGTATGAAAGTTCATCTGTTAGAAAAGCAACAGTGTTATTTCAAATCTAGGGTAATGCCTTTGAATGGTGATGGTAACAAGTGGTGCCCGTTAATGTATCATATATACCCTCCAAACAAACCCTGAGTATGCCTGCCTCATCCAGGGACCAATCTTCCCTGACATGATTAAAGACTAGCCAGCCAGCCAGCAATTAAAAATGAATACAATTCCTTGCTATTTTCTCCAAGCAATTTTTCTTAGATGGACAAATAGCCAACAAACTTCTTTTTTTTTTTTTTT
>NW_022196905.1:186211821-186243797 GCF_008632895.1 Mastomys coucha | reverse complement strand
AGCTTAGGAACTCACCGGAGAGAAGATGGCCCAACAAACTTCTTTAACTATGACCTTGTCTACATTTTCACATTGGTAAAGAAGATAGATATTCTACGATTATCCAGTATAATACTTGTATATAATATTTGCAATAACTTATGATATTTTATCTCACTTTATTTTAATGCTTCATATGTAATATACATAGCATGCATACAGAGTATGCATAGTATGCAAAGTCGTACTCATGAGTGGGCTCATTCATAGATGATCCAGTGTTCCAGTGCTAGCCTCTGTCCTTTGTAGACTGGAACTTAGAGTGCTCATACTCCCTCTCTTGAGGCCTCTCTGAATGTTCATTCGAGGTTGTTTCTGTGAGCAAGTGATTCTGAACACAGGATGAAATAAAGGAGATCAAATAGTCTGGTTTCAGGGTATAAGGGGCCAATTGGAGAACTTGAAACAACCCAAAGCATTATGGGAAGAACTCAAGGTACCCATTTCCTGATGCTTGTCTCTTTAGCATATATCTTTTTTATTAACTGTGTATATATGTGTGTGTATACATGTGCGTGTGCATGCTCATATGCACACATGTATGTCTATGCATGTGCCTATTTGTGCACTTGGTGTGGAAGCTAGAGATCTGAACTCAGGTCCTTCTCCTTGGGCCTATAAGTGATTTTTGAGTCCTCTCCCTAGCCCTTGGTATGCTTGGTCCATCTTTTTCTAGCAATGCAGTGACAACTTGAGAATAGGCTGTGGTTCTCACTTGAGGGCATGTCATCAAGGAAGAAGCACTGGTCAAGTCAAGCTTGCTGTGGTATGAGTGCTCATGCACTCTGTCAGGTTCATGGTGAACTCCACTATGATGTTATTTGGAAATGGGGCTTTTGGAGTTGAGTAGGTTAGTGGGAGTAGAGGTATTAGGATTGGGATTGGTGCCTTATACAAGAGGAACCAGGCATTCCCTTCTTCCTCCAAGAGAGGACACAGGAAGGAGATGGAAGTCCTTGAAAAAGGTACCCACCCAGATGTCAAATCTGCTGGCACTTTGACCTTGGACTTGGCCCTCCTCTAAGACATTCTGCAGAGATGGATGTTTACCTTCAGGCTTCATTTAGCTCCCTTTTTGTCATGCCTCCTTGCTTACCTCCTCTTTTCTCAGTATATTCCAGCCTCATTTCCAGAACATGGGAAGATGGCTGCTTTCTGCCAGAGGATCTGGTCTGCCAGTCATTGGGCAGAAGGTAGTAACCATTATGATTATAGTTATCCACTCATTAATTCAGGGTTAAAATAACCTTGCCTAGTAGGATTTATAATACAAGTCTCCCTTAAACATCGGAGTTACTCTAGGGCAGAACTCCCGACCCTCAACAGTAGAGAGAGTTAGCTAGATGATTCTTAGTTGTAGATGCCTTTCTGTGCATGGTTGGACACTGAAAGCACCCTTGGCCTTGTGGGACGTTATCAGCATCCTTGGTCTCTACACACACACTAGATGGCAAGAACACTCCCATTTCTGATCATCGCAAATGTCTCCCTATCTTGCCAAATGTCCCAATGGAGGAACAAAGTCTTCCAAGTGAGACAAACCATGGGATCACAGAGAGATATAAAAGTGTTTTATTTTTAATTTTTCTCTGACATGCTTATTTTCAAGATAAGTTGTTATCTGCTCTGGTAGTATTGATTCAGAACTTGTACCATTTGCTACCTTCCAGGATTGCCTGGCTCTCACACCCAACTGCTCTGTAGTCTCCACCCCTCTCAACTGAATATCTTCTTTACCCAGCACTCAGTGGGAAAGATAACCAATGTAAGTGAGTGATATACACAGCATTGCCTTCTCCCTCTTCATCTCTCCTTCCCTTTCCTGACCAAGTCTTCAGATTATGTTTTTTTTTTCCATTTCGTTATAACTGAGAAGTTCTTGGCCTTGGATATTTATTTGAGTTTATTGTAGTTTCATGAATCCTGGCTCAAAGTTGCCTTGAACTTCTTCTTCTTCTTTTTCTTCTTTTTTTATAGGCGTTGTAAATGTCAAGTTCATTTTATCACTTGACTCTAGCATCCCACTCAAGGGTAATTATAGAATATAAGAGTATATTCAGTATTACCCCAGTTTAACTGCATATACATGTGAGCACACTGGATCTACATGCTCATGTGTATATGCCCATGCACACACACACACACACACACACACACAAGTACTCTGGAGGGATATGTTTCAAGCATAACGCTCAAATGGGATTTGACCATTTGTATTTTCTTTTGACCATTTCTATTTTTGGTACAATAAATACACAATGAGTGTTAAATTTAAGAAATAAAAAAAATGCTTTAAGGATTTATTCTTGAGCTCTCTGCAATAGAGTGGAAGACTTGGCACCTGTCTAAGGGTGTTAATAGTAATGAGAGTTGATTGAAATGGCATTTATTTTTAGAAGACACAGGGATGCCTGAGTCACCCATCATATTTCAGGGGGGAAGGATGAAACAAGAAACCCCAAAGGAACAGGTGAAGATTTGTGAGGCTGAGTTCTGTCTTGGGCTCCAAGTTTTATGGGTCAAGATATATGTATGTGTGTGAGCTCAGACAGAACTTTCCTGAGCTCCCAGGGGGCTGAATTTAGCAGTGAGCTAAGGCTCTGAGCCATACAGCGAGTCACCCAGTAGAGAATGGCTAGTGTATCCTGGGACTGTGTATATTTAAAAGCTTCCCAGTGGGTACACTGTGTTCCTACAAGCATGTTGGGCTTGTCTGTCTCCAAGTGGCTTGAATAGCAAACACTTCCCTGAAGCTCCATTGGCTGCTGAGCTGGCTCACCAGCCATGGCCTTCGGAGCCTCAGTGAACCAGAACTCACAGACACAGTTACTGCATGCTTCTAGAAACCTGAGCAAGCTTATGCCAGGGCGATAGTTAATGCTGTATCGGGTGCATGTTCTTTCTCTTCACGTGTGTGGTTATACAGCAGGCAGCAGGCAGGCTTGGGTGACACATCAGACCCTACATCCAACTTTACCACATGCTACACTTCACACACCACAAAGAAGCTACTCAGCCTCTCACAGCTCTATTTTCCTCATCTACTGAATGGGCTTTCTCTCAGATTGACCGTGAGGATAAAGACATGGAACATGGGTGAGAGCAGCCTGGTGTGCTCCCTTTCTTGCTGGTCACCTTCCAGATCTGACCGACAGGTCGTGTCAGAGACAAATCCACAAGCTATTTGCTATAAAGGGTCAGAGGGAACACTTCAGATTTCATGGGTCAATATGGAAAAATGAGGGAAGCAAACACACACACGCTTATTTCACAAAGAGAAAACACATTTCTCCCAGTTTTCATTGGTGGAAGTTAAGAATAGGAGTCTAAAATGCTTCACAAATTTCTTGTAATATAATCCCTTCTAATATACCATAAAATGGAAATAAAGGAATTATTTTTGAGGGAATAACATTTCACTGAATTAAGGTTCAGAGTTTGGGCTTCTTATCATCAAATTAATCAGTGATGTTCTCTGTATAAACCATTCCTAACCTGTAGGATATCCAATACCCAATAGCAGGCTGGATTTCTTTCGTAATCAAATCCCCACAGCGGGACATTTTGTTTCTAAGACCCATCTTCACATGTGCTCTGACCCTCCTTATGAGTGCGGAGTAAATGATTTGAAGCATAATTGATACAAAAACAGTTTTTTTTAAAAAGGAAACTGATGATTTATTGTAGGTGCAAGGACAGAAGATAGAATATTGACTGGTTTTATCTATGTAAAACGTCAATGCTCACTTCATCACAAAAATTATAGCTTTAGACTCTCCATGAACCTGTGGAGCTAGTGATGATAATGAATGTCTTGTTAGGTAATTCTTTTTTAAATGTAAACAGTTTGTAAAGAGTTACCATCTGGAGAAGAGACTGAAATCATTAATTCTTTAAATAAATGGACTGTGAGAAGTTGTCAGCATATGTACTCATTTGTAATCAAATGATTCTTTAACTCATATCCTCCTCTGAGGCCAAAATCTGGAGAAGAGTGGGAAGGAAGTATCAGGCCACACAAACTGGCCACCTACAAAGAGAGAGTAAACAGTTATGGAAGCAGATGGCCACTTAAACAGATTCTCCCTGCTTTTGATCAAGAAGAGGATGGGCCTGTTTTTGGTGCTCATGGAGCTAAAGCAGGACTTACCATGTGACTCATAAATATCAGGGTTTTTTCCTGTTAGCCTTCCAGTGACCTGGGTGGACAGATTCGGGTTTGTAGTTTAAGTGACTGACCAGTGTTCAGATGAAAACAGGACCATCAAATGGTCTGCGAGGGGAATTCCTTCCACAAGGGATAACATCTCAGTTCGGAGCTTGAAACAGTAGAGTGTATCCAATGGAAAACAGGAGTCCTGGGTGGCTGTGGAAACAATGGAGCATGCGTACGAACTGATGGGCAAGGGCAGGACCTTGTTTTTGAATATTTGACAGATCTGGATGTGGGCTGAAACAGAGGGATCAAGAATGGACAGAGATATTTGGAAGGACCAAAGTTCAAGTGGTAGCTCTTTGTTGTTTGTGTGTCAGAAAGGGATGCTCCCTCCATGGCAGGAGTTCTGAAATTCACAGAGAGACCAATGATGGTCAAGTTCTTGCAGATTAGTATTTAAAAGTCACAAGACAGGTGATAACTTACAAGTTTTACAACTAACTACTTCTTGGAAAATAGCCAGTTTCGAGGCAGCACTCTTATCAACATGTGGTGCTTTGGCTGAAGAGGAACATTTAAGTAAAGAGGAACTAGCAAGTGGGCTTTGGTGGTGATAGAAATACTTTAAAATACTCCTCTGAGTTGATGCAAGTATTCATTTCTCCATCTGTGTGTCAAGATAACATAGACAAAATGCTTCAAATTATTTTTAACTAATACCTTGGAATAAGACACAGTCTACACAAATGCCAATGAAAAGCAGAAGTACTTTCAAGCAAAATTTATTAGGTATCTACTCGAGAAAATACACAATGACCTTTGCTTGTAAGAATTCAAAGTTGATTACCTGAAAGCCAGGTATGGATATTTTTTTTTTCCTTTTAAAATCAGATACAGAGAGTAGAAACAGCAATTTTTCTTAAATATAACAGGCAACAGAGTTAAAGATTTGTTTTCATAAATGGTGTAAAAAGTATCCATTTATCAGCAAAGCTGCATGTGGCTGGCTGGCTGACTGATTTTCCAATCCCAAGCTTTTTGAATATAAAGCTGGTTGTGAACTGGACAGTAAAGTGGATTTCTCTAAGATGTTTCTTTACTTCCTGCCCCCAACAATGTTCCTCTGTAGCCAGCATTTATGTGTATTTCAGATTAGTTACAAAGATCTTTCCAATTCACAGAATTTTGTGTGGATGCTATCTTCCAGATTCACATTAGCTTATAATCTGTGAAGATACCATGAAGGGCAATCTGCCAAAAGACTTTAAACTTGGTTTAAGTGTAGGATAAAGAACAAATTGGGAGATTTTGCTGTTTTCTGAACAAGTAAATAATCTGTACAAAAAAAAGAACAAACATATGTACAAAATATGCTAGAGTTTATATGTTGTATATGATCAAGCATTGCCCATGGGAGGAAAGCCATAAAAAGTTTTGTCTATAAGGTGCTAAAGATGAACAAGTCTTATGCAAATTCATTCGATATACAAAGCTAAGTCTCAGGGTATGTGGAATGCAGGCACTGTAAATTCATGAAATCTTTCAGGTTTGGTATTGTTTTGTAGATCTGTTTTTGGGGCAGGAAACACAACCTGAATGATTTAACCACTAATTCAAAAGTGCGCAATATATTCCTAGGAAATATTTTACACACACTGGAAAAAAAATCAGGCTCAACATATATATTCCTGTTTGCAAATGGAGTCAGGATTCTGGGTCTCATAGAAGAAAAATAATTATTGTAGTAAAAATAGTTGTATTGATCATAATCCTTGCTAAAGCCAGCCTTAACACTTAGGATGCTCCTGAAGTATCTATAAAATAATGTGGGATTCTTTTATATTTCCATAAAATGTACAACATAGCATATGAATTATATGTCCTCCTACAATCTCAGATGTGTAAGTGTGCACGCAGTGAAACTTACCTACCGGTATTACTTTCATCTCTCTGCCTAACTCACTAACACTGCTTTTAAGTTTTAACAGGTAAATAAACCACTAAGAGCTTGTTCAAGATGCCAATGATTACATTTTTAATACACAAAACAGCAATGTGAATTCACAACACGATTTATCCTGTAGTATGGCTAAGTCGTTCATAGTCTCGTAACAGTGACCAACGGTTCTTAATTGCTCGCTGTTTGCACTTCTAATAAGCACACACACACACACACAAAAGTGGGCAGGGAAAAACCCCCATGTGAAAATGTAATGCAGTCAACAAAAATCATACTTGCTCCAGTGAACTTTCCTACACACCCCTGATTTTGTAATCACTGTGCATGAAACAATGTATATAATAAGTGCAGGCAAACAACAGCTGAAGTATAGTCGTCAAATAGTGTAAACCAGGGCACTAGGCAAACTCGTGAAAGGAAAATATACTGCCAAGCTGAGAGTGAAAACGAGAACCATAGCATTTCAGGAAAAAACAACCTCTAGCTTCCTGAGGAGGGTACACCTTCCAGAGAGATGGAGATTCAACCGTGAGACCAGGCAGTCTCCCGAAGAGTCTCTTTCTCCCCCTCTTTCTTTCTTCCTTAATTATTTCGCTTACACGGGCATTTCAAAGTTCAGGGCAGAAAGCAGGGAAGAACTGCATACTTATGTGGGTGTAAGTTTCCCATGTTTCTCTAAGGCTCTCAGCCTCTCTTAAGGCTCCCAGCGGCAGTCCCTCGGCTGGTGATTTGGTGGCGGCAGGTGGAGATGGTAATGGCCGACTGGGAACCATAAAGCATGGCAGCCACGGGCCTGCTGGGATGTTTCAGGTGGGTTAATGCAGATGTGTGGCTGAAATGTGGCGTAAATTAGGAGTGAGGTGAGTCACAGCCTTTTGACATAGTTTCCGGGAAAAGTACCAAAGAATTTGGTTCTTCTTGAAGTTCCTGAAAACAGAAGCAATAAATGAAAAGGTATGTAACAGCAATGGAATGTCAGGTCCTAGGTCAGCTTGAAGACTTTGTGTCTACAAGAGTTCACTGAGAATGCAAGCTCCCAATAGTTTGGGAGGGAGTAAAGAAAACTCAAAGACAATAAAAAAAAGAGAAAGCAGGCAACTTAATTGTCTTGCCTGATCTACATCACAGTGAGCTAACGGGGCAAGCCTCACCTCTCAGGCTAGAAAACGGTCATGCAGAAGGGCTGAGGGGTAAGACTTGGCTCACCATGGTGCCAAACAAGGAGTAAGAGATAACTGAGGTTGTAGTGGGATGGGACACAATGATGGATAAAGCACAGGGGGTTGGTTCCAGAGCCTGAGGCCACCTCTGCAGTAACACACTGGCCACTCTACATTGCAGGCTGCCAATATCACAAGTGCTATAACCTCATGATAGTGCTACCTCACTTGCCAAATAAAAATGAATTGTTACTCTTCTTAACAAAATATAGAACTTTGAGCAATTGAAAAATCACTACATTTAACCATGTGCAAGATGGACCACTACTCATCTGGGCATGTGGAATCGAGTTCAGCCATTTGAGAACGATCTCTAACATGGCCAGTTAACACACATGGCTATCCTTATGGTCACCTTTGGTTTCAAATGATACAGTTCTTTGGACGCTTTCTATTAAGCCTGCATAATATATTCTTTTGCATTTTAGCACTAGATTGGGTAGGGCCTCTAAAATTTCATTTCTCATTAACATTGTATGATTTATTGCTTTGGTTTGATTCCTATTCCTGCAAACCCTGTATGTAAACCACTTCTCTTTTCTTTGAGATGACGATTAATGCAAACAGTAGAACCTAGTGCACGTGTCTGCCCATGTGGCCTCTGTTCTTGCATTGTCTCAGCTCTTCTGGACTAGTCTAGAGAAAGCTTTCCTTCTTACGTTTTAATTTTTTTTTTTTTCAAAATGTTTAGGTGTATGGGTGTCTGAATGCACATCTATTCACCGTATGTCTACAGTGCTTATGGAGGCCAGAAAAGGTGACAAGTCCCCCTGGAACTGGAGCTATAGACATTTAATAGCCAGCACAGGTGCTGAGAATGGAACCCAAGCCATCTTCCCACTGAACACCTCTCCAGCCCTCCTCACTTCTTTCCTTTTCACCTCTTTCCTTTGTGTCTGGGCCGTACACTTTTGTGTACAAATACTTTCATAGAAGACCTCATGTCACCTCTTCATTGTCTGCCTTGCTCCTCTCCTGACCCCTCAGTGCTGGAGACTGAACAGTTGAGTGGTAGGGAATGTTAAGATTGCTCTTTGTTGAGCTCTCAGTCTTCAAGGTGGTAACTTCTGTGGGCTTGCCTTTGAAGTGGCAAAGAAGGGAGTTCTTCCTTCTACTAATGGAAGCAGGAATGGAGGAATGATCCCTAGAATTTTAAGACTGCTAAATCAGAATCAGCAAATGGGTCAGGTTTCCTTTCAACTTGCTCCCCATCAATCAGCATCTCTCCTGTTGACCAACATTTTCCATTGAACATTGCAAGGAGCTTTTGTTATTGCTAGTGTGACATCACAGCCATTGCTGTTGATGCCACTTAAATAAATTTTCTTGGTTTGGTTGAGTCAAGACTAGTAGAAAATCACATATAACGGAAGCAATAAATGCTATACTATATTAAAATGTAGGGCTTCGGGAGTATATAACACAGCATAAATATACAGAGATCAATGATCACAGCAGACCATGCATGTGAGCAAACTCAAATAGGTGACGAAAACAGCTAACTGTATCCAAGAATAAACAGGCACGTACCCACAAACCATCCGTCATCACACTTTTCCATGACATCAACGACATCACTTTCTCTGAGTTCCAGCTCATCTTCATTCCTAGGAGTATAGTTATACAGAGCCTGAAACCTTAAACAGGACAAATGGGGATGTTTAATTTACTTCACATCTCAGTGAAACTGGAGAAGTTAGCACAACATGCTGTGTTAAGATTGTTTAAGTCTTTGCTAAACATGTTAAGTCAATGGAAACATTCAATGCTCACGGAAATCACAGGGCTTTCATAACATTTCAAAACTTACAAAGAAAAATATTCGGGGAAAGTTATAATATTCATGAATCAAGCAAAAGCATTTTAATAATTATAGGCCAGACTTGCTCTTTCAGATTGTCTAGACATAGAATGTCTATCATTCAGATGCTACTTAACAATATAGAATATAAAAATTAATAATAATTAATAGTATAATTATAATTAATGATAAATATAAATGAATGGTATTTGTATTGTGCAGCTATAGCAACAAGAGAGATTACAGATTTATCTAGCTATATAACCATAAACAAACAATGGAGGCATAGAGATGGAATTCTCAAATGATTCTAAATTGAATTGTATAGAAGATTTCAAAACATTCATTTTGTAAATAATGATCTAGGAATTATTATAAAAGGAAGACTATGTTTATTGTAGGAAATCCTTTAAAGCAGGACTAGTGTTATAATCTGAATCAGGATTTGAGATGCCAAGACTTGATGCAGTTCACCTTTTGACCTCGAGTTATAGATGAAGCTTCATGCATGGGCATCCCCGACCCAGCTCAGCTGTAGATTACAGACTTTCAAAACTGTGTCCAGGTAGAAGGAAAACTGTGCTTGAGTTAAAAAGTCTCCTTTGAAATCATCGTGTACATGTATGAGAGTGTTACTGAGAGAGCGCTGCCATTTTGTTTTTCTCATCTGAACTCTCTAAGAGGCAGATGGTGGCACTGAATCGCTTTGACATCCACGTTTAGGACTATTAAACTTGGTGACTATTAGCATGGACTGGAATGTTGGAAAGCAAAGACTGACATTATAGAGGCTACGAAAGCCGGGAAGAATTTGATATGTAGTTGGAGGGGAAATTTTATGATGTAACTTTTCTATCACAGGTATAATTGGAAAATTAAAAGGACTGGTAAATTTGTCTCCATTGCTTTTTATAACTGTCATACAATTGTGCTAGTGTAAGAAAATAACAATATCCTGAGGCACTGTGGATTTATATTGGGCCACCATTAAAAAGTAGATGAGACCAAATTCTTTTGTAATAAGAACACTTTACTTCTAATGTCTTTATTGAGCTGGAAAGAAAATCATATTTTGTAGAATAAAGCTATTCTAGTACTCACACTCAAACACTGTGCTATAAATGTGCAACAGCCTCTCTGGCTCCTCACTACACTCTTGAGTGTCTCCTGATCATGGGATGCAGCTAAAGTTGGCTCCAGGGAATTCTAGGAAAGAGCTCAGCCTTTCCAAAAAACCATCATCTTCCATAGCCTGGCACCCAATCCTAAAGTTCCCATGTTAGAGATTTCTTCCCTTGTTAATAATGTTCTCTTCTAGTGGACAAGTTTAGCCATTTATATATACTTTGAGCCATTTTGGAGTCTTCTGAGGTCTTGGGAGTTTGTGGTCAAGGATTGAAATAAAGATAGACCCTAGAAGGGGTAGGTGGTAAGTAAGACTGGACAGGGCCACCTCACTAGGATGCCTGTCTGGGGTGAGAGAAGAGATAAGAGGAAAATCATTGTGTTGTTCATGTGTTCATGTGAGGCTGGTCAGGTGATAGAATGATGTAGTTTTAGATGTTCACAGGGGAAGGGACTGTCAGCAAGGCCCAGTGTCCAATCTCAAGCTGGAGGTGTCATTATCCCTGGCTGGCATGTTAATGGATGCATTCGGCAGTCACTTTGGGAAAGCCGACTCTCTCTGCTTCAGTTTCTTACTCTCTAGCCTTTCTGAGGCTGATCTCCAACTACTTACAGGTCTATCTAAGGCTACGAACTGCAGCTGCTTGAAAATTCTTGATGTCCCCAGAACTAAAAAACCAGCATTGACATGGACTTCCAGCTCATTTTTATATGGTGAAAGCCAAATACACTTGTCAGAATTTATTTATCATAGAGATTTAATTAGATCACACACACATACACACACACACACACACACACACACAAAGTTTTTATGGAAACATAAACAAACCTTCCTGGAAATTCTTCTACCTCTGCTGGTTTTCAAAATCAGTGAGGCACACAGGAAATGCAGCCCAATTAAAATAACAACAGTGCGGCTTTGAAAGAAAATGGTGAGATGGAGGTGGGGGAAGGGGCAGGGAGGGTCAAGACTGCCTCAAAAATAAATTTGTCAATTTCTCTATAACCTGAACTTTTTATTGCCCCTAAACTGGACCATAGCAACACAGCTTAAGTTTCTACTTTTGCTTCAGAAAATATGTATTTTAAAAAATATCCAGTTAGCTAAAATTTCATAATCCTCTAATTAAGGCTGCAGTGGAACATAAATTTGATAAAGAATAATGGCTAAAGCAAGGCTTGAAAGTGTATTTTTCTCCACCTGTGGGCTCTGTGATTTTAGAACAGCCACATGGCCACAGCTGCATATGATACAACAAAGTTCAACAGAACACCACTTGTTCATACATCTGGAAAGCTGTTTAGTAGAGAGCATGCTTGCAATGCGGGCAACCTAAACAGCTACTTTGTAACAAGAAAGTTACAAATGGAGTGTAGCTTTGTGACTTAATCCTCTTGTTGTTGGCACACTTAAAACAACAGAAACATTATTGCAAAGTGTTCTTAAATGTAGTGACATTTTCCAGCAACTGTTGCTTTTCACCTAAGTCTGTTTGTGGTAGGGACTTGAGAAGAACACCTTACTGGTTGTACTGTGTGAGAGGCACTTTCAAAAAATAGTGGTGAAATCCAAAGGGCACATTTTCTTTGAACCACAAAGAACCTAGAGTTTTGGTGCAGAAAACACCAGTTCCATACAGAGCCTGCCTACAAAGAATCATCTTTGGTCAGCATGTTTTTTACTAGTGAGCAGAACTTGGGCAGAAAGCTGAGGTGTATGGGACAAGGCTGAGGACCATGGCTATGGCTTCTGGAGGTCTCCTTTTGACTCACCATAGGCAGGAGACATTAGGAAGCGAAGTGCCCTCTTGTCTCTATTTATCTGAGTCGCTACTGTAAACTGGGTCATAGAAAGACAAGCGAGACTCTTAAAGACAATGGGTGATGCTTGCCGGTTGATTTAATGCACGTGTCAGAAAGGAGAGGAGATTTGGGTTGAACATTTGAAAAGGCACTTTCTTGCTGTGGTGGAAACTGTCACATGTGTTTGAACAGTAGTGAGTACTTTAATACAGCTATTTTTCAAAATACATTTCCAAGCATGTGCTATAATTTTATAATCATACTACTAAAGTATACCTTAAGTATACTTTTGAAGTATTCAAAGAAGTGGAAAAACAAAGTTGTGGTTACCAGTTATACAGCTAGCAGAGGAAAAGACAGATTTATAAATGTGTAGGAGTCAGTAAGACATTGGAAGATTTTTTTCTCAGTGCATAAATTGGTTTCCATTTTCTTGTGTTATTTAGGTTGGTATTCTGAATAAACTCCACCCCTACAGATACCTGGCAAGCCTGGCCCTATAAAAGTGGCTGCTTGGCCCCTCCTCTCTCTCTTACTCCTGCTTCTCTCCCTTTGTTCCCCCTCTCTCCACGTGGTCATGGCCATCCTCTACTCTCTTCTTCTCTCTGCCTTTCTCTGCCTCTGCTACCCTCTTAACTCCCCTCCTCATGCCCTATATAAACTCTATTCTGTACTATACCAGCGTGTGTCTGGTCCCTCAGGGGGAAGGGATGCCTCGGCATGGGCCCGCCTTCCCCCACACTCCACCAGAACATATTCTTATAGCTCTTTCTTTTTTTATGATCACAACAATTTATATTTTAATTTTATATGTATACCTGTTCTGCTTACATGTTATCTGTACCACTTGAGTGCCTGGTACCCATGGAAGCTAAGCAAGGACATTGGATCCTCTGGAACTGGAGTTACAGATGGTTGTGAGCCACCTTGTGGATGCTGGGAATTGAACCTAGGTACTCTGGAAGAGCAGAGCCATCTTTCCAGCCCTTCCATTTTTCTTTAAACCTTAGCATCTGATCTCACTGATAACGCAGAGCAATGTGATCTCTTGTACTGGAGACCACATGTTTGCTATTCAGTCCCCTTTACTTACAAAGTCCTATTGTCCTTTCTGTCTGTGTGGTTGGTACATATATTACCCATCTTGTGGCTTAAGGTTAGCCTTACATTTAGAAGGTAAGAAGAATACTTACGGTTCTCCTCCACCTTGAATGTTTTCATGAGAGAATGCAGGACGCTGAGGCTGAAATGAAATGATTTTCAATGTCATCAGTGTTTGAACCAGTATCATTAAAAAAGGCAATTTGGGTAATAGCATGGTACTTTTTTTTCTTGACATTTAATATTTCCTGTTGTAAAAAACCAAGAGGAAGGAAAAAAAAATCCACCAAATAAAGGGTTTCTGTACTCTTAGTAATTCAAGTATTTTGAAGGGTGCTTAAAATCAAAATACCCAAGGTTCAAACTTTTGAGCACAATCTGGTCTCTTCAAGCTTTGTGGGGAAGGTTGATGTTTAGTCCTATTGATTTTTCCAAGGTCAGGAATATGGCAAGAACAAGAACAAAAACCACAGGAGCGGGAAGGCTGGACACCACTCAACCTCATTCTCCAGCGCTTTCTCAGGCAAGCAGAGGAAAGCCACATCTACCCAGAGCCACATTCCCTCTGAGCCTTTCCTTCACTCACATATGACATTGCCACGTACAGTACAAATGAAAATGGCAAGAGCCAGACATCCCATGCTGGATTTGAATTTAAATTCTCTGCTGTCAACCAGGTGAGGGCTGAGACAGGGAAGCACATGCAGTTTTCCAAAGGGAACACAGAGAACTTTAAGAAGAAAGCAAACGGACAAGATCCAGGTAACATATAATGCTTTACCTTAGAAGAGAAATATTGGTAGGAATCCCCAGTGCACTGAACTCTCAAAAGAGTTTCCTTTCTTTTTAAACTAAGCATCAAGACCAGTATCTGTAATAGATACTTATAATATTGGAAATGACGAGCCTTAGCATCCTGTATAGCCACACAAATACTTCAGAGAATGAAATTTAACATGTTTGTTGAATATGGAAGCTCAGTTTAATTTACATCCATCATCCATACGCTACATTTTAGGGAAAGAGATACATTCGACCTATTCACATTTCAAATATTTTTTTCTGCTAAATGACAGCTATCTGCTGAAATAAAAAATGCAGAGCCTAGAATCTGAGAATAATGGAATTAGTCATTAGGGCCACATCTTCAGATCCAGTGCTTGGATACACATCATGATTATTGACCATCATAAACTAGATAGAGTTACCCTGAAACTGTCCATATATACCTCTGGTCCATGGATGAGCCCTAGGGTTGCAGTCAGTATGAGACTGTGAACAGGCCCCCTTCTATATCCAGCCATCATTCCTAACCCACATCATTAACTTAGTGCAAATTAAGTATTTTCACTGCTTTAAGTCTATTAATTGGGAGCATTTTAAAACAGTATTCCTGTAATTTTTTTCAATATCTATATATAGAATATATAAATTTAAAACTGAAGAGTGGATAGGAATTACAAAACAGTATTTAAATTTATAAAATGATATTATTAAATATAAACTATTAAAAGTATAAATTTTAAGGATAATGAAGACTAAGCTGTGTATGATGGTGCATTCTTTTAGTCTCAGCACTCTGGAGGTAGAGGCAGACAGAAATTAGTGAGTTCAAGGCTGGCCCAGGACTACATAAGAGGTGCTTGTCTAAAAAAATTATAACAAAACATACTCTAGACATTTTTGAGACTTTTACTTTAAGAAATCATTAATTAATGTAATATATAAAAGAATGAGTGTAAGACACCCATAATGTTCATGTTATATTTCCAGTTCTTTTCCAATTCCTTTTTAAGTTAACAGCTAAATCAACCTGTTAGTGAATGTAAAGCAATGTACATTTGAAGGTGATAGTCTGTTGGGAACCATGAGAGCCCTGAGATAAATATCCTGCCCCAGCTAATTGAGAACCCGGAGATTAACATCCTGCCTGACAATCACAAGTATCCGGCTTGGCCCTGGGAAAAGAACATTCACGGAAATCCACCCCCTCTCCACCTGTCACACCGGAGCTCAACCCCAGAAGATCTTGTAAACTTCCATCTCCCTCCTTCTTCTCCCCCTCCCAGATTTTTGCCTTAAATATGATCGGCTGCACTAAGTAAACGGCTCTTGACAAGCAATGCTTCCTTGAGTCCTGTCGTCTCTCTCGCCCATTCTTTATTCACAGGTTGTGACCCTCCTCGTTCCCCCAAATAACGTGACCTGCAGGCCAGGTCAATAGTCCATTATTGAGTATTATCATTAGACTCTTACATGCTCAGTACCTTTGATTCTCCAGCCTCCTAAATTATTTAAATAAATTGTCTCTTTGACAGTTAGGAAGGCTGGGCCATATTTCTACATGTAGGGCTCACTCATGTAATTCCTGGGTGTATGAGCTAGCAATTTCCTGTCTTTTAATCACCTTTTAAAGTATGTCTTTCCCTTGCCTCACATTCTCCAAACCTTGTCCCTCTTCTTTCTTCCATCGGTCTTCCCCATGGAATTAACATTCCCAGGCTAGAATACAATACTACCTTTTATTACAGAGAGTTTGCATTATCTCATCCAATTGTGACTTTTGTGACACATCAAAGAGTTTCTTGGATAGGAATCTTTCTCAGGTGAACTGATAACTACTGGTCTGTTTCTAAGGCAAGTTGTATAATTCCAGCATCAGAGTTAATATAGTTTATAGGTCCTTGGCTAGGAGAGGGATCATAGTGTTGACAGTCACTTATGGATGTGCATTTGTTTCTGTGTGGGGCACTGTCTGCTATCGACCTTGGACATGCAGCTTAGATGCCTCACCCTAAAATCAGGGAGACAAGACAAGGACGCATCTTGTCCCCTGTGGAGCCCATAAAGGAAGAGATAATTCACCTCATAGTTTTCTTTTGCCATGTGCAGATTCTTCTCCTTAATCTTACACGCTGTGTAGTCAGAAAATTAGTTAATCATTATGTATCTTAGTCATGTGAAAACTGCAGAGGAAATAGTTCAACTTCACCGTGTGTGTTATTCAAACTTTACCCAAAACCTAAAGACATTGGCTCATTTATTAGACTTTTTGTCATTTACTAAATGGAAAAAAGAGATGGAAGGGCGATTTGAATTGGCCCTTCGTTGAATGACATATTATGATGGACTAGATGGACTGATTTGGTTAAACAGCATCTGCGTTTTTGTGTTTCCTATGGGTTATTCAAGCAAAGTGCTTCCAAATACCATCTTTGCTATTGTGTGCATCCCATCGCCACCTAGTGGTAAGCAGTGGTAATAACATGTCAAAGTTGTTTTCCCCGTTTGTTAACAAGGATTTAAATTCCTTCTGTCTAGATTGATTTTGAAAGGACATTCTGAAGCCTACAAGGCAATTTGAAGTAGATAACAATCTGTTCTTCTGGCCACACTCTTCATTTTCTGAAGTCTCAATTCTCAAGAAGCAATGACTTGTTAGCTAGTACTGTTTAAGGTCTGCGCTGACTTCTTTTTTAACTGCTCAGGCATTTCTAGCATAGTGTTTCAGTGTTGCTGAGGATAAGTATAATACAATATACACCAATAGCATGTGGAGAGGCTTATGCAAACTGTGAGCTTAAGAAAGCAGTTTTCAAGTTAACAGGTTGCCATTACCATGCAAGATAGTTTGAGCAAGAATTGCGCTATGGTTGTATTCTCTTAGTGCGTTTTTAGAGTTCAGCAAAGATTTGAAAACCCAATGATGCATCATACTAATGTCAGGGTGCTAAATATTTAACATCTGTCTTCACTTCTCAGTGTCACCATGGGGATGAACCATGGGTAAGAAAGCAATGGTTTCATTAAGAGATTTTCGTAAGTACACAGTATATCCTTTGTGTTTTCCTTTTTAAAAAAATGTTATAGAAATGGATATTAAAGAGGAAGGTTTTAGACACATGGTATTGTGCAAAGCTAGGGTCAGCTATAAAGATTAATAAAGGATCAATTATATAAAATTATGAAGCTTCTTTAAAGCTTATGCTAGGATCTGAGATCAGTAGACAACATATACTATTGTAGCTAGAAGTTTGAAAGTCAAGTATTTATTTATACTTCTCTCAAGCTATCCTAGGAGGATCAGCTAAAGGTTAGATGATTCTTTAAAAAGCATGTGCTGCTACTTTAAAAACCATGTGGAAAAAGTCTTTGTAAGCATTGCAAGTAGCTCGTGGGCTCCCAAGTCATCCCTTCTCAGCTCATGGGCTCCCAAGTCATCCCTTCTCAGCTCATGGGCTCCCAAGTCATCCCTTCTCAGCTCCTGGGCTCCCAAGTCATCCCTTCTCAGTTCCTGGACTCCCAAGTCATACCTTCTCAGCTCCTGGGCTCCCAAGTCATCCCTTCTCAGCTCCTGGACTCCCAAAGTCATCCTTTCTCAGCTCCTGGGCTCCCAGGTCATCCCTTCTCAGCTCCTGGGCTCCCAGGTCATCCCTTCTCAGCTCCTGGACTCCCAAGTCATCCCTTCTCAGCTCCTGGACTCCCAGGTCATCCCTTCTCAGCTCCTGGACTCCCAAGTCATCCCTTCTCAGCTCCTGGACTCCCACAGTCATCCCTTCTCAGCTCCTGGACTCCCAAGTCATCCCTTCTCAGCTCCTGGACTCCCAGGTCATCCCTTCTCAGCTCCTGGGCTCCCAGGTCATCCCTTCTCAGCAAATGCTAACTATAGTGCTTATCAGCCAGAAACCACAGGCTGGGACTCTGCTCACTAACAATACCACTTCTCAGCCTCTTTTCCCCTCTTAGATTAGGAATGTGAAACACAAATCAAAAGAAATGAGAATCTTCTGGTCCTCAAACGTTTAAGAAATATATAAACTTATAAAATGGAAATATGGGCAAGGAAAAAATCCTCAGGGTGACTCAAAGCATGCCATCTTACTAACCCATGGGGAGTTATGGATGAGTTCCATTAAGTTTTATAAAATTAACTTACTGTCTGTCTGTCTGCCTGCCTGTCTGTCTCTGTCTGCCTGCCTGCCTGTCTGTCTGTCTCTGTCTGTCTGCCTGCCTGCCTGCCTGCCTGTCTGTCTCTGTCTGTCTGTCTATTTGTCTCTGCCTGCCTGCCTGTCTGTCTCTGTCTGTCTGTCTCTGTCTGCCTGCCTGTCTATCTCTGTCTGCCTGCCTATCTGTCTGTCTGCCTGTCTCTGTCTGTCTGTCTGTCTGTCTGTCTGCCTATCTCTGTCTGTCTGCCTGCCTGTGTCTCTGTCTGTCTGTCTGTCTGTCTGTCTGCCTATCTGTCTGTCTGTCTGTCTCTGTCTGTCTGTCTGTCTGTCTGCCTATCTGTCTGTCTGTCTCTGTCTGTCTGTCTGTCTGTCTGTCTTTCTGTCTGTCTCTGTCTGTCTGCCTGCCTGCCTGCCTGCCTGCCTGTCTGTCTGTCTGTCTCTGTCTGTCTCTATCTGTCTGCCTGCCTGCCTGCCTGCCTGTCTGTCTCTGTCTGTTCTCTCTCTTCTGCCCTCCTGCAGGCATTTGTGTTAGCTCTGGAAGGCTGTTCAGTAGAGACTTCATGGCTACACACTGACATCCCCGTCTCCCCTATGGCTATGCGAGTCTGCTTCAGCAATGGCAGTAAAGCTGACTATGCAAACCAAGAGGCACAAAATGCCTTGTGTATGAAACACTGCTTATATTTATGACATAGAAAGAGTACACGAAAAATTAAGCCCCAAGACCTTGAAATGCAGAGCTGTGTGGCAGGCCAGCCAAAGCTAAATCAGGGCTCATTAACTTAGATATGGTGAAAGGAACCCTGGGGTCTGCACAGATGCAGACCCCCACATTCCTTGGCTTCATTCCCCAGAACTCAGGGTGCCATTTAGAATCCGTCCAAGTTCTGCAGATGTTACAGAACTGCAGAGTTAAAGGAGAAGCCACTGACCTCAAAGATACGAGGGAACTGGGAACACATAGATGCCCAAGGAGCAGTATCAGAGGGAGCAACGTGGAGAGAACGTGGCATGTATCTCCCGAGCAGTGGGATATTTTGAAATGGCTCACAGTTTAAAATAGACCCATAGGAACCAAAAGGCAGTAGAATTAACATCACCAGAAGCAGGCAAGCTCGGTATATGACTGGCCACAATTTAGTTCTCTGCATTCAAAATAGTGCAAAGCATTAGTAGTTTTCGAGATAAATGTTCTAACAATGCTCCTAAGAAGAAAATGAAATTTTTGTAGGGAACAGTGGGTAGAGTGAGAGGTAGAAAAATATCATCAAATATCAAATGTTATCTGACCACAGGAACCAGCAATTGAATATGGAAGGAAGACAGATGTAAAAAACAATGCACACTGTGCTATTTGTGTGGTGAAGTATTCGAGGTGCCCTTTTAGATTTGAGAAACTTTACACATACAACAGGGCAGCACAAGACCCATTCAGATGTGACTTCCTAGCTCTTCAAGCACCGGTCATTTCATTTCAAGGGACTCCTCAGCCTCACTTTACTGCCCGATCACAGCAAAGTCACCTAAGGAAGAACCAGGGTGGCCAGGATAACTGCCGCAGGTAGGGGATGTCCGACCCTACCCTGTGGGAACCGCTGACGGGTGAGCCGCAGGACCTCTTAGACATCACTGGGCTCCGAGGCGGCTTACCCAGGACAGATGTCTTGCCTTTTAAGTCAGCCTAGAAAAGCCATAAGAAGTGGGTTAGTTCTCGTCTTCATTCCATGGCCTTCGGGAGGAACCTTCTTAGTTTCTGGTTTTCCACGCACACACAGCATGCCATGCTTAAGTATTAGCTGAACAGGGAGGGTGAACAGTCGGCTTGCAGCTTCTCTGTCTGCTCTGTACAGTTTTCACCCTTCCGGGATTAGCTGCTCCTGCGGTAGGAGGACTCGCAGTGAAGAAAAAGGGTGGAAAGCGAAGCTGGCAGGAGAAAGTGTTTGAATGTAATTTGTGGGGCTAAGAGTATTCCTTCTTTGCTAGGAGAAGGCTTAACAACTGCATCCAAAGCAATCTCTAACCTGCCTGTTGTCTCTGCATTTAACCAAATGGTAGGCAGTAGAAAAAAAGGTGAGGCAAGAGAAAAGTTGGCTTAATGCCTACCAAGCTTTATAAAAAGCATTAGTAGTTTTAGAGATAAATGTTCTAACAATGCTCCTAAGAAGAAAATGAAATTTTTGTAGGGAGCAGTGGGTAGAATGAGAGGTAGAAAGATATCATCAAATATCAAATGTTATCTGACCACAGCTTCATTTGGCATTTTTTTCAAAGAAAGATCTTCACAAGTGTAGTGAACAAGCAAATCTTGACATGAGTTTGCTTTGGTTTTTCATTCTGTGTCAGCCAGTTAGCAATGCAGAATTAGAGAACATCAGTAAGACTTACTTTAAGTTAAAGATTGCAGCTTTAGATTAGGTTAAATTTCATGATCATGACAGGTTATGGTCTCTAGTCTCTTGGGATGACACATACTTGGCATGTATATCTAAGGCTTATGGAAGGGGATATTGGATGTTCACTTATAGAAGAGGATATTGGACATTCACTTAGAAGAGGATATTGGATGTTCACTATGGAAGAGGCTACTGGATGCTCGCTTATGGAAGAGGCTATTGGATGCTTGCTTATGGAAGAGGCTACTGGATGCTCGCTTATGGAAGAGGATATTGGATGCTCTCCATTATCCAGTCCTGGCTTTGTCTCCACTCAAGCACATGGTCACTGAGGGTAGACTACTGTTCCTTACTTTCCTTCACTGTGTGTGCTCATGTGACATTTTCTGAAAGAGGAAACAGCAAGATTTGAGACAGTCCAGGTCTGATGTGTGAGGAACTACCATCCTAGCATGGGATGTTCTCTCTCTCAATCTCTCTATCTCAATCTCTCCCCTTCCTCTCCTTCCTCCCTCTCTTTTCCTCTCCCTCATTCATGTGAGTTAAAGAATCATTGATATGGGTTAGCAAAAATGTTGCTATAATGAACAGTATACCTAAGTATACTCTTCTATGACTATTAAAACATTATTTTTCTTTTGTGTCAATGCTTTCTTTCCTTCTAATGAACATGAGATCTGGGATTGAGTCATTTTGTTTTTTATTTACAAACAAAAACATGTTCAGTCTTCTTCTTATGGGTTTCTTATTCTTTTTATGAGTATAAAATAGACTTATGTGGTTTAGAAGACTCAATAGGGAATTCATGTTTAACATTTGTTCTCAATCGTGAGGTAAAATACAAGAGACAAAAATTTGTTTTCCTAAAGTTAGTTATTTCATACACTTTTTAAAACAGTGTTTTCAAATATAGTTATTGTGAAACTTCACTCTTCTCTTCCTTATTATTTTTGACACATTGATCCCAAAAGAGTACATGAAATGCTCTTGGCTTTTGTGATAGATATAAAATATTTCACATTTTAGTTTTTCCCTTATTACTATAATGATGAATTCAACTAAGTCAGAGAAGTAAGAGTCTAGGACAGTGGTTCACAGCCTGTGTGTAGTGACTCCCTTGGCAACGCTTTATCTCCAAAAGATAGTTATATTATGATTCATAACAGTAGCAAAATTATGGTTATGAAGTAGCAAGGAAAATAATTTTGTGATTGGAGGTCACATAACATGAAGAACTGTATTAAAGGGTCACAGCATTAGGATGGTTGAGAACTGTTGATCTAGAGGTACTTTCTCATGTACTGATTAAGCCTCAAAGCTGATGAATGCTATAGGAAGCAAGGAGTAAATAGGTTTGCTTTGGAAATCAAACCACAGAAAACATGCTAAAATGCACTTCTTAGCCTTGATTAGACATGATGTAAGTACTGTAGTTCTTAAAAGTTCTAAATTATCTTTTGCTAACTAAGATGAAGACTCAAAGAGTGGAGAAAAACTGGTCCTTAGAGTAGGTTTTTCTTTCTTCCCAAGATCTCTTTTCATACTTAGAGCAGCATTAAATGTTGTCTGATGGTGATGGGGATTTATGGATGGGTGCTCACCACTAAAACGTTGGTTGTGTTAGAGCCTTAACTCCTTCCTGATCTACAGAGAGGCCCCTGTTTTGCTTTCAAAAGATGAAATTTGGGGATGAAATTTTATTTGACGTTTGAAGAAAAGGGTTTGGGGATCAGGCTCACTCTAGAATCAAAAATTTTCTGTAATAGAGAGAGTTCATGTTGGATTGTTAATAGTGCTTTCTGATTTCTTCTTGAATTGTCAATATTGCTTTCCAAGACTAATCATTAATGTACAAAAAAGTAGTAATCCTAGGGAAAGAGTAAAGTGCCAGCTAGGCTGCTGGACTTGAGTATCAGAGATGGGTGCTGCGCACTCAACAGCAAACATCATCTGTGGCGTAGCCTATGAAAGAGTGGGGCTCTAGACGAGTAAATCTGAGGACCACTCTGATCTTAGGCACTGTGAACCTGCTGGTGCGTGAAATGATGGAAGGTATCATGTCTACTGAGGAATGACTCAAGCTGGCAGGCACTAAACATACGCCTTTG
The DNA here is from genome assembly GCF_008632895.1 of Mastomys coucha. Classification (NCBI taxonomy): domain Eukaryota; kingdom Metazoa; phylum Chordata; class Mammalia; order Rodentia; family Muridae; genus Mastomys; species Mastomys coucha. The sequence continues at coordinate 186,221,142 of NW_022196905.1, read as the reverse complement.
GAGGTGATCTCTCCCAACTTGACTCAAAGCTTAAACCACAATCTAATGGTTACCTTGGGTTATGAGGTACGTTTTAGTTTGCTTCCCTTCTCAATATGGGTTCGGTTGCTATGCAGATTTGACTCTTAAATTGTGGGGTGCAGGCCATGCTGATGATGTTAACAGTTAGCGGTCACGATTTACATAACTTTTTAGATCTTGTAAGGCGGCATGAATCCAAATGCACACACCTACTGAACATCATGGAGAGACATGCAGTAAGTTGAACCACACTCAAGATGCAATTACCTTTGATTTTGGTGAGCGCATCTCCTGTTGATAAGGGTATTTGGGGAGGAGAGGAGGTGAGGAGGGCTGGGTGGGCTGGAAAAGCTCACAGGCCAGGTCAGAGACATTGGCCAGAGGAGAAGGAAGTGGAGGGGAAGGGAACAGACAGCTGGGGAAAGGCGTGGCCGTTCCATCTCCCGAAGCAAATGAAGGTGGCTTAAATGTTGAGGAAAGAAGATGTGATCATGCTTGTGTCCAGACGAAGGGACATGGTCTTAAGAGTACCTTCCACATCTAATAACTTTAAAGTTATAAAATGTCTGGGGAAAGGTGATATTTATGTATCTTAACTTTAAAAGCACTGACTTAGCCCTTTAAGTTTTAATTTCAAAATCTCAATGGGAATGATTTGGGGGATGTAGGTGGTTGTTACTGTCTGTGTTCTACTAGTCTGTCTGTGAGGGCAATTTTTTCCCCCTCAACATGAAGGCAGTAAAGTACCTAAAACTCTGCAATGACACCTAACTTGCTTGTAAGGTAGGCTAACATATGGTAAATAGTCACATAGCTAGGGGAGTTGGAACTTGTTGGAGCAGAGATGCTCTTGCTAACCTTAGAAGGATAGATGCTATCTATGCCTGAGATCCTGTCTGAAACAGGCAGATAGCACATCCTATAAACAAAACCTGTTCTAATGTCTAATCACACCTTTAAGATGGTAATATTGAAGGGAAAATCTGATGTTTAACTAACATACTTAGTTGTATGCTTGGCTTATTACAGTGAATTTTCTGTGTCACTAAACTGTGGTTTTCTTTTCTACAGTCATGGCTAGTTATTTAGAGATAGAGGAATCATGGAAGGAAATGACCTGTGTAATATCACCATGACTTAGTGTGCTACAAACTCTATTTTTTGATTTAATAATTTCATAATTTATAGATAATCATACTTGCTCTTGAATTTAGATAATTTGTATTTGAGAGATGAACTAGTTTATTTTTAAAGAAAGAAGCTCATAAACTTATGGTTCAGGTCATTCCCTTGCTATATTGATGGAAACTACTGGCCAAGGTCCTTTGTAGAACAAAGACGCAGGACGCAGACTACAAGCAGCTGTAACCTCAAGAGAACAACTCTCCCAGAAGAGCCAAATGGGCATGGGGGAGCTATTTAGTTTTTGACATTTTACTTTATTTACTTTGTTGTTTTGTCCTGCAGACTGCCTTCATGTCAAGGGGCTCTGTTAGACTGTTCACCTGTCAGCTTCCTCATCTCTAAAGCGAGGACAACCATGTTTCCTAGGCTCTCTGGGTTTTGAAAATTAAAGATGTTGGGTTCTGAGAACAGTGTCTGTGACTATGAGTTAATGATTAACTGTCATTATTAATATTAGAAAGGCAATAAACAAGTATATAAAAATTGGATTTATAGAGACAAAGGGATAATGGGAGAGTGGGGAATTCCCCTAATTTTAATAAACTATGTTGTGCTTGCATATCCTTCCTCCCCAGAATTTCCAATACTTCTACTCCTCATAAAGATGCCTACTATGGCAGTGTCAGCAGTAGGTATTTAGTAATATTATTAACTCTTCTGTATAACTGATTAGTTCCCAGTTACTAGGCTAAATTAGATACCTCATTACTGGTTTTGGCTGCATTGATGTCCTCCTTGGGGCTCCTAGGATGTGTGGAAATGCCTAGTGAATATGTTAAGCAGTCTGGGTTCTCATCCTCCTCTTCTTCTTCCTCTCTGATGTGCAGTTGTGGTGTCATCTCTGTATTGCTGGGTTCATACCACATGACATCTCGTTCTTGAGATCCTGGCAGCCATCTTTGGTATGCAAGCCCCTCATGGCTGTCTTCATCTTCCTCTCCAATGACAGGAAGAGTTACAGGCAAGGCACCCATGTTGGTGCATGCAGAGGCCACAAATTTATCACCTAGGGCTTCAAGGATCTTGGTAGGGTCTGAAAAACCTCTTCTCTTTTTATTCAGATCTACAAGTTTGCTTTGAGTATCCTTTGTGTGATCCTGAAGAGACACCGTGTTGGCAGTCTGGGCCCCAGCTGAAGCAGTACTTGAGTGGGAGGAAGGTGATAGACAGCGAGGTGATTCGACTGGTACAGAGGCTGGAGGCAGTGAGAGGGGGAGAGGAGAGGGCTCCTCCTTAATTTCAAGGATGACCTGGTTTAGGATGTTCGGTTTGGCCTGGTCAGATGGTAAGGTTAAAGCACTAAACTTCTCTAATTCAATCAAGAAGTTGTCGAGGAGAGATGACGGCGTTGGAGCCAATGGGTTTGCTGGTGGACACCAGTCTGTCAGGGATAGGCACCCTTGGGCAGTTCCCTGGATGGCTCTTTTCTCTGGGTCAGGCATAGCATTGAACATGGGAAGACATGTTTGTTCACTGGAAGCCAACTTATAAATGATCAGGAGTTATGAAGTAAAACAAACAAAGAAAATAATAACACATGAAAATGCAGTGACAGAGGTGCGGTGATGAATATAATTTTAGGCTGTAGCACAGACATAGATGGAAGACAATTGAAAGAGTTCTAGATGGGGAGAAGTTATTCAAAACTTAAATGCATAAAATTATTTAGGCTAACTGTCAACCTTAAGCAAGAAACTAAACACTCTTACTTCTGGAAGATACCAGCATCTAATGGGAAGACAGAGAGAGCTTCATAGATATTGTGAGGGCAGGCAATGAAATCCTAAAAGGCTTGCTATTAATCCACTTCTCTGAGACTACGTGGACTCTTGTCTATATTTCAAGTGTATCTGGGGATATCTAATAACTAAGTCTTGTTTTATTCTCTGAATTGGTTGACCGTTTTCCCTCCCCACAGAGGTACCTACTCTTGAGTTTTCATAGTTGTCCCATGTATGAGGCATAAAGCATTTTAGACTTAGTATAAATGAACATGTTTAAGGGAATAAATGCTAAAATATATTTCTTAATCATAGAGGCCTGTGATCTGAAAGAAACCAATCTTGTGTTATCAGTGCTTCAAAGTTTCCAACACCTCCAAAGTAAATGTTCACACCGAAGCGGACAGGAGATGCTCACGCAGGGCCATCTGCTGAGTGAGATAGTTTAGGTAAGCCCAAGGAATATAATTTATGAAGCTGGATCATGGGAAGTCAAAATATCATGGTTCATATTTTAATGTTATTGATATAGTTTGAATGTTTAAAATAAAACAAGTATAAATTCAAAAGAAATACTTCTAAAGAGCCTGTCTAGTAACTTGTAGTATATACTGCTCTTCCCTCACTGTGCGGGGAGAAGTGATGTTACATGATCTGCATACAGGGGGCATGAAAGAGGCTGCCAAGGTGACCTTTAAGTTACTGCTTTCTAGATACTTGACTTGGGTTTGTGAGGAAAAGTCTTCCAGAAAAGGCTGCTGGGGATGCACATTCGGGTTGACTGTTTAGGATTATACTTCACACACGCAGCCAAGGGAAGCCTTGGGCTTCACTATGTCCAAGTGCACAGTATCTCCCACTGAATAATTGACTTAAAGTGTCCCACTGTAAGATGGGGCACCAGTGGAACTTATTTACATTTTAAAGGAAATATGATGGAATCTCATCACGGGGTGCCACGAATGCCATCAAGTATTACACAACCGTGTGATCCAAGTCTGCTGAGCCACTGATAAAACATCACACTGCACACATGTTTTGTGGTGGATGGACACCCTCATTGGTCCTCAGATGAATTCTCATCTAATAGTCTACTAGTTCTCTTACTGGCTAAAGTTCTATTTTACACTTCTGTTTGCAAACACAGAAATGTTATGGTTGATCTCAGTGATTAATTAAATGAGTGAAATTGATAGTAACTCAAGAGGAATACTTGAATTTTTCTCTCTCATGTGGACACAACTATTATGTGCATGAGAAATCTCTAAATTTCATCATGGTCATTACAACTGTAGTATCTACTGCTATCTGCTACTGCTGACTTCACTCTTACTGTCCCTATGTCACCTCTATTCTTGTTAAAGGGCCAAAAGAGCAAAAACTAAAACAGACTTGATAATACTAATATTAAATGCTAATTTTGATTAAGGAGTACCTATATAACAAAACATACTTATAGTACAAAGTTAAAGTTATTTCATATTTTAAAAAAGAATTAGAATTGGATTCTGTTGTACCAAAATAGGAAATAATACCAACTTATATTTGAGCCTTTCTTAAAATAGAAATACATCAAGCTATGTGATTTGAATTCACCAAAGAATGATTCAAAAGTTATTAATGCATTCCTTTCTCTATTTGTAAATACTAATTAGAAAAAAGGTCTATCTTTTTTCTGCTTTTGTATCTTTCAGTATTTAAAAATACATATTTTTTTTTCTGAAATTGACCAGTGTAACACTACAGGAATTTCCTCCATTAAGCCAGTGGCATCATAGGCTAGATAGCCAGTTGAAATGAAACTAGAGTTTCTTTCAAATTATTGACATAAAGTTGTTTTTTTTTTTTTCATCAGTAAGAACAAGACAATTGGTTGCTAGTGAACTTCGTACATTCCTCTATTAAAATTTGGTATTTATACATTTTTCTTTGTAAAATGCAGTATTATAACACAAGCCACAGATGTCATTTAAAATGCACTCAGGAAAAAGACAAAAATACTGATTTAAAGTATTAGCTTGCCATCGTTAATTAGAACATATGGGAGAAGTTCTCCAATGCCAAGTAAGCATTTATAGATACATGCTTTTCTCTCCTGAATCTGTTTATTTAAAGGTTCAGTGACTTGAGGGTCATCTGAGAGTTCTCATAAGATAAATGGATAGTAGGTAAAATTTATATAGATGAATAAAGGTTCTTTTTCTATTATCAACAGAAACTACTGAAGGAAGAATATCGACTTCTAAATGTTAAATTCTAGAAACTTCATAACTAAACTGATGCAAACTGCTCAGTTACCCAGGGAAAGAGAATTTATGGTAATTATCCACGGCTAAAACCTAGTTTTGGAAGAGGATTAGAATTCATAAAATGCCAAATCTTAGACTTTTTAAAGGAAAATATCTCAATTGAGATAGATTCATAGGTTATTTACTTAGGGAGGGTGGCTTAGACTCCTGGGGATACTGTCTGAAAAGAACCTTGACTTCACATTTTCACAGTGTTAATGGTCTGTTGTCCACATCCTTTCCCTGATCTCAGTTAACATACTCTACTGCCGAATACATCACTTTCATTGTTGGGAGGCATTTGACAATATTTTGGAATAATTTCACTGGTGCTCTACCTTTTTATTTTTTAAAATAATTGTAAAGGAGAAAGAAACTCCTAGATTCGTCCATAAGATATCTTCGAATTCAAAATAAAAGTGAGGGGGAAAATCTGGGGATAAGGAAAGTGGGAGGATAGCCTTGATCTAACAGATCTTAGGTGAAACAGTGGGATTTATGGCCCCCAAATAATAAAAAAACTGGGCATTTCTAATAATCATATTTAAACCAATAATGGAATTATAGGCCCTAAATTAAATAATATAATACCTTAGGCTGTCTATGAAAAAAATACCTGAAGACATTCATAGAATATTATATACCTAGTAATTATATAATGATTAGATATGCTATATATATATAATATATCTGTATGTGTGCAATTTATATACACAGAAATACTGAGATGTATCAAGAAAGGTTGATGATACTAACATTTTCTCTCTCTTTGTAGACTTCAACTTGAAAACGGAATTAGCAAAAATGAACATTAAGTTTTTCTGCCAGCATCTACTTGAGGAAAATTAACATATTTTTAACCTGAAACTCATGTATATGAAGCTAGGCATTTCTTTCTTTTCAGTAGATAGGATTGTCTGATATCCCCAAATTGCCTACTGATCCTCACATTCTGAGATCCCAAGTACAGAGGTTGCACGATGGAATGGCTTCTTACCTTATTGGAGCTAAGGCTGTAGATCCTATCACTGGAGTAGCTGTGGGGTAGAGGAGGGTCGGGGTAATCCTCAGCACCTTTCGTGTTCCTCTTGACAACTTCTACGTAGGAAACAGGGAAGATGCCTTGTCTGTTGGTTCCGGGGACTTTACCTTCGTACCAGTTCTGATCAACTCTTTTAAGCAGAATAATCCTGTCGCCCTGGAATGAACGTTGGGGAGATGCATTATAAATAGAGACACATGATATAAAAAAATGTAACTGTCATTGTTTTCTGGTAAAACAGTAGTTTTCTATTTGGAAAAGTTTTATACCTCTCTCTAGCTTTTGCTTGATCGGAAGAAAGTGAGCAAGTTCCCAGTGTTTATTAGAAAAGCGTTCGTGGTCAGCATAGATATAAGCTAACCTTTCATTCATGACGTTAGAGTCCTAAGGATGCTCGGTGGATGGGAATGGGCTTATGTATGTTTCATGCAGGTTCAAGGTAAAATGATTTGTGGAAGTTATTTCAAAAGGCAAATGGTATGAAAGGTGCTATATCAATGACAGGAGCCTCATCTAGTCTCTCCTAGGATCATTGTGAGGACATGCAGGAGGAAGAAACAGTGTTTAAAATGGGTCCCAGAAGCCATCTTCTGGAAGGCACAATGTTGGATGGTATATGCTGTTTTCCTTCTGTAATTTGCATGTCCTGAGAGGTGACAGAGTGACTGAAAAGGATGAGGCAGAGACGGTACCCGAGAATATCCACAGCTGTGGAGAGGGCTAATGTTCCCATGGGTCCGATCAGGGACCTGCATGCCTCCTAAGTGTCAAGTGGCTATGCCACTCTGCCCACAAAGCGTTTGAGCACAATCTTCAGCTTTTGCAATAGTAGACATTTCTATGATCACTACTGCGCTTCCTTCCACAAGCAGACCAATGTTAGATAATATTGTTTAACTCCTTACTCAAAACCATACGTGGGCCAGAACCAAATCGGCAAGCTGTTTGCTGTTAAAGGGAAAACCCAGCAGGTGCAGCTAGAAGGTGCTATAGAACTGTGGGGAACAGGGTCTGGTAGAAGGGAAAACCCAGCAGGTGCAGCTAGAAGGTGCTAGAGAACTGTGGGGAACAGGGTCTGGTAGTCATGGTGGCGATGTCTACTGATCAGCTTCAGCACAGTAGGGAGCCCTTTTCAGTGCCAGTGCATTGAAGGTTCTCTTTAACTCAGAAGTCCTGCCTGGTTTGTTAAGTGTGCCTCCTCACCACCGAGCAGAAAGTAACGAAGAAAAGGGAAGTTCCCCAAATTGCACCGATTTTCTCATGTGCCCAGAAGAGGCAGTCGATAGGCTTTCCTGGGGTATCTCACACAATGACTGATCTTAAAGAATGGCACAGAAGATGGTACACTGTGAGCAGCGCTGTGTGGTTTTCTGGGTGAAGCGGTGCAAAAGGAAAGTGAGAGAGGATTGCTGATGATGCAGAACTAGGGATGGAAGGAGAAAACTGGGCTGCCTCCTGCAGCCCTGAGCCACCTCCACTTTACCAACTATCCACAGGCACAGCATATTCTTATAATTAAAATGCACTCCCCTCTCAGGGATCCACAGATGTGCTTCCTAGTATCCAGTAGAGACACCCATTGGAGGGGACTGAGGGTCATGATTCTTAGGCTAAGCCACAGATAGACTCTCAGAACTCAGTTTCACAGGGAAGGGTCACAGGGAACAGAGTTAACAGTGACCCTGGACAGTCTTGAGTCTTTTCTAGAAACTAAGGAAGACCTAGAATGTCCTAGAAAAGAAGGTAACCTTTTATCTTGGCTTCAGAATTGCACAGTCACTGAAAAAACCCCTGCAGAGAGCACAGCCAGGTTACCTTTCGTAGGGAGAGTTCCACATTTGTGTCTGCATTGAAGTTGTACTTGGCTATGGCTTCTCCAATCTCTCCAGGCTGGACTGGGGGCGGTGGTCTCGCAGGCTGCGCTTTTTCTGGGGGCGTTAGTTTCTGTAAAGGAAAACAACTGTTGGTTTCGTACACTTGTGACAACCTTTGGGACGGCATCCTTCAGGAGGTGAGGAGAAAGGGCTTACCTCTACGTATGAGATTGGGAAAATGCCCACTCTGCCATGGTGCTCCCCCTCATACCAGTTTTGGTCAATTTTCCTGAGGATGTAGACAGTGTCTCCTTTCTTGAATGACAGCTCCCTGCAGGAGATACGATCAAGATTAGTGGACTCTTTCTGAGTGAATAGCAATTAGTACTATGATCCATATTCTTTATTTATCTGAGAAACACCCCCCCCTCCACATGTACACGTCTGCTAAGCTCAGCTACATGAGGATTTTCCTTATGAATTTCGACAGTCGCTTAATGTAATCTTGGAAATGGTTTTGAAGAGCAAGTATGTAGTTCACATCCTATGAAAATCATATCCTGCAATTTGAAAAGGGGGATAGATTATTGTCACCTTGCTAGTATATAGTCATATGTAATGTGCATTACCTAATAATTTGGCTTGTACCAAGGGCATTTCTAAACATCACCAACTTAAAATTTTAAAATATACATGGGAATTATAGGCAAGTAATTTTTCTTCTAATATGAATATAGATACTTTCTACTGAATAGAGTAAAATTCTATATTCATTTAAAATCTGGATATATTCGGTAAAGGGAAAGTTGCCTTATTCTCCAGTTTTCAAAACTGTCCCTCATGCCAGAGCTAGAGTCCCATTTTGATAATTTTTCTGTATTTTTATTGCATTTTAAAATGCTGGCTATTCAGTAAATATCTTCAACAAAATAATAGCAGAAAACTTCCCTAACCTAAACAATGAGATGCCCATGAACATACAAGAAGCCTACAGAACTCCAAACAGACTGGACCAGAAAAGAAATTCTTCCCGTCACATAATAATAAAAACATCAAATACACTAAACAAAGAAAGAATTTTAAAAGCAATAAGGGAAAAAGATCAAGTAATATTCAAAGGCAGGCCTATCAGAATTACACCAGACTTCTCACCAGAGACTATTATGAAAGCTAGAAGATCCCGGGCAGATGTCATATAGACCCTACAAGAACACAAATGCCAGCCCAGGCTACTATACCCAGCAAAACTC
>NW_022196905.1:186210992-186211733 GCF_008632895.1 Mastomys coucha | reverse complement strand
ATGGAGAAAACAAGATATTCCATGACAAAACCAAATTTACACAATATCTTTCCACAAATCCAGACCTACAAAGAATAATAGATGGAAAATATCAACATAAGGAGCAAAGCTACACCCTAGAAGAAGCAAGAAAGTAATCTTTCAACAAATCCACACAAACCTAATTCTACCTCTTACAACAAAAACAACAGGAAGTAACAATTACTTTTTCTTAATATCTTAATATGAAAATTAATATTACTACCATATCCTAATTGATTGAAATCCAAAAATATGAGGAATTGGGAGGCAGAGGCAGGCGAATTTCTGAGTTCGAGGCCAGCCTTATCTACAGAGTGAGTTCCAGGACAGTCAGGGCTATACAGAGAAACCCTGCCTCGAAAAAAACCAAAAAAAAAAACCAAAAAAAAAAAAAAACAAAAAAAAAAAAACCAAAACCCCAAAAAAGAAAGAAATTTGTTGATTGTCATCCAATGGTCTCTCTAATTGCATAATTGGAGAAATAGGTCCATAATTGGAGCATATTGTACAATCCACATATACTTTCAGCTTGTATGTTCAAGACAGTGTCTGGCTGTCTGACCCTTACAACATAAGGGTCTTGAAATCTTCTCCTATCTCAGCCTATTAGTAGCATTGTTTATTTCATGTTTTTACACTATACTATGTTTTCCAGAACAGCTTACATATTTCAAAAGTATTTATATACCCAAAAGAAACATAGACAATTAAATTGGGAAG